>NC_065538.1:32003879-32315644 GCF_932294415.1 Quercus robur
AATGGTGGTGCACAAGGACTAATCTCCACTCACCATATTAGTTTAGGATATGAAGATTTACCAAGGTGTGAGGTTGATTTTTCCTTTAAATCCATTAGATTTAGTATGTCTATGTGCAAAAGAAGGTGAATACATTCACACATAGCATACACACATGTCAAGTATAAAGGAAAACACAACTATAAAAAAGGAATTTGTTCCTAAAGATATAGCTCCCTTTGTTTCGCATGATGCTATGTAATTTTTTTTTCAATTTCATTTGTTAGAACATATGTGGAACTTGTTATGAACATATGTCATATAGAATTGGCTAATCCTTTGACAAAACGCACTTTACTTGTAATTGGGTAGATCTAGGATGTGTTCAATACTTCAAGGAACAAGAGTTCAAGTCCAAGTATTGAAGCCATGCAAATCTGTCCAAGAATCAAGTAAAGAAATATTGTTCATTAAAACTTGACAGATGTATCTATCAAGATTTAATCAATGGATCACACAACAAAGATTAAAACCTAATCAGAGTGTGTCTGCTCTGATACCACTTGATAGGCCAAGAATGTATTGACCCCTTAGGTAAATTAACCAATTAATTAGCCAAGTGAATCAATTAGGTTTAATTGCATGCAATACGCGTGGTAGTACAAACAAATCACCAAATAACTAAATGCAGCAGAAATTAAATTTGACATGGGTGATTTGTTTATGAATGGGGAAATCCATTGAGGCAAAACCCCACCGGGTGAATTTAAGGTCACCACTTCCAAAAATCCATTATTATCAAAACAAGCGGTTACAAGTAAAAGGAATCTCAGTATCTAATACCAACCTACAGTTGAACCCTTACCCCAATACCCAATTGGATTTGTAATGTAGTGACAATCTCTCATTTTAATGCACGGCTCCCAGTACACGACTAACCAATTGATGCACAAATCCTAGTACGTGACTAACACACCAACTTGAGAAGGATGTTGGCTGCAAAGTTCTTCAGTTCATCTACACAATAAAGATCAAGAACCTCCTTGATTACAAAACCCTGCGGCGTACAAATGCAGCAGCTTATTCAAGAGAAAGATGAACTAGGGCAAATTGTCTTCGGTCAAAATTTGAGTGAATAATCACTTTGTATCAAGTTGCATCAAGTGAGACGGCCCTTAAAATAATCCTTATATATATTTAGAGTTGTAAGAAAAGAAACCTTATACAAATAGCTTGGATATGCGTGAAAAACATATCTGAAAATTTGAATTTCATAATTCTCAATAGATACAACTGTCAAGCTATCTATCGAGCCTCAAGTATAAAGGAAAACACAACTTTAAAAAAGGAATCTATTCCTAAAGATATAGCTCCCTTTGTTTCGCGTGATGCTGTGTAATTTTTTTTTTTTTTTTTCAATTTCATTCAATAAAATAGGCCTCTGGGTTTGGATTCTCAAAAAGAAAAAGAAAAACTATAAAAAAGGAAAAAAAAAAACAGAAATAATTTAAATAAAATAAATTTAAAGTGCATAAATTAATTGACATAAATTTAAAAAGCTTGAAAAATAAATGATATAATGTAAAGAGTATAAAAGTAAATGACATAATGTAAAGAGCAAGAATTTAAATTACTTAAATTTAAAGACCATAAAAGTAAATGACATAAATATAAAAAGCAAGAATTTAAATGACTTAAATGTAAAGAGCATAAATGTAAAGAACAATTTAAATGAATATAAAGTAAAAGGGTATAAGAAAAGAGATTAAATTCTGTAGAGATCTAGTGTAAAACTTATATTTTATCCCTCCAATCCTAACATGCCAAATTATTTTATCACATATTTAAGAATAAGTACAATCACACCCAATCAATTATAATACTCATATATAAATCCAACCAAATTGGGAGTTTATTGAGATGTTATTAGGTGTATTAGGATGTATTGAATTTAAGTAAAATCCTGATGTGGCAATCATTTATTAGATGGTGAAAAACATGGTTTTTACACCCCATCCTTACCAAATTCAAACTCATAAGAAAAATTAAGAAATTTATAGATTTAGAGAGTATTTACAACATAAAAATTAAAGGGAGATGGAGCAAGAGTAGTAGCTACACTACCTTAGCTCTAAGAAGAACTTTGGAGACTCACCTATGGGCTTTGGAGGGTGAAAAATGAGAGAAGAGAGGGCTGGAATTTCTGGGTTTCAAGACTAGTATAGAAATAGAATAGAGAGAAAATAAATCTAGAGAGAATCCTAGACAGGCTGGATAAGGAGGGGAATTTTTGTGCTTTTTTCTTCATGATTTTTCCAAGGGAATAAGGGGTATCTATACAAAAAATTGAGGATAGTGGGATCCCCATGAGGGGTGCCCCCACCAGGGCAGGAGGCTCCCTATAAGGAATCTTGTTGCCACCTCATCTTTTTCTAGATGCTTATCCATTCTTCCATTTTTAGTTTTCTGATTTTCCTTCTTTTATGACCCTATTTTTGAGCTATTTTCTAGAGTTCTTCAAGGGCTTGGAATTCTTCAAACATGATATTTATGGAAAGTTCTGAATGTCTAGTTTTCATAAGTTTAGGCATCATGTAATTTTGTGGGGGGAAAAATGCTCATACACCTCCTAAACTTTCAACTATTGGCCAAAAGACCCCCTCAACTTTTTTATTGGCCAATTTACTCCTTAAACTATTCACAACTGCCAAATCAATACTTCAGTTAGTCACACGTTAAAACACTAACAGAATAAGCACATGTAACTCATGTGACTTTTAAATACAAACCTAAAATAACCCAAACATCCAAAACCTAGTGGAAAGAAGAGAAGAGAACTAGGTCCGACGGAGAGAGATAGAGAGAGAGAGAGAATCCACACCATTCAGAGCCATTGTAGAGCTTCTCCCTGCCGTTGTCCCGGCGACTCCTTGGTGGTTCCACCGTATTGTTCAATCTGGGTATCTCTTCTTCTTTTTCTTTTTTTCTTTTTTTCCTTACATATTGCTATTTAAATCTCCTAAGAACTTTTATTTTTTTAATCTCCATCTGCGAATTTTAATAGTAGAAATTCTTTTTTTAGTTTAATTTTTGGGTTGGGTCTCTGTGAAATTCCTAGTTTTTTATTATCTCCATGTGCCTTTCACCAACTGTTGCATTTGAGTATGCCATAAAGCTGTTTGATTAAATGCCTGAGAGAGATATGGCTATTGCTAATGGGGTTTGGTTACTTGGTTTAATCTTTGGGATTGGTGTTTCTACAAGGTTGTTTGCAAAGGCCTCATCAGCAACAATTTCATGTTTGATGTTGATGAAAGAAAACAACAAATACACAAAATTTCATAAGAAAAATATGATATGTTGGTTTACTATTAAACTTTTTTTTTCTTTTGTTTATGTATAGGATTATATATTATAAATTATTTTCCAATAGATAGGCCTTAGTATTTGATATTTTTTCATAGGTCTAACTCCTTATATGACACAAAAAGCTTTGTCTAGTTTAATTGCATTTTGTGTTTTTGACTCTGTTTGAATCAGAGAGTTCTTTGCATTAGAATTATGTTGGTTTGGTTTAATTCTCATGATACAAACCTACAGGGAAAGTGGCCAATGACAAACCTCTTATCTATAACCTTTTAATCAATTATGTTTAGTATATTGCCAATATAATGGTGCTAGACATTTGTCCCATGTGTGATAATAGCTTATCAATTTGATGATTCTGCTAACTTAATTGGAATTAAGCACCTCGTTACTAACCTAATTGGAATCAAGATTACTAAAAGCTTGTCTGTTTATATAGCACTTCAATTATTATTTTTTAATTTTCTTCTTCTTCATGTAGAAATCAACCCTGAATATTTCCCTTATTTGTTTTAGCAAATTAGAGAATGTAATTTACAAGCTCAACGAGATGGGAAAGATTGGGGAGAAAGATATATTGCTGATTTGCGATCACTTCAGTAAGCTTGATCGCAACAACTTTAGGAAGATAACATTTCCAGATCTTTAGGAACCTTGTGACTGCGAGAAATATGAAGTATGTTTCTAATCTTTAGATGGAAGAAATGTATAGTTAGATTTTTTTTCTTCTTCCATTCATAATTGTAAAGGTTTCAAGTCATATAGGAACAATGAAAAATAGAAGCCAATGGGATATGTCCCCCTTCTGTTATAGGTTCTCTTACAACCATTAAATTGAGAGGTTGTTGTGGAGGGTTTGAGTTGTATGATGTAGATTTGACACTGTAATAATTCAAGTAGTCAACGAGGAAAGTAAACAATCTTGGGATGATCTTACTTCTTCTCTTTATTTTGATTCAAGTTGTATGAGTGATTCGGTTGATGGTACTTCTTCTCTTTATTTGATTCTTCCTTTAACTTATGATAATTGATATGGTTTGGCTACACATTTAGTTAGAAAATATTAACTTACTTGGACATAATCCGCATATATAAATTCTTTTACTTTTTAGTGATTTGGATGCTAATTTGAATTATATTTGATTTTGCCTTTTTTTTTTTTAAATCTATTTTCTTTTGGTTCAATATTTCATTATTCCAATTAAAATTTGTGATACCAAGTTATCCTTTAAGCCGCATGTTAAGTATTAGCGATTAGCATCAGTTTTAGTTTGGCTTGAGTGAACTAAGGGTTAATGTGGAAATTTGGGGTGTCGTAGAATTTTGAAATGAAAATATCAGCATTTATTTTCTGCTGCCATATGGGGCATTCATTTGATTTATATCTGTCTGGTTGTCTCTTGATCCGATTAAGAACAAGTTATTAGATTTTAGTTTCTGCAAAAGTGATGGAAAAATAAGGGAGTTTTTGGCTATCATTTTATTGATGTCACCACTTGTGCGCTAGCTAGATGGTTTAGATACGTGATAACTCTGATATTTATATGCATGAATTCATATTATTCCTTGTAGAATAGGGCCTAAATTGTGTTTGTGATGACTGAGGAAGCAGGGGAACCAGCAAAAATCATGGTAATTGTTTTTTATTTTTAGCCTAAACAACAAGAGTGGTACTTGATGTCTAGGCTAAATCAAAAAGCCTAAACAACACAAAAATCATGCCTGAGGTAGTAGGGGAACCAACAACAACAACAAGAGTGGCCAAAGAATAATAGAACCCTATCAAATTCACCTAAACCCAACAATGGCACTCAGCCCCTACACAATCTTCTCCAATGACATAGTTCCATACATGGTAATTGGTTTTGACAGCATGTGTTGGGAGCTTGAGCCATCATGCTAGAAGGTTCAAACACATTGCTTGGTTGGAGCACTTTGGTGCTTTCCTTAGCAATATTGCTAAATGCATCAATATACTACTCAACAATTCTCAAACTCACAGCCTCTACATCACCACCAAAAAATGAATGTGTCCCAATCTGCCATGAATTGAACTTTATGCAATAAGTCTAAGAAAATAAGTCAATAATTACAGTTTTCCAGCAATATTGAAAAACAAAAGTATACCGTCTCCATCAGTATTCTTAAAAAGATCTCAATATTTTATAAATTGAAATATCAAATGAGTGTTTACAAATAGTATATTGTTTGCCAAAAAAATAACACTCAATGAATCAATAATTTCACTTTTCTAGCAATATTGAAAAAAAAAAGTATACTGGCTCCATTAGTATTTTTAGATGGCCGTGTATCACAAAACAAAATATTGAACTAAAAAATTATTTATCTTCTAGCTCCCACTAGACCTTAGCCTTTCCCTTATCCTTCTTGCTTCCACTAGTGTTGTCCTTTGTACGATTTTAACTTGATTGTTGAGTACCTATATTTGATTGTTGAATACCCTATAAAAAGCCAAAAAGGTTGGAAAAGTTCAACAAAGTAGTACTTGAAATTTGGATGAAGATTCAACAAAGTAGTACTTGAAATTTGGATGAAAAGTTCAACAAAGTAGTACTTGAAATTTACCGATAATTTTTTACTCCCTTTAGTTCCAGACGTAGATGATTGTCCCGATTGCCCTTTCTTTTTCTTTTTATAAGCATTCTTATTGGGGTTATCAGGAGCTTTACAAGTTCTTTGATTATGGCCCCATTGGAAACAATTCCCACATTTCATGGCAGTTCCTTTCTTGCTCACCCTAAATGCATTAATAGGTTCTCCTGCCTCCCCCTTTCTTACCTTCTTACGCTTGCCTAATTTCTTTGTAAATTTTGGGGGCTTGATTGGGTCATAGGGTGTTTTTGGCCACTATTCATGGCTAGGAAGTGGGCTTACCATCCATTGGTAACAACTTAGGAATGTCTCCTTAGTGTAAGCAATGTCTACATAAGTCTCAAGTTGCTCTCCATGCTCAATTATTGCAGCAGTAGCATGAAAACATGGGATTCCATTTAATCCCCATCTCCCACAACCACAAGTCCTCTCATTCAAGTCCACCATATATCTTCCACCATAAATATACTCCACCTCATATTTGGACTCTCCATTCCAACGAGAAATGCAATGTCCAACCTTGCTGTTTATCCTCTCAAGCTTTTTATAGATTCTTGGACAAACCCTCCCTTCATACCTTCTCATATGATCTCTTTTGGTTTGCAACCTTTGCATTAACATCACTCTTATGATCTCCATCATTGTCAACACTGGTTTATCCCTAGCCTCCAAAATCCAAGCATTGAAAGACTCTGCTATATTGTTTACTAGTGTGTCACTCTTGCTTCTTGGATTAAAAGCATGTTTGCTCCATGTTCTCACATCTAACTTCACAAGCCACTCATTTGCCTTCACATCTAACTTCTTCAACTCATCCATGTGGAAGTCGAAAGAATTCTTTGTTGCTGCCCTTGTAGCACTCCACATTGCATCTTTGAGTACCTTCCCAGGAAAATCCTTCTTGAAATTTGCATGTAAATGCCTAACACAAAATCTATGCTCTGCATTAGGCATCAAATCCTTAAAGGTCTCTACTAATCCCTGCCATAAAAAATAAACATATATATTAATAATTCATATTCAGGTTATAAATCATGATATTTTTAAAAAATAAATAAATAATTCACAACTACATTAATTGTTTCTTGCCTTCTGTCAATTTGAGATAAAGACCCATCCATTCTCATCCACATGTTCGATGTCATCTAATAGACATTGTAGAAACCAGGTCCAAGAGCTTTTATTCTCAATTTCAACGATAGCATAAGTGATTGGGAGGATATTATCATTCCTATCCTTCCCAATAGCAACCAGCAACTGTCCCCTTCAAATGACAAACATCTATCCCAATAAGTGACCTAAAACCTGCTAAAAATCCCCTTTTGCAAGCATCAAGACAAATATACATTCTCTCAAACACATCATTTGTAGTTTGTATCTTCATTGTGCTACCCACATTCCACTTCCTAATAGTAGTTGCATGGTCCTAAAGTCTCTCACACTGCTTCTTCTCAGCACCATGTATCATCTTGAAGGCAATTCTTTTAGCCTTACAACATTGGTCCAAAGTCACGTCCACTTCATTGGCCCTAAACACTGCACCCTTCAATGCATTTGCTGTCCAATTATGATCATCTCTAAAGAATGGCAAATATTTATTAGCTAGCTACCTTGAAGAAATCTTACTATTCTTATGATCCTTGCCACACGTATGTATGCTCTTAAAACTTTTGACTTGAAAGGCATCTCCCATTGGTGTTTGGGATGCGTTTATATTCCAACCACATTTTCTTTTACATACAGTTGTCACTCTCTACTTATCATTGTGTTTATACTCAAAATCATGTTTTTCTTTAATATACCACTCCTTTAGTGCCTCCTTGAAGACTACATGTGATGCAAAATTTTGATCCTTCACTAGCTGTACATTCTCCATGCCAATGCGCTGGTTAAACTTAGGGAACCTAGGCCTTGAATTCCCTTCATCATCAAATGACCCTTCTGCACTCCTTAACTCATCACTATCCCCATGATCTGAGTCTCCTTCACCATTCCAAACTCCCTCAAGCTGCTTGCCCCCAATTGCCCTATTGATTCCATCATCCTCCATACCAAAATCTTCATTTATATCATCATTAGATTCAGAAAAATCACTCAAATTGTAATCTTCATTATCCTTGTCATCCTCCACATCAATTGGAACATTAACAATTTCAAATTGGCCATTAGCCTCAATAGAATCATATTGGGATTGAGGGGCTTGTACATTTGGCATAGAAGGTGAATTTCCAGGGAGTGATAGCGGACATTTGTCCATGGCTACAATACAAAATTAACAAGAACATTAATAGAAGAGCTGGAGAAAACAAAATTAAAAAAAAAAAATATATATATATATATATATATATATAGAGAGAGAGAGAGAGAGAGAGAGAGAGAGAGAGAGAGAGAATAGTGGGAAAAAATATAATTCAAAATATGATTGCTACTAATTCAATTCACATAATTCAAAATATTACAATATGCATGATTGCTGCTAATCAATATCATTGTTTACCATTTATAAATGGATTATGCACATGATCAATGATACTAGTTTCCATAGTGGTGGCTTAGCATGACCCACAAGATGCTAAATTAATACTCAGATTCTATCACATGTTTTTAGTTTTTACAGTACTAATCAAACAAATAAATTTTGGAAAAAGTAAATGGAGCGGGGAATTGTTCAAAGATGGGGTAATAATCTGCAACAAATACCAACTCAATTTGCTTTATCTTCTTTACTTGCTTTGTTGTGCTCCTTTTTCTTTCTTTCTTTTGTATGGTGGCTTAGTCAGTAGACCATATGGCTGGAATCATTACACTGAGACCTTTAAGGTGGGGAAGCTAAAACCTAATGGAGTCCTAAGATTTTATTTAAAAAAAAAAAAAAAAAAAAAACCAAAAGTCATAACTTTAACACTAAACTAGAGAATCCAGAAAGCCTTGCGCTATTTTAAGTCAGTAATGAGGTGCTTGATTCTAGTTGGGTTACCAAAATCATCAAATTGATAAGCTATTATCACACATGGGACAAATGTCTAGCACCATTATATTGGCAATATACTAAACATAATTGACTAAAAGGTTATAAATAAGAGGTGTGTTACTGGCCACTTTCCCTATAGGTTTGTATCATGAGAATTGAACCAAACCAACACAATTCTAATGCAAAGAACTCTGATTCAAACAGAGTCAAAATCACAAAATGCAATTAAGCTAGACAAAGCTTTTTGTGCCATAGAAGGAGTTAGACTTGTGAAAAAATATCAAATACTAAGGCCTCTATTGAAAATTAATTTATAATATATAATCCTATATATTAAATAAAAAAAATCAATTTAATGCTAAACCGACGTATCATATTTTTCACATGAAATTTTGTGTATTTGTTGTTTTCTTTCACCAACGTCAAACATGAAATTGTTGTTGATGAGGCCTTTGCAAACAACATTGGCCAATGGTTGAAAGTTTAGGGGGTGTATGGGCATTTCTCCCAAATTTTGAGTTACGGTTGTCGAGATATTACAATTGGAAGTGAGGTGATGCAGTGTAGAAATTTGTGTGACACTTTTCTTGAAAATGAAATTCCTCCTAATTCGAAGGGGATATCGTTCATAATTCAATGTACTCTAAGCCATTCACATTCGTTGTGGCTGGATTCGTAAGGTCTACTTCGTAAAAATGCCCAAAAATAGCTCTTTTACCTGAAAAATAATGAAATAATATTTTTAATTAGGATTTTTATGTTTTCTTGATATTTCATTCGCTTCAACTTCGATTTTGGCCTGCGAATTATCTTTTTGAAGAAAATTTTAGGATATTTAATACGAAAAAAATTTATCTCAATTGAATGGTCATTTTGTTTGGTCAACTTTTTTACTAATCCTAATTAGGGTTAGTCAACATTGGTCAAACTTAGCCAAAAATGGCAAATTTGGGATTTTGAACCCTTATGTTATTAAAATGGTTTTATCCAAGACTTTTTTTTTTTTTTTTTTTGAAAATTGGTTTTATCCAAGACTTGATTGATAAAAAAAAAAAAAAAAAAAAAAAAAAAAAAAAAAAAAAAAAACATTTTTTCATGTAATTCCTTATTACATGAATACGGTATCACTATATAGAATAATGGCTACCTTAAACTTTGTTCTTATTTGGATATTTAGGGAAATCTAGTTTGCCATGATTTAGGTAATTTTTTGGCTAAACTTTTTTTTTTTTTTTTTTGGTCAATCTATGAGGAAACACCCTTCGGGAATTTGCTAAATTTAAGGATTTGGTCAATCAACACTAAGGTCAAATTGCTTTTTCATGGTGCTGAAAGATAGCCCATGATTTTGGTTAAATAGAGCATTTCAATTAGGTTTTTTTTTTTTTTTTTTTTTTTTTTTTTTTTGGGTGTGTTTATGGTTGTGGATACCAGATTTTTTTGATAGAAAGAATTTTCACTAATCCATTGTCCTCCCAAAGATGCCTTTTTTTTGTATGTGCATTTGTGGCACTAGGGTGATGTGTGTATCTTTACTTATTAATTTTAAGAATCACCATTAACTATTGGATTTTTAGGTGTGATTGCTCACCCATTGTCTAATTAATTTTAATTACCTAGTTAACCATGGGCCATCCTAGCTAATAAGGGAGGATAAAGTTTCGAACCAAAGATTCTTAGACTCAAAAGCTCGGTTATGTGTGTGGAAGGTGTTAAGCACCACACAACGTCTATTTAAAGGATAATTCTTCATTTTGATTATAATCTCAATAACTCACATTGTAGAAAATAACTATGAAACTTGGAATTTGTTTTTGAAAAAAGATTTATTTACATAGAATATATACAAGTAACATGTGAGGATACTTATAATTATTTATGTGGATATTATCTACTATGTTGCAAGCTAACATGTGAATATTACGTAGCAAATATAGCATATGAGAAATTTAAAGGACTTAAGTGTAATTGTGTTCCATTTCTCCTTTAAAAGTAATTTGAAGCAATATTTATTCTTCAAGAATCATTCTCATGTTAAAACAACATCAACCCAAAATAATTTGTTTAGGAAAGGTAAAAAAATGTTGACTTGATTGGATGCTATTAGCTCAATTGATGTGAACTATTGAGAAGTTGCACTTTCTCAAAAATCATTTTTGAAAAAGAAATTTTTAAGAATTATTTGTTCTTTGATTTCTTCTGTTTTGTTTAGTTTATATGCATCCCTTAGCATCTATTTAAGATAGTTTTTACATATTTAGGTTAGTAGTCAATAAGATAACATGTTTTTGTAGCTTTGTCAGTTCAATTACATTATTAGCGTTTGAATGCTTAGTTGAACACATGAACATGCATAACAATAGTATCATGCATTTGATGAATATGTGTAGTGGTGATGATGCAGTGAGGTAAGTAAGATAAGTACATGCATTGCAATATTAACATGCATATATGATATGAGAACAATTTGGTGAACATGTGATGAATATGCAATGGTATGATGAACATGAATGGTTGATGATGCTTACTGCCCTTGGATGATATGAGATGTTTGTTGTCTTGTAATCATGTTTTGCTACCCATGTGATGATGATGCTAGTTTATATGCTAGCATGATGTAGTATGATGATATGTGTTATACCATGAGATGGAGTATGAGATACCATACTTAGATGAATGTTAGGATATATGTTTAGATGAGATGAAGATGTCATGTTTGGGTGATATGATGAATGCTGCAATGTGATATGCCAAGCCTAGATGCATGCTAAGGTGTATGATTAGATATATGTTAGGATAAAACTATTATGTGTGTGCGTGTGCATGTGTGATAGGATAGCCTAATAGAGGACCCTTTGATGGAATTATGATATAAAATACAATAAGTAGAGGTCGACCCACAGGTTAGGCAAAGTTGGATGCTTAACACCTTCCCATCTCTATACCTTAACTCTGAACCAAGGAAGTTGATTCCGTATTGTACCAGCTGGTATAGCTGATATTTTCCGTTCCGATACCTCCACCGGTACAGAAACATGGTTGTTTCATTCCGGTTTAAATACTAGCCATACCGGGAAAACACATACCGGACCGAAACAAGAAAAAGAAGGAAAAAAAAAAAAAAAAAACGTTCTCACTCTCTTATCTCTCCACTAACCGACGTCACTCACAATTTCTTAAACTCATAGCTCATGGTCTTTCCTCCCTCAAATTCCAAAACTTCTTGACATGCAAAACCGGCGTTCTCTTTTTCACTTTCAGATTTACTTTCTCTTTCCTCTTTCTTGGTTGTGTCCAACTTAAGCCCAATAGCCTGAATTTCAGCTTCTTTAAACACCCAATAAATTTGACAGCTTGCAAAAGTTATGTATAAAGTCAAAAGCAACTTTCATATGTTAGATTTTTTTCATTTTTTTAATTATTTCCTAGCCCCTAAAAACTGTCAAAAGTCCTCTCAAATGTCAATTGTTCTATTTTTTATTTAAGCCCTCAGTTAGTTCACGTGTGAAAGGTAAGCTTAGTATTTTAAATTTAACTTGATTTTTAATTCTTTTTATAGATATAGATGTATAGACTTGGGATTGTGTTGGGTTTAAGATTACAAATTTGTCTAATCTATGAATTTATATTGTAGGGTCACAATTTGGAGCCTTGGCCTAATGAACCAAATACAATAAATTTGTAGAGAATGGGTCAAAGAACTAGGTCCTAATGAGTTGGGCAATGGCTAGTATTGAATTGCATGATGATCAAACAATAAAGGATGCTAATATCAATAGACTTTCAGTCCGAGGAGGTTAAACCTATACATAATGATCACTCTTGGATATCAGAGTGATTTAGATTGCTATAATTTTTTTCTCTCTCTATTTTCCGATCCCCATTTCATGGAGGGTCTCTCACATTATATAGCCCCCTTTTGGGCCATCTTGATCCTACGTTTGTTGATCATCTGAGTCCCTATTTGAGTGCCCGTCCCATCAGACACCCCTTTCAGCCTTCTATGAGTTATGGTAGCCAAGGTAGCACTGTTCAGAGGTCTTCTCCACATAAATGCGGCCAGAAAAGTAGCTGCAATGCATTTAATGCGGTGGTAGCAGTTTTTCCTTAGATATTTTGAGTTTCATTCTTTCTCATATGTTCGTGAGGTGCATTCCTATCACTAGAGCCTTTTGGAGGGTCACTCTAATTGCTAGAGTACACACTTGAGCTACATTCGTCGCATCCGAGAAGGTATTCCTCCTTAGATCACCTTACAATCATTCCCTGCTTGTGAGACTTTAACTGGGGATCATTTAACAATTATTTACCTTTCCTCGGACTTGTCAATTGTCCTGGGTGAAACCCAAAGCCCAATAAATGATTTTGGACCCTTACCCCTACAATAGCTCCTCAAAATTTCGGTTTTTCCCTCTTATCCGAGGAGAAAAAGTGGGTTTTTGATTTTTAAGGTATAAGACCTACTAATTCTTTGATTCACATGTGTGGGAATGCGGTTTTTCGCACCTCATAATTGTCACTGATGCTTCGTAGCCCACGAGGCGCCATTAATTATTCCAGGCGGCTTTATGTCCCCCGCATCCCGTGAGGCACTAATCCAACGGTTGACATTTCTCCTAGAATTTTGAGTGGGAGTATTCCCACTTACTCTCTCCCTCTATATAAAGCCTTGAGGGAAATTATTTTCCTCTTTTCTTCAAAAACCTCTAAGTTCTGCAGAGAATCCCAACGCCTCGCCTTACAAAACACTCTAAATTCCTGAGTCTCCATAACTATTTCTTGAAAGAAGTCTTCGTAAATCTTTTTAGAAGTTTCAGAGATTTAGCATACGCGTTCCCGTAAGTCTTTCATTTCTTTATATTCTTCTTTTTCTTCTCGGCCTTCTTCCTCGGCCTTTTTCTTTTTAGAAACCTTTCTCTACGTCATTTCTGGTCACTTAGATGGGTAGGTTCAAGCACCTAGTAGATTCTCCGGTCGGTATGGAGGGGTTTTAGGGCCAGATACCATATCCCACAAGGAGTGGGTTTAGAATATTACCCTTCGGACTGAATACTCACTGACAGATAGACGGGTTAAGTCGTCATTCCTATGATTGCTTTTATAAAGGGAGGAATGACGCTTCCCATGGGTAGGATAACCAGGGATTATTTGCTTAACCACAGATTGACCCCCTACCAGTGCGCCACCAATATGTTCCAAGTTTTAGGGTGCGTAGATGCTCTAAACGACCAGATGAATCTTGGCCTCACATGGCATGACGTTACTCCTTTGTACGAGTGCCACTCCCTTTCCGAGGGATATTACCTCAAATCTCGGTCCAACGAGGTGAGGTTGATATCTTGCCTCCCTAAGTCCAACAAAGGCTTGAAGGACGATTATTTGGTCGTTTCCGAGGAATGGCATAATGGTCTTCATTGCCTAGTTAGGGCAGGAACACTAGGTGAGGTACTCTAGGATCAGGTCCCTCAGTCGGGATTTTAGTCTTCTGAGCTTTCCCTTTGCCTGCTTTTAGTTATTTGTTTTCTCGAATTTGCCACAATTTCCCTTTCAAATGTTTTGCAGATAAGATTACGTCGCCCCGAAGATCAGTTTGGTCAATGTTCAAGCTTTCAATTCGTCCTAAGGTCGGAGATTTTTGTGAGTGAAGACAGATAATTGCGGGCTGCTCATCTGATTTTGGACAACGAGCCGCTATCTCGTATCTTCCAGGACATAGGCTAAGCAATAAGGGCCAGGAGTCCCAGATTGGCTTGGATTGACGTCTCCAAGCCGGGATTTTTGGCTCAGAGAGGCCTTCCACCCGTTCAGCCGTCCGTTCAGCTTGTTCTTCAAAGGGTAGCCATTCCAAGAGAGGAGATAGATTCTACTCACTCATCCCTTGAAGCTGAGATTGACCAATTTCATTTTAACGAGGAAGGTGAAGTGTCGACAAGGCCAGTAAAGCTCTCAGACTCTAATGCTGATCTTGATTGATTCTCCACGGCACATTCTCTGAGGTTGATAGTTGCCTAGATCGATACTAGCCAAGAAATCGAAGAGGAAGGCATGGATCTGAAGCAAAGGTCCAGTTAAAAGGCTTGATAGCCAATAGGAACAAGGGACAAACCTTTAGAGATGTCCCTAAGGTACAAGTTCCTGCCAGCCTCCCTCCTCCTCCCCCACCTCCTACCTTCTCCCCTGTCTCCCACTGACCTCGGGTTGTAGGCTAATCCAAATCTGAGGAGGAAAAGGACAATTGATGATTTGGAGGAGGGTGAGGTCAGTCCTTAGAAGGGGGTCAAGTAGTAGAAGAAGGCCAAAGAGCCTAAGGATAAAAGGGCCAAGTTCGCGAACAAGCTGAGATGAGGTTGTAGTGCGAAAGGGGCAGTGTACTTGGTCCCCTCAGCTTGAGCTAGATGGTGCTCCCATTTCTTGGGACACCACTCTTTGGGAGTCCCAGAGGGGACAGGTTATATACCTCACCGAGGCCTTACAATAGCTCCTTCTCCTCCCCCGAGATATGGATGGGCTCAAGACTACCAGGCAGCCGGACCTCTTTATGTCATTGAAGAGAGACCTTGCGATGGTAAACCAAACATCCTTCATCGTATAAATTTTAGACTCTATGTTCACTTACATGTTGCGCACATTTTAATAACCCTTCCACTACCTTTATACAGGTTACCCAGCAAATCTATATGGTCGAGGAGTGGGTTAGGAATGCCCGAGAGGAGGTGAACACTGAGGTCCAGTCTCGCCTTGCGGCTGAGAAAGTTGTTGGAGTCCTTAGGCAAGAGAAGGAGAGCTTGTCTGAGAAGGTTAAAGAAGCTATCCAAGCTCGTGATAGTGCCAAGGCAGGCCTGAAGACCACGAAAAGGCAGGCTGAGGATATGTGCTAGAAGTTGCACGTAACAGAGATAAATCTAGCCACCAAAAAGCAATCAGTCCTAGATCTCAAGGCGGAGCTGTAGAAAGCCAAGGAGGCAACTCGGGTGGCCAGGGAGAACAGGCTGACGGAGAACAAGCTGAGGCTGCGGTGAAGGCATTCTATGAGCGTGGGGTGCTGGACACAGAGAACCGGTTGACGGAGGAGGTGGCTGTAGTTTGCAGGGATTACTGCACCGAGTCTTGGGGAATGGTGATGGACCGGGTGGGAGTCCCTGCAGACTCCGAGCTGAGGAGGGCTGAGAATATCTTCTTCCCAGAGGATATTCGAGAGATTCCTGAGTCGGACCCTCCTTTTGAGAAGCTCATTTCTGCTCAGGCCTCCCTTCCTGACACCGACGTTCCTGAGGGGGCAAGAGTGGATAAGGAAGCTCAGCCGTCAACGAAAGATAAGCCCTCCGAGGACTCCCTCACAATCAGGGATGTAGTCTCGTAGGCCAAGGATGTGGAATCTAAGTCCAAAGCTGATGGTGCTCATTCCGAGGCTACTGATCCCAAGAAAGATCCCCTCAAGGACAAGGCCTAGAATTCTAGATGTAGGATTTTCTTTTGTAGCTCTATTTTTGTTTTCCATTCTTGTGGCTTCTGCCACTGCTTGTGATATAAATTTCCTTCAAATTAATGAATGAACTTTTTCTTCTATTCCTTGGGTTTTTATTTTCATTGCTTTTAATTTTACTGTTATTATAAATGAGCCTAGACAGTTATTGCTCCATTTCCAACAATAATTCATTATTGGCATTTCAAGAAATCTAACTAAGTGTCAGCAAGATAGAGATATTTTACATTCGTAATACGAATTAACTCTTACTTAGTGAATGTTGGATCTGAAGGGAGTAAGTAATATACCTTGTAACTAACGTTCTGTCTAACATTTATAAAGGTGTTCTTTGAGTGTCAAAAGTAGTTAATTTCCCCTTAGCTTGTGGTCCGAGGAGCCATGCAGGGTTTAGGTTCTGTTTAACACTTGACCAGATGTCAAAAGTTATTAATTTCCCCTAAGCCTGTGGTTCGAGGAGCTATACAGGGCTTAGATTCTGTTTAACACTTAAGTAAATGTCAAAAGTTATTAATTTCCCTTAAGCCAGTGGTCCAAGGAGCCATGCAGGATTTAGGTTCTATTTAACACTTGAGTAAATGTCAAAAGTTGTTAATTTCCCTTAAGCCCATGGTCTGAGGAGCCATACAGGACTTAGGTTCTGTTTAACACTTGAGTAAATGTCATAAGTTATTAATTTCCCCTAAGTCTGTTGTCCGTGGAGTTATGTAGGGCTTAGGTTCTATTTAACACTTGAATAAATTTCAAAAGTTATTA
The DNA here is from genome assembly GCF_932294415.1 of Quercus robur. Taxonomy (NCBI): domain Eukaryota; kingdom Viridiplantae; phylum Streptophyta; class Magnoliopsida; order Fagales; family Fagaceae; genus Quercus; species Quercus robur. Next base: position 32,021,048 of record NC_065538.1, read on the forward strand.
ATTTCTCCTAAACCTGTGGTCCGAGGAGCCATGCAGGGCTTAGGTTCTATTTAACACTTGAGTAAATGTTAAAAGTTATTAATTTCCCCTAAGCCTGTGGTTCAAGGAGCCATGCGAGATTTAGGTTCTATTTAATACTTAAGTAAATTGAGAGACAAGAAGCACGATGCCTTTATACAACAAAAGAACTTATTGAGAAAGGAAATTTTCATTAATAATAGTACATTTTCAGGTTGTTTACATTCCAAGGGCGTGGTATTACATGCTCATATAAATCTTCTAGAAAATATACCCCTATACAAGCCACTGAGGTGATGCGATATGGTCATTCCCAATTTGGTCCTAGCTTTCCCCATGCTGGGTTTTTTGCAGTGCCCAAAACTTTCCTCAACACTAAGTCACCAGGCACTAGTGGCCTTAGCTTTACTTTGGCATCATAATCTTGCTTGAGTTTGTGTTGGTAGTATGCCAATTGGACCATTTCCCTTTCCCTTCTTTCTTTAATAAGATCTAAGCTTTTCTCTAGCCGCTAATTGTTGCTGCTCAGACAAAATGAGCTGGTTTTTAGTGTTGGAAAGCCTCTTTCTAAAGGAATAACATCCTTGGCCCCGTAAGTCATCGAAAAGGGGGTCTCTCTTATTGATCTGCGAGGTGTGGTTCGATACATCCACAAGACGTGTGGCAGTTCTTCTACCCATCTTCCCTTCGCGTCATCTAATCTCTTCTTAAGTCCGTTCACTATGACCTTGTTAACAGCCTCGGCTTGCCCATTCCCCAAGGAGTAGGCTGGGGTGGAATATCTATTAGTGATTCCCAATTCGCAACAGTATCTCCTAAAGGCCTTACTATCGAACTGAAGACCATTGTCCGAGATGAGGGATTGAGGGACCCCAAACCGAGTAACAACGTTTTTCCAGATGAAGTTTTTGGCGTCTACATCTCTAATGTTCGATAAAGGTTTAGCTTCAACCCATTTAGTAAAGTAGTCAGTGCCGACAAGGAGATATCTTTTGTTCCCTGCCCTTGGGAAAGGGCTCGACGATATCCAAGCCCCACTGAGAAAATGGCCAAAGGCTAGACAGTGGATTGAGGATCCCTCCTAGTTGATGTATGTTTGGCACAAACCTCTGACACTGGTCACACTTCTTCACATATTCATGTGCTTCTTTATGCATGTTTGGCCACTAGTAGCCTTGGGTGATGGCCTTATGAGATAAGGACCTGCCTCCTGTATAGCTTCCACAAATCCCTTCGTATAATTCCTCCAAGATTAGTTCTGAGGTCTCAGGGTGTGCGTAGAGCAAGTATGGTCCAAAAAAGGAACGTTTATATAGCTTCTGGTCCTCGGATAACCAAAACCGAGGAGCTTTTCTCCATACCTTTTCAGCCTTGGTCTTCTCTTTGGGCAAGATGTTTTTTTTCAGAAACAGTACTAGAGGGTCCATCCAGCTAGGTCCCATTCTGACCTGGTGGACATGGATGACTTCTCTCTTCATCACTGAGGGTTTGTATAAATCTTCTACAAGGATGACCTAGGGTAAACTTTGAGCCAAGGAGGCGGCGAGCATGACCAAGGAGTTGGCATGTGTGTTTCCACTTCTAGGAATATACAGTAAGCTAAAAGAATCGAAATGTGACTGCAGGCGTTTAATTTGGTCTAAGTATCCTTGCATTCTTTTGTCTCTTGCTTCTAATTCCCTATTCACTTGGCCAATGACCAGTCTTGAGTTCGAGAACATGTTTAATGCTTTCCGCCCAGTTTCTGAACCATGGACATCTCATCCAATAGGGCCTCATAGGCACGACCATACATAACATAGAAATCACACTTGGAAAGGGTGGACAATTAGCTAGAGCAGTAGGTGCTGTAGCGAAACTGATTGCAAAAGAGGGGAAATCGGCCACATTAAAATTACTTTCTGGGGAGGTCCGTTTGATATCCAAAAACTGCTCAGCAACAGTCGGCCAAGTGGGTAATGTCAGCCTTATTATTCGTGGCCGAAAAACCCAATCTTAGTGATTTTTCGATGGTAATCCTTTCAGGGGAAATCAGAACTAGCCCCACTCCGGAGCCCCTTTGGTTTGTTGCGCCATCCACATATACTTTCCAGCATGTGGGCCCTTGTAGAGAGATTGTGCGAACTGATTTTTCATTTATGTCTTACGTCTTTGCTTCTTCTTTTAACGAGGGTTCAGTGAATTCAGCCACCAAATCTGCGAGGACTTGGCCCTTAACGGAGGTACGAGGCATGTACCTGATGTCAAAAGCCCCTAGAATCGTGCCCCACTTAGCAATTCTCCCTATATAATCAGCATTTCGAAGTATGGACCTGAGTGGAAGCTAGGTTAGAACGATAACTATGTGTGCCCAGAGGTAATGGGGAAGCTTTCATGTAGCTTGAACCACCGCTAGGATAGCCTTTTCTAGTGGTAAGTAATGGATCTCGGCTTCATGTAACGATTTGCTCATGTAATAAACTGGTCGTTGTACGCCGTCGTCCACTCGTATTAGCACTAGGCTTATTGCATGATGGGCCATAGCGATGTAGGCAAACAAGACTTCATCGGCCGTGGGACTGGACATGATTGGTGGTCGAGACAGATATTCTTTAAGTTGTTGGAAGGCTAAAGCACACTCCTCGATCCACTCAAATCCCTTCCATTTATTCATCAAGAGGAAGAAGGGTCTGCACCTATCTGTCAACCAAGAAATAAAACGGTTTAAGGCCGTAATCATGCTGGTAAGCCTTTGGACCTCCTTGGGATTCCGAGGCGGTTGCAAGTTGTTGATAGCCCTGATTTGATCAGGACTGACCTTGATCCCTCTATGGGTCATCATATAGCCCAAGAATTTTCCCAATCCGACCCCAAATGGACATTTGGATGCGTTGAGATGCAGCTTGTGTCTCTTTAGAATTTCAAAGATGTCCCTGAGGTCTCTCACGTGCTCGGACACCACCTTACTCTTTACCACCATGTCATCTATATAGACTTCAATGCTCTTATCCAGCTGCGGCTCAAACATTCTGGTCATCGTTCTCTGGTAGGTGGACCCGGTGTTTTTCAAACCAAAAGGCATTACCTTGTAATGGTAGTTTTCAATGGGAGTGACAAAAGCTGTCTTTTCTTGATCATCTGTGACCAGTGGTATTTGATGATATCCTTGAAAGGCATTTAAGAAGCTCATCTGAGGATGGCCTATGGTCGCATCTACCAACTAATCTATCCGAGGCATAGGAAACGGATCTTTCGGGTAGGCTTTATTCAGATCCGTGAAGTCTACAAAGACTCGCCATTTTCCGCTCTTCTTCTTTACCACTACAGTATTGGCCAACCACTTAGGGTAAAAAACTTCCTTGATAGCCCCTGCTTTTTTAAGCTTTATCACCTCGTCCCTAACAGAGTAGGCGTCGAGGTGGTTGCTTCTTGGGAGTAACAGATGGGTTAACATTTAGATGGTGGCAGATGAAGCTCGGATCAACCCCTGGGGCCTCGTAGGCGTCCCACGCAAATACATCCACGTTTTCTCTGAGAAACCCAATTAGCTCTTTCCTTTCTTGGGGAGGTAGTTCCAAGCCGACTTGAAAGAATTTTTCAGGATCAATGCCAATAGCAACCTTTTCTAGATCCTTACATTTTGCCTCCTCGATTGATTCATTACCGGGCAATGCTGGGGTGGCTGATTGTTATAAGCCCCTTTCAGTGAAGGTCGAGGACTCAACATTGGGTTGGCGTGAGATGGCAGCCACCATGCATTATCTGGCCATGGTCTAATTCCCTACAATCTCTTTAACTTGGCCCCCCGACGGGTACTTCACCTTCTGGGGCAGGGTAGAAGAGACAGCTCCTAAGGCATAAAGCTAAGGTCTAGCCACAATAGCTATGTAGGGTGAAGAAGCGTCAACCACAATGAAATCCTCCTCCACCATGTCCGAACCAGTTTGTATGGGCAGTCTAATTTGGCCTCTTGGTGTAACGATCTTTCCCTCGAAGTTTACCAGAGGTGAATCGTACGTTGTTAGGTCCTCGGGTTTTAAATTTAGCCCCTTGTACAGGTCGGGGTACATTACCTCCACAGCACTGCCCTAGTTTACCAGCACTCTTTTCACATCATATCCCCCGATTCTGAGTGTGACTACCAGAGCATTGTCGTGGGGTTGGATGGTTCCGATCTTATCTTTGTCTGAGAAGCCTAGCACCGGTGGGGCTTCTTTTTTGGACTCCCGATTGTCGTCCTCGGTGGATAGCCGAGTTACAGACATCACTCTAGAAGGACAAGAGCTGGTCCTTCCCGGAGCAGCAAGAATGACATTTATCGTGCCTAAGGGAGGTCTTAAGTAGGTGTCTCCTCGGGGCTCCAGATTCGCCTGCCCCTGTTGACTACTGGAATGATGTAAGAGGTGCCTTAGTTTTCCCTCTCAGACCAGCTAGTCCAAGTGATTCCTTAAGTTCCTGCAGTCCTTGGTGGTGTGCCCTAGTTCGTGGTGGTATCGACAATATAGGTTTTAATTGCGCTTCATGGGGTCTCCTGCTATCTTATTTGGCCATTTGAAGAATGGCTCGTTCTTGATCTTCTCTAGAACCTGATCTACTGGATCCCGGAACATGGCATTAACTGCCTGCACATCGACAAATCCAGGTTGCCCTAAAAGTCCCTTATTGGTCGGTTGTTGTTATTAAATCGGTCTGACCTGAAGTTCCTCCTCTCTCGAGGGACAATCTTCACTTTACCTTTACCCAACTGCTAGTCTTCTTCAACCTTTTTATACTTGTCGATCCGGTCCATAAGTTGGCACAGGCTGGTGACAGGCTTTCCTGTTAAGGATTTTCTTAAACCATGCTCAATTAGGAGGCCGCTCTTAAAAGTGCTGATGGCGATGTCATCAAAGTTACCCTCTATCTCATTGTACATCTCCTAGTATCTGTCCAAGCAGGCTTTCAGGGTCCCCTCTTCTCGCATGGACAAAGACAGTAGAGAATCCAAGGGAACCCTGCTACTTGGGATGAAGCAAGAGCCAAAGACTTGGGTTAGCTGCTTAAAGGAACCTACGAAATTTGGCTTGAGGCCATCAAACCATCTCATCGCCATTGGTCCCAAACTGGACAGAAATACTTTGCATATTAAAGCCTCATCCTTGGAATGGACGGCCATCCTCTGGTTAAACTGGCTTACATGCTCTACGGGGTCCGTTCAACCATTGTACATGGTGAAAGTAGGTTGATGGAATTGCTGAGGGAGCTTAGCCCTTTCTATCTTGCGTGTGAAGGGTGACTTAGAGATCCAATCCAAGGCCTTGCTCATGGCGTCGTTCATTAGGCCTTTACGGGACAGACTTTTGTGTTTGCGTTTATGGTGGTGCTCTTCCTCATAAGAAAAGGTCTCACTTGGTGGAGTTCTTGACCTTTGCCTATAATTGTCGTCCCTTTTATCACTAGTATCTGAACTAGAAGGGGACCGCTTTCATTGCACACAACGTAGTTTCTTTTTTAAGTTGTCAATCTCTTGCTGCAGGGTTTTGTTACCATCCTGCTTTTGAGATACGTGACTTCTCACCCTAGAATGGCTTCTGCTTGTATGGGTCGTATGTACACTACCCTCTCGATGTTTTTCCTGATCTCTTTCCCGTTTAAGGTTAAGAAAGTTGTCTTGCCGTTGAGAACTTGCAGGCTCTGTTTGGTGTGGACCAGCTTGGTGTGGACTTGATACCACCATGTTTAACCGTTTCACTCACTGAGGCACAAGTTCTTCTCACAGACGGCGCCAATTGTAGGGTCATAATTTGGAGCCCAAGCCCGTATGGAGTCTTGGCCTAATGAGTCCAATACAATAAATTTGTAGAGAATGGGTCAAAGAACTAGGTCCTAATGTGTTGGGCAACGGCTAGTATTGAATTGCATGACGATCAAACACAAATAAAGGATGCTGATATCAATAAACTTTCAGTCCGAGGAGTTTAAACCTATATATAATAATCACTCTTGGATATCAGAGTGATTTAGATTGCTATAATATTTTTTCACTCTCTATTTTCTGATCCCCCTTTCATAGAGGGTCTCTCACATTATATAGCCCCTTTTGGGCCATCTTGATCCTACACTTGTTGAACATTTGAGTCTCTACTTGAGTGCCCGTCCCATCAGACACCCCTTTCAGCCTTCTGTGAGTTGTGGTAGCCAAGGTAGCACTGTTCAGAGGTCTTCTCCACATAAATGCGGCCAGAAAAGTAGTTGCAATGCATTTAATGTGGTGGTAGTAGTTTTTCCTTAGATATTTTGAGTTTCCTTCTTTCTCGTATGTTCATGAGGCACATTCCTATCGCTAGAGCCTTTTGGAGGGTCACTCTAATTGCTAGAGTACACACTTGAGCTACATTCATCGCATCTGAGAAGGTATTCCTCCTCTGATCACCTTACATTCATTCCCTACTTGTGAGACTTTAACTGGAGATCATTTAACAACTATTTGCCTCTCCTTGGACTTGTCTATTGTCCCGGGTGAAGCCCAAAGCCCAATATATGATTTTGGACCCTTACCCCTACATACATATATATATATATATATGGGCTTTAAACACTATATATATATATATATATTTAGCAGTAAACCCGAAACGGTACACCAGTATCGACCGGTATCCGAAATATATCGTACTGTTGGCCAAACCGGTACAGCCTTTAGTACGGTATTAACTCCTTTGCTCTGAACACAAACTCTAAATAGATCAAGCCCTTTACAAGGGGCACAAATATGCTTCCCAAACCTAATCTAGTGGAGACCCTATAAACCCTCCGCCTTTAGTCCACTCGGCAGAGACTTATTTCTTAAAGCATGGTAACCATGCACAGTAAAAGGGAGTCAACTGCCTAGAAGCATTGGCGCCACAATGACCAAGTGTGTAAATCAATGTATAAACCTTCACACACACACACAATCAAGGTATAAAAGAATATACATAATCATCCAAGCACCAAATATCGCATACCCACTAAATACGTAAACACGCCAATATATATTTCAAATGAATCAATACAATACATGCCTAATCTAGAGAGACAAGATTAATCTCATGCCTAAATCATCATGTACATATTCAAAATCACATAAATAGGCTTTAGGAAATGTAAATGTAGAAAATACCCAAAGAGGAATCCATTATAGTGCATGTATTTGCATATGTAAGCACATAGTCATATATGGAAGTATAGAAATAAAAAAAAAAAATCATGTGATTAGTATACTAGTTTTTATATGGAAATAAATACTAATCCCAGTAATCATGTAGAAAACCATATATAAAACATGATAATCACAAAGCAATAAAATGGGTGATATGCTTACTTAAGGGGCAGTTAAGAGGCTCAGACGAATGAAGGCTTAAATGTGTGCTACAATTTTTACGAAAAAAAAAAAAAAAAAAAAAAAAAAAAAAAAAAAAAAAAAAAAAACACATTTTTGTAGTCTAGCCTAAGTTGGAAATGATGAGATGTATTAGTAGTTGATGATGAAATGGATGAGGGAGGGGTGAATATTTAAAGTGGGATGGAGTGGGACTTATAATTTGTTTGGCTGAGGTGAAAACAAGAGGAAGACAAAAGTGGGGGGAAAACTCATTTTCTCTTGTTTGGTTGGGAGTGGAAATTATAGAGAAAATTGGTGGTTTTGAGTATTTTCCACCCGGGCCCACCAAATTACAATCTCTCTAAATCAAAGAGAAAATGAGACTTCAACCATGATTACCAAACTACCCTTCCCTTCACTGTTGAAGTTAAAGTGTAACTACCCATGAGTATTGTTTCGATCAAGCTGCTACGTTAATGTTGCTGTCTTCATCAAGTTGGGTCATTTTAGGCATCAAAACATACATCATTGTTGAGTGATGTTGCATTGCAATTAAAGTTCACCAAAGCTTGTTTTTGTTTTTGTTTCCCATACCCCCCACCAATAAAACAAGGGTCATGCTAACGAGTGCCCTTAAGGCATTGGTTAAAAATTCATTTTAGGAAAGTTTTGACATTACTTTTATGGAAAATGAAAAAAACTATCAAAACATTAATTATTTTTTTCCCCCCCATAAAAACTTTCTTTAACTGGATTCTTAACTAATACCCTAAGGGCACTCGTTAGCATTTCCCACAAATAGAGGCAACATTACGTATCAAGATGTCACAAAAATAACATCTTTAGACACTTTAACAGGAATTACGCATCCATGTCCAAAAGGAAAAAAAAAAAAAAAATTGCACACACACAGATGTATAAACATATATCTATGTTTCTGTATATGTACATATGCATGTAAGTATGCATGTGTGCATATAATCCATGAAGATACGTGAAATAATGATTTTGGTGTAACAAACACAACACTAGAGAGAGAAGCTGGGTGGATTAATATGTAAATAAAACCATGCACATAATTCTTTGATGTTCTTACCTGCATCTGGGGACTTATTACTATTGCCAACAGAGTTGGATGGCAATGCATTGCCTCTAGGATTCTGAGACTTAGTTTCCATTGTAAGCAATTTCAGAGATATTTTTCATAGATAATCTGACTGGCTTGTGGCAGCAGTATAAATCTTTTCCTCAAACCTTATAGCAATTTTCCTGAGTTCATGTAATCCCTCTTGGCTAGAAACAGGGAGATGCCTCCTCAAAGTTTCCATTCTATACACAAAAGGAGATACTCTTATTATGTTACTAACCATATATGCACAATTAAGCAATTAAAGAAAAAAGTCCCAAGTTGGTAAACTATGCTAACAGTGCAGAAATTAAAGCAACAAAATGTGAAAAGAAACCACATAAAATTTCATGAAATTTTTTTTTTTTTGATAAGTAAATAAAATTTCATGAAAGTTTAAAAATATGAACAAAAACCCAATATTTTTTTCTCGGAAAAAAAATTAACAGTAGCACTTAATTGTTCAAGGTTCATTATGGAAAATCTGTCAACAGAAAATGTTTTCCTAGTCAACTAACATGATACCCTGCTTTCCATATATTAGACCCCCAAGTGTTCCTCAACAAATTGTGATAAGGATAAAAATAGTGCTTACTCCGTCAGCTTCCTTTGGTAGGTGTCAACAAACGAAGCTCTAATAGGGGCAATGTGAAGAGTCCGCAAGGCGCACCTAAAGGCTGACGCCATCAATAAGCTGACGACAGTAAGGCTGAAGGAGGTAGGATAAAGCTGATGACCCTAATGCAAGTTTACTTGTTGCCCACGATTGCATATATAAGAAAATGTCTTGCCCTTCACGTTTGATGCTACTCAAAGGATTCCTATAAGGAAAGGATCCCGCCAAATACGCCCAAGAAGACTCCTATAAGGAAAAGACTTCTACGCCAAGGAAGAGATATTAGCCCTCTACTACTATAAAAGTCTCAATACCCTCACTAGCCAAGGTACGCATAATTCATCCCTCTCTAGCACTCTAGAGTTGTAGCCAAGGTTCGCATAATTCATCCCTCTCTAGCACTCTAAAGTTGTAAGAATTCTAACTTAACCTTCGGAGGGTACTTGGCTGGCACCGGTGCTCTCTGCAAGGTCTTCTCTTTTGTGTTGTGCAGGTGTTATTTCGAGTGTGCAAGTATCGTGTGGCTCATTGGTGACTTTTTCGGATTCATCAGTTGGCTCTGTTTGTGGGGAGGGATTTGTAAGTCATAGCAAATGCTTCCTGGACAAAGAGTTGCACGGTACTTACTCGATCAATGGCGACCACCAAAAACGTTCATGAAGACGAGCCGCAACCATTTGCTCTCAAGAGACAAGTGCAGACCCTAACTGCGGCCGTGGAATGCCTCACCAAGCAAAACTAGATTTTGGAATAACAACTACGCTGGAAGGCAGGACACGGAGCTTAGGAAGAGGACCAGAAGGGTACCAGTGCCGAGCAACGAGACCGAGAGGGACCGGAGGGTAGTAACGCCCCAAGCAGATCGGAGCGACAAAATGTAAGCCTCTTATCCCTCATGGATGTGACTCCGCCACCTGTTGCCGCAGAGATACAGGCGATAATAGAACAGATGGAAGTTATGATGAACGCCCCCAAGGGACGAGTGTCCAGCGATCTTGACGATCTCGTTAACCGAACTGACTCACTGTTCACCGCTTCCGTCAATTCCTTTCCCCTACCGCATAAGTTTCACATGCCACAGATAGATAGTTACAACAGAGTTAAGGACCCTCTAGATCACCTAGAGACCTTCAAGACCTTGATGCACCTTCAAGGAGTAGCTGATGAAATCATGTGTAGGGCCTTTCCTACGACACTGAAGGGTGCGGTAAGAATTTGGTTCAGCCGTTTGACACTCGGCTCCATTAGCACTTTAAAGGAGCTAAGCGCTCAGTTTACTGCGCACTTCATCGGGGGACATAGGTACAAAAAGTCTACGGCTTGCTTGATAAACATCAGGTAGTGAGAAGACGAGACACTGAGATCCTACATATCGCGCTTCAATAAAGAAGCACTCTCGATTTACGAAGCCGACAATAAGATACTTGTAGCGGTATTCACAAATGGGCTGCGAAAGGGAAAATTCTTGTCCTCCCTATACAAGAACGACCCAAAGACCATGTCAAAAGTACTTTACAGGGCCACTAAGTACATGAATGCTGAAGACGCGCTGCTAGTTCAAGAGGAAAAGCCTAGGAAAAGGGAGAGACAGGAAGACATGTGGCAAGACCAAGGGCGAAAGAAGGCAAGAACAGGAGACCCTAAGCTACCCCGGAAAGCTGAAGGGAGATCCTAACAAGCGATCGAGGGACAAATATTGCCGCTTCCACCGTGACCACGGTCATGACACAGCCAATTGTTACGACTTAAAGCAGCAGATCGATGCCCTTATCAAGCAAGGGAAATTGCAGAAGTTTGTCAGAAAGGAGAGAGTAGATCCACCTCCTCAAGAGCAGCCTTGCCAATGGGATAATGAGCGCCCTAGACCCCCCATAGGAGACATTAGGATGATCATAGGGGGAACAGCAACTATTGGGTCATCAAAGAAGGCCCGCAAGACTTACCTCAGGATGGTCCAGAGCGTCCAGCTGACGAGCTCCGTGCCAAAGATAGCGCGAACAGAAGGCCCCGTCATTGGATTCTCAGAAGAAGATGCGCGACGGCTCCACCACCCGTATGACGATGCGCTTGTTGTCAACATTCGAGTAAGGGACTATAACATGCACCGAGTGCTGGTCGACAATGGTAGCTTGGCGGATATCCTATACTACCTAGAGTTCCAACAAATGGGGATCGATAAAGAACGATTGATTCTGACAAACGCCCCGCTCATCGGCTTTGGAGGAACAAGGGTGTTCCCCTTGGGTGCACTTAGATTATTCGTTATGGTAGGTGACTACCCTCAGTAGATCACCAAGGACGTAACATTCCTAGTGGTCGATTGCTCGTTCGCCTATAATGCTATCATCGAACGACCCACCCTCAACTCGTGGAAGGCTGTAACCTCAACCTACCACCTAATGATTAAGTTTCCTACCTAGTATAGAGTGGGAGAGCTACGCAGAAATCAGGTGGTTGCACGCGAATGCTACGTAGCAATGATGGAAATGGATGACCACCTCCAAGCTATGAACATAGAAGAACACTGCATGGCGATGGAGACTGTAGAGAAGCTTGAAGAAATACTTCTTGACGACTCCAAGCTCGATCGAACAACCAAAATTGGAACCCTCGCTAGTCCCACACTCTGTCAAGCACTCACGACCTGTCTCAGAAGTAATCGGGATGTATTCGCCTGGAGCCACGAAGACATGCCAGGGATAGACCCTTCAATCATGGTACATAGGCTGAATGTGTCGCCCTCCTTCCCACCCATTCGACAGAAGAAGAGGGTATTCGCCCCAAAACGAGATCAGGCCATAGCGGAAGAGGTCCTCAAACTACAGGAGGCAAGTTTCATTAGGGAGATTTACTACCCCGATTGGCTGGCGAACGTAATGATGGTTAAGAAAGCTAGCGAGAAGTGGTGGATGTGCGTGGACTTCACCGACCTTAACAAAGCATGCCCTAAAGATAGCTATCCCCTCCCACGGGTCAACGTTCTAGTAGACTCTATGGCTCGGCACCAGCTATTAAGCTTTCTCGGGTTACAACCAAATCCAAATGCACGAAGCTGATTAGGCTCATTCGTCACTAGCCAAGGCCTCTCCTACTATAAAGAGATGCCATTCGGCCTGAAAAATGAGGGCGCGATGTACCGGAGGCTTATGAACAAAATCTTTGCACAGCAAATTAGGAGGAATGTCCAAGTCTACGTTGACGACATGCTGGTAAAAAGCCGAAGGGAGAAAGATCATTTGGAAGACCTTAGGGAAACATTCGACACCCTTCGTTCTTATAACATGAAGCTCAATCCAGGAAAATGTGTCTTTGGAGTGATGCCGGGAAAATTCCTAGGATTCATGGTGTCTCAAAGGGGCATTGAAGCCAACCCAGACAAGATCCGTGCCATAATGGAGATGGCACCCCTAAGAAATGTGAAGGAAGTACAAAGCCTCAACGGAAAAATAACAGCACTAAATAGGTTCGTGTCAAGGGCAATGGACAAGTGTTTGCCCTTCTTCCGCACTCTGAATAGATCATTCAAGCGGACTGTCGAGTGTCAACAGGCATTTGAGGAGTTAAAAGCCTACCTCTCTTCCCTTTCGCTGCTAAGCCCATCGCAACCAGGAGAAGAGCTTTTCCTCTATCTAGCCATCTCCCTTACTGCCATCAGCGCTGCCTTGGTTAGAGAAGAAGAAAGAGTGCAAAAACCCATGTATTACACCAGCCGGGCGCTTCGTGGTGCTGAAGAAAGATACCCATCCATGGAGAAACTCGCCTTTGCACTAGTTACGGCAGCTCGCAAACTCAATCCATACTTTGAAGCCCATACGGAGATCGTCCTGACCAATAAGCCCCTGCGGCGGGTGATGAGTAACCCTGAAGCCGCAGATTGATTGGCGTTATGGGCCATAGAATTGAGCGAGTTTGACATCCAGTACCACCCATGGACCGCCATCAAAGGGTAGGTTGTCGCGGACTTCATAGCAGAATTCACCCACGACGAAGACAAGGGGGTAGAGGAGTCTCCTCAGTGGAGCATACATATTGACGGATAGTCCAACAGGCAGGCTGGGAGGGCCGACGTCGTACCACTGTCACCCGAAGGAGACACGGTTGAATGTATGATCCATCTCGACTTCCCCACCACCAACAATGAAGCAAAATACGAAGCATTAGTAGTAGGCCTCGACCTCGCCAAAGCAGCGGGAGCCGCGAGCGTGGTCATTTATAGTGACTCTCAGATTGTTACTAACCAAGTAAATGAGACTATGAGTGCAAGGGCGAAAGAATGAAGAGGTACCTGGATCAAGTAAGGAGAAGAGTAGAAAACCTAAAGGCCAAAATCATCCAAATCCCCAGAGGAGAAAATGAGCAAGCCGACCGTCTTGCCAAAGCTGCTTCAGCAGAACATATGATCACCCCTAGTAATATACTCTCTTTTGTTCAGCTTTCTCCACTAATAGATTCCGATGATATACAGGACATAGGCTCTAAAAGTAACTGGACCATGCCATTAGTTTCATACTCAAAGAATGGCATCTTTCTAGATGGGAAGGAGGCCGCGAGAAAGCTGAAGGTCCAGGCAGCAAGATTCGTCTTGATAAAAGATGTCCTGTATAAAAGAGGCTTCTCCCATCCATATTTGAGATGCTTAGTTACAGAAGAGGCGGACTACGTCATGAGGGAAGTACACGAGGGGGTTTGTGGAAACCATTCGGGGTCAAGATCATTAGTACACAAGCTTATGTGAGCAAGGTACTATTGGCCCACCATGTAGAACGACGCCGAGGCTTATGTCAAGACTTACGACAAATGCCAAAGGTTCAACAATATTATTAGACAACCAACTGAAGAATTGACCCCGATGATGGCCCATAGCCGTTTGCTCAGTGGGGATTAAATATTATGGGATCATTCCCTACGACAGTATGATAGCTAAAGTTCCTAGTAGTAGGCATTAATTACTTTACAAAGTGGGTGGAAGCTGAAGCCTTAGCCACCATCATGGAAAGGAATGTATGGAGTTTCATCTGGAGATGCATCGTATGTAGATTTGGCATCCCTAGAGTTTTAGTCTCAGATAACGGGAAGCAATTCGACAATGACTCCTTCCGGGACTTTTGCTCGCAGTTAGGATAAGAAACCACTACTCCTCCCCCGCCCACCCTCAGGCTAACGGACAGGTCGAAGTCACGAACCGATCCTTGCTCAAGATTATCAAGACTCAGCACGAGGGGGCAAAGGATATATGGCCTGAAGAGCTGCCAAGCATACTATGGGCATATAGGACAACGGCAAGGACACCTACAGGAGAGACACCATTTCGATTAACATACGGGAGTGAAGCTATCATCCCGGCCGAAGTCAGAGTCACAAGCTACAGGTACACAACCATGACGAGAGTAAGAACGACGAGGCCATGCGACTATAGCTTGACCTAGTGGACGAAGTCAGGGCAACGACAGAACAAAGGCTTGCACGGTACCAAGACCGCATGGCTAAGCATTACAACTCCAGGGTCCGACACAGAGACTTCTGAGTTTGAGACCTCGTTCTTAGAAGAGTCATGGGTGTTGCTAGGAACCCTACCTAAGGGAAGCTCGGCCCCAATTGGGGAGGACCTTACCGAATCACGTCATGGCAAAGGAAAGACACTTACCACGTGGAGACGTTAGATGGACAAAAGCTGCTGCATACATGGAACATCGAGCACTTGCGGAAGTATTACCAGTAGAGATGGCAACATGAAGACCAACCCCTTTTTTATTTACAGTTCACCATAGCAAATTTTAGTTATACTCCTCAGTTTTATCATTTACTTTAGTTTTTGCAACAATACCTTTTTTCCTTTTAAGCCCTAAGGGTAGGATTTTTTCTTTTTTCGAACTACTTTTTTCTACGAATGCATGGCAATAAGAGGAGTTTATTCAAAATTGACTGAAGTTTCTATCTACAAGTTTGAAGTTCATGAAAACTGGATGACTTTAAGTTTACAAAAGTAGACACTCCCAAGTCCACAAAATAGGCGGCTTCACCCTAAAAAGGATCATGAAGTCCATAAGATGGACAAATTTCTAAGTCCATAAAGTGAACGACCTTAAGTTCACAAAAAGTGGACGATTCAAAGTCCATAAAGTGAACAACCTTAAAGTTCACAAAAAGTGGACGATTCTAAGTCCATAAAATGGATGACCATAAGTTCATAAAAAGTAGACCACTCTAAGTCCATAAAATGGACGACCTAAAGTCCACCAGAAACCAACGACCCTAAGTCCAAAAAAGGGGACGACCTCAGCCGATGATTCCATTAAAATGGACAAGGATATAAAAATGACAATGTCATTAAGTCCATGACATGGATGAAGCTATAAAACCGACGGCCTCATCAAACGGACAAGACCATAAAAATGACAATGTCATTAAGTCCGTAACATGGACGAGGTTATAAAGTCGACGGGCTTATAAAAAGATATGGTCATTAAGTCCATAACATGGACAAAGCTAGAAAACTGACGGTCTCATCAAATGGGTGAGATTATAAAAGAGGACAAGGTCATTAAGTCCCTAACATGGATGAGGCTATAAATCTGATGGGTCCATAAAAAATGGCATTTTTATCAAGCCTATAAAGTGGATGAGGTCGTAAGGTTAGGAACCCAATCAAATTCCCAAAGGAAAAACTCATGAAATCGACGAGTTTATCAAACTCAAGGGATAAGATAGACGAGCTCAAAAAGAACATAAGTTGCATGAAGCCTGTATCGACGGATTTTTATAATAAACAAGTCCATCCTTAAAGATTTTCCCAGAAAAAACGGGATTGCAAGCCGATGAATTCATCCAACACACAACACATCATCAATTAAAAGGTAGAAAACGACGGAAGTAACATGCCATATAACAAGATAAATTGTTTACAAATAAAAGCCCAAAAGCAAAGGGGCACTTAAACATTGTTTGCAAAATAAATAAAATACACATGAAGCAAAATCAGGTAGCAGAAGCGTCAGCAAGGTTCCCGTCATCTTTCTGAGACTCAGGATTCTCAACATCTACAAACACCGTTGAAAGGTTGGAAGTAGGAGTATGAGGAGGATTGGCAGCAAGTTGTGCCAGAACGACGACGCCATCATCCTTGGGAAGGAGATTGGACTCAGGGGAGCCATCACCTTCATCAGCAACGACAGGCGACGTCGGCGCAGGATCATCCATCGTAATCCTAGATAGGTCCAGCTCTAGGAAAACTGACGCGACTTGTTTAACGCAATCATCAAACCCAGTGCCATAATAGTCGGCACAAGAGTCAATAAATGATTGCGACGCCTTAAATTCTTGGACAACGTCAGTCCCAGCCGCCTCCACCTTTTCGCGCAAAGCCGTCACCTCTTGCTGCAGCATCTTCTTCTGACGATCTGCCTCCTCTGGCTTCCCCTTTGTCTCTTTCAGCTCATTATTTAGAGTATGGAAAACATTCTTATATTGTCCCTGCTCATTCATCAAGTTTGCATTATGCTTCCTAACCCGGTTGATGACCCCCTCCTTGGCAACACAACGGTCCTGAAGGGCCTTAACACGCACCAAGGCCTGAAAAAGATACAGGCGTCAGTCAAATGAATCAGAAAGAGACGAAACCAACTTAAACTAAGGAAACAAGCATACCTTAGCAAGGTCGAAAAGAGCCGACGCCCCTAAGTCCTCCGTCCCTAATAGATCGCAAGGCCCTATATCCGTCGGCTTTATAAAGGACCCCACTTCCTCGACGGCATAGTCCTTATGGGTCAGAAGGCAACGAGGCCCCTCGATGACGGGACCAGAGGAGGTCATTACCCCCTTGCCCACACCATGGCTTGACTTAAGGGGTGACTTCCTCTTCAGAGGCACGTCCCCTGGAGTGACGGTAGCCTTTTTGGAAGGACGATCGTCCTTCCCGTCAGGCTTCCTTTTCGAGACCTTAGAGATGGTCTTGGGGGCTTATGAGGGTCCCCCTTCTGTTTCCTTTGCCTTCTTCTCCTCCTTTTTGCGGGCCGTGGCAGCCTTCACCCTTTGTTTAGCATATTCCATCTCTGCACAAAATAACTAACATTAGTACAACAGATGAGATGAGTAAACTGACGAAGGCAATAAAGAGTCTACTCACGTTGATGAGAAAATTTGTCCAACCTACGAGCTTCAGCCATCGGCTCTGGACCCTCGCAATACAAGTGAATAGTGTCAAGGGTAATTAAGCCCCTACACTTCTGTTGCTCCAATGGGATTTCGAGAACCCAACGAATAAACACCTCTTGCTCGGTAGTTCTAAGCGGACGGGCGCAAGCTAGAAAAAAGAGACAAAACGACGACATTAAAACACTAAATGGAGTAACAAAAAGCTAAAAGCTGACAGTAAAACAAAAGATGTCAGTGTTAAAACTTGAGGCTTTAACTAGTGCCCAGTTATTATCAAAACCACGAGGTATGGTAACCCACTCTTCTGGGCAGCATACCTAATCAGACCCCTTAAGGAAAAAGTATCTACTTTTCCAACTCCTATTGGAATTTGGCATGTCAAATACAAGTTTTAAGTCCTTCTCCCTGATGGAAAAATGATAAGTTCCTTTGGATGAAATGATTTGACGGGGTTTGTAGCAGTAGAAAAACTCATCTAAGGAAAACTGATGGTTCCCACCGCTCAGATGACCCCACAAAATCTCCACTCCAATAAAAGTCCTCTAAGCATTGGGGGCAATCTGGCTGACGGATAGCCCCATGAAGTCAACTAGTTGACAGTGCAAAGCCGTTAGTGGTAGCCTTAATCCAGCAGCAAGCACGGCATTATACATGCCGACGTTTACGGTCCTCCCTGTATAACACTTTTCCTTTTTCCTAGGGAGACGGATTGAGATGTGATCTGTGATTTGGAAACGGGTACGTAACTCCTTGAAAACCTTGTCACTCATTTTAGGAAAAAATTTGTTGACGGCCTAATCCTCGAGAAAGATGAAGGGACGGTTTCCTCCGGGACTTACTGAAGCCTCTTCATAGGATTCCTCGTCACCTTCATCCTTGTCCTCATCTCCATCACTCTCTCCCTCCCATTCATCCTCACCTACTACTTTCTCCTCAACTCCTTTAACGTCACCTTCTACATTATTGCCTGGAGACTGGGCTGATGTTTCTCTTTCTGACGACCTAGAAAAGCCATTGGACTCTTGACCTGAACTAAAAACTTCGTTGTAGCCCGCTTCATCGTGAACTGATGACTGTTCACTTGTCACGTCACGTCACTTGATATCTGACTACTTATAAGTAACGGATCCATTCTAATTACCTAAATTGACGTACTCACTAAAAAATTGTTCAGCTAAAGCGAAAATACGAAGAAAGAAAGAAAAAGAACTTACAGCTGAAAGAGCCTTGGAGGAAGGAGCAGCCTTAAAAGTGACGGCGTTAGCAACAACTGACGAATCAACAAAGCTGACAAAGGCGACGAGCTCTCTCTCTCTCAAAATGTCAGCAAGGTTGAAATAGGGGAATAAGGGGAAGAATGCGCGTTATATATAGGAGGAAAAATGCTTGGGAGACAAAGCGACGCCCTTGTCTAAAAACGAAGCCAACAAGAGCGCCCACGTGTCCGAAGCATTAAATAGCTGGTGGCTCGAGGAATCACCCATAAATGATCTTCCCGCTCCTCTAGACCAAAAGATAGCTAACCGATAAAAACTTAACTCCATAACCCGTTAGTTTAAAACGACGAGGATATAGAGTAGGGGGCAGCTGATAAGGATAAAAATAGTGCTTACTCATATAAGGCATAAGCTGACTGTTTTAGACAAAGCCATCAGGCACAAGCTGACAGTTACGGGCAAAACCGTCAGCTTCCTTTGGTAGGTGTCAACAAACGAAGCTCTAATAGGGGCAATGTGAAGAGTCCACAAGGTGCACCTAAAGGCTGACGCCATCAATAAGCTGACGACAGTGAGGCTGAAGGAGGTAGGATAAAGCTAACGACCCTAATGCAGATTTACTTGCTGCCCATGATTGCATATATAAGGAAATGTCTTGCCCTCCACGTTTGACGCTACTCAAAGGATTCCTATAAGGAAAGGATCCCGCCAAATACGCCCAAGAAGACTCCTATAAGGAAAAGACTTTTACGCCAAGGAAGAAATGTTAACCCTCTACTACTATAAAAGCCCCAAAACCCTCACTAGCCAAGGTACGCATAATTCACCCCTTTCTAGCACTTTAGAGTTGTAAGAATTCTAACTTGACCTTTGGAGGGTACTTGGCTGGCACCACACCGGTGCTCTCTGAAAGGTCTTCTCTTTTGTGTTGTGTAGGTGTTATTTCGAGCGTGCAAGTATCGTGTGGCTCACTGGTGACTTTTAAGGATTCATCAAATTGTATTCCTAGCTCTTTAATTGGGTGATGCATTCAGGTGTTTTGTTTCCAACTCCTAATATAGCACCACTAGTTCTTGTAGTCAACTCCCATGATACGACATTTGCTTTCAATGTCATATCCAATTCTTATACTTGTAGATGCATTTGTCATATTTCCAAGAAATTTTATTTTTCTTCATATGAGGATCATCGACACTTACCATAAGCCTATCTGACATTAATTTGAATATTTGTTCTCTTCTTTTTCCAGTTCTGCCCTTTATAAGTTTTTTCTAATAATTAACTGCAGCAACATATTGCTTATCGTATGAAAAGCTACTACGAGCACATGCTTTATCAAGCTCATATACGGAATGAGTTGCTAAGAAGGGACACTTCATTTGGGGTGCTGTAACCGTGTCGTAACAGTGTCCTATCTGCCGTCTCTTGTTATAACTTTTCAAAAATTGCTCATGTCACCATATTGTACCCACACCCATGTCCATGCATCCTAGATTGAGTAGAGAGACATAAGTCCCACCAGCCAGAGCACAAATATAGGCCTAACAGAAATGTTAAAGCAAAAAACGTATTCCATATATGAGCTTGATAAACCAGAGCCACCGACGATGGCTAGGAGGCATTGGTTTTGATGGCTTGTGCTTGGAAAATTTTGTCATACCAATTACCAACCACTTGAAAATGTTTTTCCATAAAATGTTTTTTAAAAAAAAATACTTTATTGTAAAAAAATTTACATTTGAAACATTTTACAGTGAAACAAACAAAGCGTTAATTCAGTCATACACAATATTCAAAATGTCGAACGAAAGAAAATGAGAAACCAAGCACACAAAGACTCAAGCTTGGTGCTTGGAATAGCTTCGTTGTTTAAACTAGTTTATTTTGTTTAAAATGTTTATTATTTAAAAGTACGGGTGTACTTAGAAAAATGCAAGGCTTTTAAAATCTGTACGTATGAAATAAGTTAGCTTATTTTGATTTTTGAACCTGACCAAACAGGGTAACAAGTGTGTGTATGTTACAGCTTATTTTGGTGAGTTATTTTCCCCAGCTTGTTAGATAAAATTTTATAGAGCATTACATTTTTTTTTATCTTAGTATAGCTAATTAAATCCTTACTAATTAAAACGGATAGAACTTTAAAAGTAAGCAATCTGAAATGGAAATTTAGTCTTTCACAAGATTACTGGTTGTGTTGGACCTAGTCTTATGTTAAAGTAAGCTACTAATGTCACCACATGGGGATGTGTTACATCTACGTGATATCCCAAAAGGACAAGTTACAATTAGAGCTCCCACATACTTGCGCACTTCCAATGTGATATTCATTGCACTTCTACTACATATTGCCCTCACAATCTTAATGGGGGTCTCAAAGCATTACTCTTCGGTGCAGACTGCAGACTAGCTTTTCGGTTAAACTGTGTTCTTGAATGTGTGTGGCATTGAAAGTGAAGATTGTAAAAAGGAAATCTTCAAGTTTTCCACAACAAATTCTACCCCCAGCTCTATATTTGGGTGATGCACTCAAGTCTTTTGTTTCCAACTCATAATATAGCATTATTAGCCCTTGTCGTCAATTCCCATGATACAATACTTTCTTTCAAAGTCATGTTTGATTCTTATACTTGTAGATGCATTGTCAAATTTCCAAGGATTTTTATTTTTCTTCATATGAGGATCATCTACACTTACCACATGCCTTTCCGACATTATTTTGAATATTTGTTTTTTGTAAGGTTGAATTTTATCAACCATCTTGTTGGCTTTATTCCGTGCCAAATTTGCTTGTATTTTAACAACTAGTAACCCTGTATTTAGGTGGGAATCATATAAGGGTAGTGAGTGAGAGAGTGTGAAGAAATGCTCAAGATTGTGCAAAGATGTAGAGACTCACAGCTGACTCGCGACTGGCAAGCCGCCAAAGTTGGCACACCTGTGAAGCACACAGGGGAGCTGAAGAGTCATGCCAGTTGTTGCACTATAGGACAAAAGTCCCAAGCTGGCCAGGCCGTTAGCTCGCAACTTGAACTCGCGACTTAGTCTAGTCGCGATGACAAGTCGTCAGACCACCATGTTTAGGAAAAACTGACTCTTCACATTCCTTTCTCACCCCACTATATATAGACCCTTATACCCACGAAATATGGAAAGCCTCTAGAGAGAATTTTGAGAGAGAAACCCTAGAAAAAAAAAAAAAGATTGATTCATCCACAATTTTCACATATAGACTTTTCAAATTCCTCTACTCTCTTCCTCTTTGTTGTCAAATCCTTGAGAGGTACATTACCAAAACCTTTTCTCACCATACCCATATCTGTGAGAAGGCCATTTAGTGTTTGGGAAGCAGTTAAGAAGGGACCAATTTAATATTGGTTAATGCTATGGTCAAGTAGCGGAATCTAATAAGCTAAAAAAGAAATAGGTTCAGCGTAACCTCGTTGGGGTAGGAGCTTGGAGGGCTTAGGTATATTGGGTAGATTAGGCTTGGAGGGTATTCTGCTGTTCATGTATCCTAACTACATTCTTTAGTGGATTATTTACCGCTTGGAGGGCGGCAGAGAGGTTTTATGCCGAAGGCTTTGGTTTCCTCTTAGATAACACATCGTGTGTTGTCCTTGTGTTTGCATCTCTCTTCCCTTAATCTTTTCCATTTAATTTCTACTGTGGATGTGATTTTATTTGGTTTAGATTGTTTATCAATTTTGTATTAAGCTTATGTTCACATTCCGCACATTAATTGTTTGACATTAAGCTTGAATTAGTAATTTGTAAATTGGGGGTCTAAACGTTCATAGTGTTTTATACACTAATCGAACTTTCATTTGGTATCAGAACGGGTTCACTTATATTGGTTTCATTACCTTAATGTGATCCTTGACCCCAAATTGAGATGGACCGATCTTAATCTTTAAATGCTCCACCATATTTTGATGGTAGCAACTATACCTTTTGGAAGGTGAGGATGAGAGCATTTCTGTGTTTTATAGATGAGGCTGTTTGGGATGCTATTGAAATAAGTTAGACAAAGCCGGAGGCAGCCAAATCCACTTGGGATAAGGCAGCCCTCGCGGTGTCAAATGCTAATAGTAAAGCACTTAATGCAATTTTTTGTGGTGTGTCCCCAGATGAGTTCCATCGGATTTCTCATATCACCATTGCCAAGGAAGCATGGCAGATTTTGGAGAGCACTTATAATGAGGATACAAAGAAAGTTAAGGACACAAAGCTACAGATGCTGACTACCCGGTTTGAGGAGCTCAGGATGAGCGAGGATGAGTCCTTTGACTCTTTCTATAGTAAGCTAAATGAAGTGATCATCGGCAAGTTTAACTTGGGAGAGAAAATGGAGGACTCAAAAGTTGTAAGAAAAATTCTTCGTTCATTGC
Organism: Quercus robur; assembly: GCF_932294415.1. NCBI lineage: Eukaryota > Viridiplantae > Streptophyta > Magnoliopsida > Fagales > Fagaceae > Quercus > Quercus robur. The sequence continues at coordinate 32,043,888 of NC_065538.1, forward strand.
TAGAGAGCTTCCGTGCAAAGGTTACTGCAATTGAGGAGAGCAAAGACCTTGATAAAATCAAAGTTCAAGAGCTGATTGGTTCTCTCTAAACGTATGAACTTTCATTATAAAATCAAAGAAAGAGCAAATCACTGGCTCTTAAGACAATAAATGAAAGGGTATAAGGTCATGGTTCATCAGATGAGGATGTAGTAGAAAAGGATGTTGCCTACCTTGCAAAGAATTTTCACAAATTTCTAAAGTTCAAGAACAGTGAGAAATTTGGTGATAAAGGGAAATTCATGAGTTCCGTAAAAAAGAAGAAGGACTTCAAAAAGAGAGAAGGGAAGGAGTCCCAATCTACTCAAGGAGTCACATGTTTTGAGTGTAATGGACAGGGCCATTTTAAAAAGGAATGCCCTAATTACCTAAGATCGAAGGGCAAGGTGTATGCCACCACTCTCAGTGACTCAAATTCCTTCACCTCTGATTCGGAAGAAAGCTATGATGAAGAAGGAAATTTCTCAGCATTCATGACTGTGGCTCATGTTAAGTCTTCGGAGGACTTGAATTTGCTTGTGGAAGAACTTGGGGAGCATAGTGATGAGGAATTCAAGGGAATTGTAGAAGAATCAGATGCTAAAGAAGATGAAGATACAGCTGGTCTTAAAAAGAACTACAATTCTCTACTTGAGAAGTCAGGAGAATATGGAAGGGTGGCCAAGGCAACTGTGAAAAAGATGAAGAAAGCTAAGGAGGACTATAAAAGTCTTCTAGTGAGATATAAGGAGGCCAAGTGTGAGATAAAGACGCTAAATGGCGAGCTAACCGAAGCTTACACCAAGGTGAAATTCCTTGAGCTTGAGGTGGTTCAAGCAAATGGCAAGGTAGAGCGAGTCTCTACAAAGAAGCTTGATGATGTCCTTTCCTCTCAAAAGACCTTCTCTGACAAAACCGAGTTAGGATACACCAGAGAAAGTAGTTCAGCTGTGAACATCTCCAAAGAAGTGAAGTTTATGAAGGCCAAAGGGCCAGTTGTAGTTGCCTCTACTGTTGAAAAGGCAAATGTTGAGAAGAAGAAGAATGTGACTGATCAGCGGGTGTTGAACAAGCCTCGTAATCAATCTGTGGTCAAGTTTGAAGCTAGAGCAAAATCTCTTCCACGATCGCAAAGAGATCCTAGAACGAACCATGTGTGTCATCACTGCGGACTTTAAGGGCACACCTGACCAAATTGTCATAAGCTGAGAGCATTGAGGAATACAAGTGATCAAAGGTCAAGAAGGCCAAGAAATGACAAGAGGACTTGGGCTGTTGAGCCATCAAGAGATCGAAATGGTGATCCTAGAATGATGAACGTGATGAAGATGATTGGTGCATTCACAAACTGCTTGGAAAGCTTCATTAAAAGGTTTGAAAGTCCTAACTCTTGTACCCAATTCTATAAGGATATCACCCCAAACACACGTGATGTGTGGGTGATGAAGTTGGGGAGTTGGGAAATGTGCTCTATGATTATGTTTTTTATCAAGAGCTTATTTATTTTTCAACTTTGCTCAGTACATAGGGTCAAAGGAAACTGATCAAAAGGCTGATTAGGTTCTAAAGTTGGATATTTTGGATTGTTGGACTCCAAAAAATCACTATCAATGGTCTAAATCTAGATATGGTAACCAATTTTTCAGCTAGTGTAGACGCCGTGGGTTGCTCAAGTCTTCTTCTGTGTAGTATGTTTCTAGAAAACCCATAGTCTTGATTAGTGTTTAGTCTAAATCTTTACAATTGCATAAGCTTCCAATTCTCATCTCTACTCTGCTTCCAGGTTTAGATGTTGGGGAAATTGAAGTTATGAGGTCCAAGAAAATGGAGCTCGAAGAATCAGTTTCTATGATTGAGGAAAGCCTTGGGTCATTTATGAATGATCTAAGATACTTGGAGGAAGAAGCTGCGAAATTTCATAAACAGCAGGTATGCTGAAAACCATACAAGTTTCCAAAGTTTTTACTGATGCCTGACTGTTGTGTCTCTGCTGCATGTTTGTGTTACGAAATTTAATTATTGATTCATAACTTATTGGAGTTGATCAAAAAATATGAATTTGCATTTGGACTTCATTATGGATATAAATTGTAGGAGGATATTATGAAGATTTTACATCATGAGAAGAAAAAACAGCGTGAAATTGAAAGCCTAATTGATAAGTATAAAAATTACTACATAGAAAAGTGCCACATTCAATCTTTACATTTACTTTAGAATATTCTTTGGTGATCTTAGATCAAAGGAGAAGAAAAGATCGGTACTCTTTGGAAAAGGAAGATGACTTCGGTACTCTTATGGCGAATCCTATTGATCAAGCTGCAAATTAATACATTCAGCGATTCCATTGTGCAATGGAAGTTAAGGTGAAGTCGCTAGGGGGGCTCAGGTTTTTTGCCCCCTTTTACTTATTCTGCTGTGCTGTGACTTTTTTTGCTGGTTTATGTCAGAATTAAGAAATAAGCTATCTCTATTATAGAGATACATATTTTAAAATTTTCAATTGCTTCATTCATTTTTTCCCCTGTTTTACAGGAGCTAATTGTTGAGGCTGTTTCTTTGAAGCAGAGTTTTGCGGAACTGTGAAAGCTCGAAATGTGTGAAAACACTAGAGCTCGTTTAGACCCCCAATTCAAATTACGGCTTGGTTGTTTTTACACTAACTTAATACTAAGTGCGGAATAGTGTAAACGCAAGCAAACAAATAAGAGAGCTACTCTACTTCATAATTAAAGCAACACAGCAGTAAAATGAAATAAACAAGAGTAAGGAAGAGAGATGCAAACACAGATAACACCAAGACTTGTTATCGAAGAGGAAACCGAAAAACTCAACGAAAAACCTCTCTGCCGCCCTCCAAGCGGTAATCGATCCACTAGACAATCAGTTGGGATACATGGGTAAGTAAGAGACCCTCCAAACCTAATCTACCCTGTACCTAAGCCCTCCAAGCTCCTACTCCAACAAGGCTTCTCGGAATCGTGTCTTGTCTAGCACTCCGGATCCCGCAACAAACTCCATATTGCATCCGCCAACCTTGGCATCTTCCAATGCTTCCCAACAAAACCAAAAACACTCACTACACTCTAAAAATGTGTGGATTGTGTTTGGGTATAAATCTCCTCTCAAGGTATGATAATGGGAGAGGGAAGGAGAAAAGACTACAATTAATTCTCACTAAGGATGAGTAGCTCTCTCTCTCACAAAGATGGGTGTGTGTGTTGTAGAAAATCTATCTAGGGTTTTTCTCTTTAAATGGTCTCTCTTACATTTGTGGGTAATGATGGTATATATAGTATGGGTGAAGGGTAAGGAATTCACACATAAAAATCCTCTAGGCAGAATGGTTCGTGATTGTCTCGTGGGAAGGCCTTACCCGCGAGACACTCGCGAAAACGATAGCTTGGCACGACTTTTCAGCTTCCAGTCGTGCTCTTCACATGCTCTTTCGCGGCTTAACTTCTCGCGAGCTTCTCGCGAAATCCACTAATTCTTCATTTAAGCTTGAGTCTTTACCAACTTAATACTAAACCCAATACAATAAATCCCACAAAATACAAGGAACAAAATTAGAGCAATTACAACACTTTTTGTCATGAAATAAAGCCAACATAAAACATAATTGTAAATCACAATTTTACAAACTGCATATGGCATCCATAGAATTTGACGCCAAGGTACTTTTTTTGATTAATTCTGAAGCTGATTTAGAAGTTCATACAAGCTTTATTAAAATGTATTAGATACCCATCTTATACACCATTAATGAATCTAAAAATCTATTACTATGAGGGTGTAAAATTCATTTCTATAGGCTGAAAAAGATTATGTTTGTATTCTGCAACAACTGAAGGACCTCTCCAGAACTTAATTTAGCATGGTTGTTTTCTGTCTTCCTCCAGAATCCCATGATTTGTTTGAAGTTACTAGACTTTTGCTCACACAGTTGACCTTCTTATTCTAAAGAAGCAATTGACGTTTTGTTTTTGTATTTGTTTTTTCACTGATTCAGTCAGTGAGGCATGACTGGAAAAACTACTAAAGATTAGACCTTGTATTGAATCTGCAGATTGGATCAGTATGCAGTAGCAAAATTTGCTGAAAGTTTTGAGATGGTTCCTAAAACCCTGGCTGAGAATGCTGGGCTTAATGCAATGGAGGTCATATCTTCTCTATATGCTGAACATGCATCTGGTAATAGCAAAGTGGGTATTGACTTGAAGGAAGGTGTTTGCAAGGATGTCTCAACCTTGTGTGTCTGGGACCTTTACATCACTAAGTAAGCTGGTTCTCATTGTCTTGTCACCAATCATGCTTTTGTCAAAAACTTGTGTTGGTTATTGTAGTTCTGACTTCCGATGCCTGATGGTGTGTTTGTGTGTGAGAGAGAAAGACTTCTTGTGTTTTCCTTGTCCTACCAGCATTATAACTCTCTTTCAATTTTTTTTAAATGAATGCTACCAGTATAACTCTTGAATTGACTTGTAAACTAAACAGCTGATAAAAACACAATAAAAAACTACCTTGGACATATAAATTTTTTCCAAGACACTTAAGATACTCATAGAAAGTTGTAGGCTTGGCTCAATCATCAAAATACCCTTAGTTTGTTGGAGTTACAAAAAATCACATATGTTCTAATTTAAAACTAACCTCTACGTGTGATATAAATGACCAAATTTAAAGCTGTTTTACTGTAGACTCCAAAGCACTTGACCTTCGGAACCATAGAAGATTCTTCTGGCTTCTTCATGTCCTTTGCTCACGAAGTAGTCTCTTACTAATAAAATTATTTTTTCTATCCAAAAAAAAAAAAAAAATTGTAAGATTCTTCTCAACTTGGTGTTACATGTCATATTGTCATCCTCACGCAAGGAAAGTTTATGTGGGTGAATTTCAGTAGTTTCTTTTTATAAAAATTCTACTCTTTTTTTGAAATTTTTTTTAGTAAAGAGTTTTGGAACTTCAAATTCTTGAGGCTGAGTACTTCTACATAATCAAAATTATAAGAAGATATGGAAATTGAACTTATAAGTGGAGAATGGACTTAGGCATGGTCGCTGTCATATTACGGCAACTAGTAAAGACTTCAATTTTCTAAGATAACCAGGTAGTCTTATAAAATTTCCCCTCCAAAATATGGAACCTTAAGAAATTGGTGTAGCATTGTTTTGCAATGATTTAATGTTGGAATCGTTGTGTTTCTTTTTTTTACAGGCATTCATTGTTTGTATTTACAAGCACAATTGCTTCTTTTTTTGGCTTTTGTACCGGTTCTTTGCTCTCAAATATGCTGCAGATGCTGCTTGCACTGTACTGCGGGTGGACCAGGTAATTAACTAGCATATTATGCAAATCATTTTTCTATTTATCAAAGAAATAAGTTTTTTGCTTGAACTGTCAAATATCACTTGGTTTGGATTTCTGTAACTGTAATAACTCTCCAAAGTTTATAAACCATAATGCCTTTTTTATTTTCTCATATAGCTTAAATGCCTTTTTCATAATGTTATGCTAAAACAAAATAGAAATCTGGAATAGAAAATTTCATATGCTTGAAGAGATCTCCGACCACTCTTAATGTGCTTCTAGACTCACTGCATGAGCACCCCTAACCTCAGCATAACATCAGTGGCCCCATCTCTCAATATTTTGCCCATGCAATCCTCTTCAAAAGATCCCTTTATATAGCATAATGCAAAACCTATTTTCCCAAGAAAGCTGGGTTTGAAGTACCAAGCCTTCTAATACCCAAACCTCAATATTGAATTTGGGAACAAACCTCCAAGTGGTATTTCCCATTGTCCCGTACACCACCCCACAGAAAAATACCTATGTAACCTCTTGAACTTATTAGCACGCATGGAATTTGACATAAAATAACTGGGCTAATTAGAAGAGTGCACATATATGAAACTTCTAATTTGGAGAGTGCACTTTTTGCTGGCCTATATTGTTAATTACAATAGGTTTTATATCACCTAATTAATTATAGCACATATGGAACTGAATCTCAGTTACTTTGGTAATTTTTCTTTTCACAAGAGTTTTATTAATTATACCATCCCTTTTTATGTCACAGATTATATTGGCTTGTTTCAAGGGGGTCCAAAGAGAGATTAGCTTGCAAGGATGGATGAGGACTAGTTGAAATGGCAATTGATATTTTGGTCATGCTTTTAGTTCTCATAAGCAGGTTCTTGGACTTCGTTAGGCATCTGTTGTTTTCTTTCAGATGCCAAAAATTTCGTTTGTAAGAAAATTTTGTTTAGGGTAGGAAAAGTGTCCTATTTTTTGCTTTGTATATTGTGCTATGGTTGGGAGTGATGGCGGTTTTACCCAGAAAGTCCAAATCATTTTGTTGAGAACCTGAATCATGTTAATTGTAAAGGTTGTAAATGAATAAACATTCCATGACATGGTTTAATAAGATGATGATGCAAAGCCTTTTTTGTTTAGTAGTTAAATTGTTGCTCTCCTAGGAATTTTCTCTTATTCATTCTCTAGTATATAATTTGTGTCTTACAAGGCCTCATTAAGGCATGCCGTTGCAGATGAGAAGATGCAGGGAAGTCAGTTCAGTTTCAAACTGATTCTAAAATTGGTGTAAAAAGAAAATTCCAGTGGAACTCACCAAGGTGAGTTTTGTATGAGAGTGAGAGAGAGAGAGAATGAGAGAGGAAGAGAGAGCTGCTGGGTTTTTTGGAGGAAAAAACGGAGAGACTCCAGACCCACATTGTATAGCCTAAAGTTCAGTAGCTGTCCGAACCACGTGGCAGCCTGTGGACCATAGATTAAAAATCGAGTCTCTAAGACTCGATTTCCACATGGAAAGGCCCAAGTGGAGATCGAGTCTTAGAGACTCGATTTCCACGTGGAAAAGAAGCCAACTCATACTCCGTCAAAACATGAAAACCAAGCCTTTTAGGCTCGGTTTATAAGCCCAAAATCGAGCCTCTTAGACTCGAGATGTTAGTAAATAATATAGTTTGAGAATTGGCCTACTAACTAAATAGTTTGAAAATCAGGGTTAATTACCCATTTTGGCCAAGTATTAGTAGTTGATGATGAAATGGATGAGGGAGGGGTGAATATTTAAAGTGGGATGGAGTGGGACTTACAATTTGTTTGGTTGAAGTGAAAACAAGAGGGAGACAAAAGTGGGGAGAAAACACATTTTCTCTTGTTTGGTTGGGAGAGGAAATTAAAGAGAAAATTGGTGGTTTCAAGTATTTTCCACCCGGGCCCAGCAAATTACAATCTCTACAAATCGAAGAGAAAATAGGGAGAGAAAATGAGTCTTCAACAATAATTACCTAACTACCCTTCTCTTCACTGTTGGAGCTAAAGTGTAACTACCCATGAGTATTGTTTTGATCAAGCTGCTACATTGATGCTATTGTCTTCATCAAGCTGGTCATTTTATTGTTGACTGATGTCGCATTGCAATTAACGTTCACCAAAGCTTGTTTTTGTTTTTGGTACTGCAGTTAAGCTAGTTTACTAAGGTTCTTTGGCAAAATTTCTTGAGGGAAAAAGAAAATATAACAAAGGGAATAGAGAGGTGTAACAAGGAAAAAGGTATGCCTGTGGACCTTTTCCCACATTCACACATGTATGGCAGCATATGAAGGCCTAATGCTTTCCCTTTTATATATACATATAGTGGGTTAGGAGGTAATAGAGGGTGTAAGAAGATTATAGGGATTGGTTAAGAAAATATAACGCAAAAGAAATATAGAAAATTACTTGAAAGCATGGAATAGAACAAAGAACTAGATACAACAAGCTGACTAATATTATTAGATTCAACAGACTTTTTACATAAATCATAAGAATTTTTGAAGGATGCCATGTTTTGCCTTTACAATGATACAAAGTAGTTATTTATAGACTACGAAATTCAAAACAAATTCAAATACAATTTACAATTAGCTTTACATAAGATGGTAGAGGTTTGGCTTGTGATTGACAGGAATTGAAGGAAGTAGGGGCCTAGTTGGAGACAAATCTACTATTTCTGCGGGGGCAATAAATGTTTCTGACATATATGGATAAGGCCAGGCTGCTTCAAGACATTTCTAGGACCAACTTGTTTAGTCTTATCCATCTCTTCCTTGGAACCATTTTTCGTCGATGTCAACATCTAGGTCATAGTTATCATAATAAGGATCATCGTAGCCAATAAAAGGATAAAAAACAGACACCAAACTATATGAAATGTTGAAGGATTAAAAATAAAAAATAAAATTTTAAAATATAAATTAAAAAAAAAAAAAAAAAGTGGAACAAAGAAAACATAGAAGCACATACTATACCATGGGCAAAGGTGTTAAAGCACTACAGCCCAGCGCCCCCCCCCCCCCCCCCCCCCCCTCCCCCCAAACCAAAAAACAAAAAAAAAAAAAAAAGGAAAAGAGTAAATTGGAAATATATTTCAATTGGATTCCTTATATTTGAACCCACAACCTCACTCCACTACCCTTAAAAGGAAAGGAAATGGAATTTGGGCTAGAGCTCATGAGCTTACTCATATCACCTTTTTATTATTATTTTTTTTTTCTCTTCATTTCTTGATAAGTATACTCATTTAATTTCATAACCTGTTTTGAAGGTAAAAGCAGTCCAACAGATGCTAAACATACAAATTCAACTGCATATAGCATCCACCTATCCCCATAGCCCCCACCAATAAAACAAAGGCAATATTACGTTTCAAGATGTCACAAATATAACATCTTTAGACATTTTAACAGGAATTACGCATCCATGTCCAGAAGGAAAAAAAAAAAATTGCACACACACACATATATAAACATATATCTATGTTTCTGTGTATGTACATATGCATGTGAGTATGCATGTGTGTATAGAACCCACGAAGATACATGAAACAATGATTTCGGTGTCAAAAACACAACATAAGAGAGAGAAGCAGGGTGGATTAATATGTAAATAAAACCATGCACAAAATTCTTTGATGTTCTTACTAGTATCTGGGGACTTATTATTACTATTGCCAGCAGAGTTGGATGGCAAAGCATTGCCTATAGGATTCTGAGACTTAGTTTCCAATGTAAGCATTTTCAGAGATATTTTTCGTAGATAATATGACTGGCTTGTGGCAGCAGTATAAATCTTTTCCTCAAACCTTATAGCAATTTTCCTGAGCTCATGTAATCCCTCTTGGCCAGAAACAGGGAGATGCCTCTTCAAAGCTTCCATTCTATACACAAAAGGAGATACTCTTGTAATGTTACTGACCATACAGGCGTGATTAAGCTATTAAAGAAAATAAGTCCCAAGTTGGTAAACTATGCTGACAGTGCGGAACTTAAAGCAACAAAATGTGAAAAGAAACTACATAAAATTTCAAGAATTTTTTTTTTTTTTTTTTATAAGTAAATAAAATTTCACGAAATTTTAAAAATATGAACAAAAACCCAATATTTTTTTCTCTGAAAAAAATTAACAGTAGCACTCGATTGTTCAAGGTTCACTATGGTCAATCTGTCAACAGAAAATGTTTTCCTAGTCAACTAACTTGATACCTTGCTTTCCATATATTAGACCCCCAAGTGTTCCTCAACGAATTGTATTCCTAGCACTTTATTTGGGTGATGCATTTAGGTGTTTTGTTTCCAACTCCTAATATAGCACTACTAGTCAACTCCCATGATACAACTTTGGCTTTCAATGTCATATCCAATTCTTATACTTGTAGATGCATTTGTCATATTTCCAAGAAATTTTACTTTTCTTCATATGAGGATCATCAACACTTACCACAAGCCTTTCTGACATTACTTTGAATATTTGTTCTCTTCTTTTTCCAGTTATGCCCTTCCTCAGTTTTTTCTAATAATTAACTGCAGTAAAATATTGGTTATGGTATGAAAAGCTACTACGAACACATGCTTTATCAAGCTCATATATGGAATGAGTAGCTAAGCACGGACACTTTATTTGGAGTGCCATAACTGTGTCATAATAGTGCCCTATCTGTTGTCACATGTTATAATATTTCAAAAATTGCTCATATCGCCATATTGTACCCACACCCAGTCCATGCATCCTAGATGAGTAGAGAGACACAAGTCCTACCAGCCAGATCACAAATACAGGCCTAACAGAAATGTTAAAACAAAAATGCATTCCACATATGAGCTTGATAAACCAGAGCCACTAACAATCGCTAGGAGGCTCCGGTTTTGATGGCTTGTGCTTGGAAAATTTTATCATACCAATTACCAAACACTTGAAAATGTTTTTCCGTAAAATGTTTTCAAAAGAAAATACTTTGTTGTAAAAAATTTTACATTTGAAATATTTTACAGTGAAACAAACAAAGCGTTAATTCAGTCATACACAATATTCAAAATGTCAAACGAAAGAAAATGAGAAACCAAGCATATAAAGACTCAAGCTTAGTGTTTAGAGTAGATTCGTTTTTTTTTTTCACTAGTTTATTTTTTTATAAATGTTTATTATTTAAAAGTACAGGAGTACTCAGAAAAATGAAAAGCTTTCAAAATCTGTACCTATGAAATAAGTTGGCTTATTTCCATTTTTGAACCTAACCAAACAGGGTAACAAGTGTGTGTATGTTACAGCTTATTTTGGTGAGTTATTTCCCCCAACTTGTTAGATAAAATTTTATAGAGCATTACTTTTTTTTGTCTTAGTATAGCTAATTAAATCCTTACTAATTAAAACGTATAGCAATTTTAAAAGTAAGCAATCTGAAATGGAAATTTAGTCTTTCACATGATTACTGGTTGTGCTGGACCTATTCTTATGTTGAAGTAAGCTACTAATGTCACCACATGGGGATGTTTTACATTTACGCAATATCCCAAAAGGACAAGGTACAATTAGAGCTCCCACATATATACTTGCGCACTTTTAATGTGATATTCATTACACTTCTACTACATAGCGCCCTCACAATCTTGATGGGGGTCTCAAAGCATTACTCTTCGATGCAGATTGCAGGCTAGCTTTTCAGTTAAACTGTGTTCTTGAATGTGTGTGGCATTGAAAGTGAAGTTTGTAAGAAGGTAATCTTCAAGTGTTCCACAACAAATTCTACCCCCAGCTCTATATTTGGGTGATGCACTCAAGTCTTTTGTTTCCAACTCATAGTATAGCATTATTAGCCCTTGTAGTCAACTCCCATGATACAATACTTTCTTTCAATGTCATATCTGATTCTTATACTTGTAGGCATTGCCAAATTTCCCAGGATATTTATTTCTCTTCATATGAGGATCATCTACACTTACCACATGCCTTTCTGACATTATTTTGAATATTTGTTTTCATCCTTTCAGTTATGTCGTTCCATTTATTTATTTATTTATTATTATTTTTTTAAATTAACTAACTGCAATAAAGTACTGGTTATGGTATAAAAAGCTACTACAAGTACACACTTTTATCAAGCTCATATATGGAATGAAAGCAAAAGTCCCATCAGCAAGCCAAAGCACAAATACAGGCCTAACAGCAATATTTAAAAACAAACATTGCAGTTACACGCAATATTCAAAATGTTGAATGTAAAGTTAGTCAAACAAAAGACAATGAGAATCTAAGCGTATGCAGACTCAAGCTTTGTGTTTAGAAATAGTTGATTTTGTTTAAAATGTTTATTATATGAAAGTATAGTTGTACATAGAAAATGTGAGGCTTCCAAAAAATGTACTTATGAAATAAGCTAACTTATTTCCATTTTTAAGGTAACCAAACAGGGTAATAATAGTGTGTTTCTTACTGCTTATTTTGGCTAGTTTCTTTCCCAGATTGTCTTTACTTTTTTTCTAAGCATAGCTAATTAAAAAAACTTTCATATTAAATTGGGTGCACTATTAAAAATAAGCTATCCGAAATGGAAATTTAATCTTTCACATGTTGAACCTAGTTTTATGTGAAATGAAGGAGTATTTGTCAAAACCCTAGGATTTTTTTTTTTTTTTTTTTTTTTGGGTATGGACGCCTGTTGAGTCTAACATCAAGAATGAAATATGAAGATACTATTGTCAGCACATTGAGATTCGTTAGTCACATCTGTGTGATAAACCAGAAGGACTAGTTATAATTAGAGTTCCTGCCATATTGGCACGCTCAAAAGGAATGAGTATTTGTGGTAACCCCTAAGATTTTTTGCACGCTGTATGGACATGTGTTGAGCGTTATGTCAAGAATAAATTAGGTCTATCTCGGCTATATATAAATACAAATGAGTAGTACATGGAGCTACTATTGCCACCACATGCAGATTCATTACTCACATCTACGTGATACCCAAACAAACTAGCTATAATCACAGCTCCTGCCATACTTACGTACTCAACGTAAATGTTACATTCATTGCACTTTTACTGCATAGCGCCCTCACAATCTTAATGGGGTCTTACAACATGACCCTTCAGATCAAAACTAGTTTTTGAGTTAAACTCTACGTTGTTGAATGCATGGCATCAAAATTGAAGATTAAGCAGTTAGGTTCTAATTCCCTCCAAAAAAATGAATAACTTGACCAGTTAAGCTAATGAATAGGATGTAAGGGGAATCAAAAAAAGAAAAAGAAAATGAAAGCTATTGTAAGTTCATTTTTAACCATCAAATCCAAACACAACCCGTAAAGCTGTACCAGGTTTGTTACCGCTTATTTTAATGAGTTTATTTCCCCTTGCTTGTTTAGGAACAATTTTTAAGGGCATTGCCTTTTTTGACCTTAGTATAGCTAATTAAAACCTTACTTATTAAAACAGGCCACACTTATAAAAATAAGCTATCTGAAACGGAAATTAACTCTTTCACATGATTAATGGGTTGTGATGGGCCTAGTTTCATGTTAAAGGAAGGAGTATATGTGGTAACAACCCCTAAGATTTTGATGAAGTTATATGTCCACATGATGAGTTTGACATCGAGAATGTACTATGCCAACCTGGACTATATATAAATGAGTACATGGGGATGCATCAGTAACATCTGTGTTATATCCTGGGATGCACGGACGCGGCTCCAAAGGCGCCACACCCGTGTTCGACGTGGCGACGCAGGAGGGACGCCGCTGCCCGCACGTCGGTGCCGCATCAGCTAATATGGTGGTGCATAAGGATAGACCTCCACTCACTATATTGATTTTGGTGTTAGAGATTAGTCTAAGAAGACCTACCTCAGCTAATCTTTAAAATCATAGTCAAACCAAAATGGTGGTGCGAAAGGACTAATCTCCACTCACCATATTAGTTTAGGATATGAAGATTTACCAAGGTGTGAGGTTGATTTTTCCTTTAAATCCATTAGATTTAGTATGTCTATGTGCAAAAGAAGGTGAAAACATTCACACATAGAATATACCCATGTCAAGTATAAAGGAAAACACAACTATAAAAAAGGAATCTATTCCTAAAGATATAGCTCCCTTTGTTTTACGTGATGCTATGTAATTTTTTTTCAATTTCATTCAATAAAATAGGCCTCTGGGTTTGGATTCTCAAAAAGAAAAAAAAATATATAAAAAAGGAATAAAAAACAGAAATAATTTAAATGAAATAAATTTAAAGTGCATAAATTAATTGACATAAATGTAAAAAGCTTGAAAAATAAATGATATAATGTAAAGAGTATAAAAGTAAATGACATAATCTAAAGAGCAAGAATTTAAATTACTTAAATTTAAAGAACATAAAAGTAAATGACATAAATATAAAAAGCAAGAATTTAGATGACTTAAATGTAAAGAGCATAAATGTAAAGAACAATATAAATGAATATAAAGTAAAAGGGTATAAGAAAAGAGATTAAATTCTGCAAAGATGTGGTGTAAAACTTATATTTTACCCCTAAAACTTATATTTTACCCCTCCAATCCTAACATGTCAAATCATCTTATTACATATTTAAGAATAAGCACAATCACACCCAATCAATTATAATACTCATATATAAATCGAACCAAATTGGGAGTTTGTTGAGATGCTAACAGGTATATTAGGATGTATTGAATTTAAGTAAAATCCTAATGTGACAATCACTTATTAGATAGTGTAAAACATGGTTTTTACACCCTATCCTTACCAAATTCAGACTCATAAGAAAAATAAAGAAATTTATAGATTTAGAGAGTATTTACAGCATAAAAATTAAAGGGAGATAAAGCTAGAGTAGTAGCTACCCTACCTTAGCTCTAAGAAGAACTTTGGAGACTCACCTATGGGTTTTGGAGGGTGAAAAATGAGAGAAAAGGGGGCTGGAATTTCTGGGTTTCAAGACAAGTGTAGAAATAGAATAGAGAGAAAATAAATCTAGAGAGAATCCTAGACAGGTTAGATAAGGAGGGGAATTTTTGTGCTTTTTTCTTCATGATTTTTCCAAGGGAATGGGGGTATCTATATAAAAAAATAAGGATAGTGGGATCCCCATGAGGAGTGCCCCCACCAGGGCAGGAGGCTCCCTATGAGGGATCTTGTTGCCACCTCATCTTTTTCTAGATGCTTATCCACTCTTCCATTTTCAGTTTTCTGATTTTCCTTCTTTTTTGACTGTATTTTTGAGCTATTTTCTAGTATTCTTCAAGGGCTTGGAATTCTTCAAACATGATATTTATGAAAATTTCTAAATGTCTAGTTTTCATAAGTTTAGGCATCATGTAATTTTGAGGGGGAAAAATTCTCATACACCCCCTAAACTTTCAACTACTGGCCAAAAGACCTCCTCAACTTTTTTATTGGCCAACTTACTCCTTAAACTATTCACAATTGCCAAATCAATACTTCAATTAGTCACACGTTAAAACACTAACAGAATAAGCACATGTAACTCACGTGACTTTTAAATACAAACCTAAAATAACCCAAACGTCCAAAACCTAGTGGAAAGAAGAGAACAGAACCAAGTTTAACGGGGAGAGAGAGAGAGAATCGACACTGTTTAGAGCCACTGCAAAGCTTCTCCCCGCCGTCTCGGCGGCTCCTTGGTGGTTCCACCGCATTGTTTAATCTGGGTATCTCTTTTTCTTTTTCTTTTTTTTTTCTTTTTTTCCTTCTTACGTATTGCTACTTAAATCTTCTAGGAACTTTTATTTTTTTTAATCTCCATGTGCGAATTTTTATGGTAGAAATTCTTGTTTTGGTTTAATTTTTGGGTTGGGTCTTTGTGAAATTCTTGGTTTTTTATTATCTTCCTGTGCCTTTCACCAATTGTTGGTTTTGAGTATGCCATAGAGCTGTATGATTAAATGCCTGAGAGAGATATGGCTACTGCTAATGGGTTTGGTTGCTTAGTTTAATCTTTGGGATTGGTGTTTCAACAAGGTTGTTTGCAAAGGCCTCATCAGCAATAATTTCACGTTTGAAGTTGGTGGAAGAAAACAACAAATACACAAAATTTCATAAGAAAAATATGATATGTTGGTTTACTATTAAACCTTTTTTTTTTTTTTTTATGTATAGGATTATATATTATAAATTATTTTCCAATAGATGGGCCTCAGTATTTGATATTTTTTCACAGGTCTAAGGCTGTGTTTGGTTCATGTAAAATATTTTCCGGAAATGCTATTTTCAGCAAAAGAAAATATTTTTTTAAGTGTTTAGTTGTATTATGAAAATTTTTCTAGAAATTATTTTCATGTGTTTGCTAATATTTTGAAAATGCTATTTTCCACTACCACCCACACAATACCCACCACCACACAACAGGAAAACCACCAAAACATCACCACCCACACCACCACAACAACAACAACAAAATCAAAGATCAAAGAGTGAAAGTAAAAAATCAAAATCACAAACAAATTTTATTACAAAAATTTCAATATATACACTTTAAAGAAACAAAAATCTGCTCAAAACAATTCATTGAACTTCATACAAATTTGGTCAAACTGAGAGAGGGAGGAAGAGAGAGTGATCGAAAACTTCAGGGAAAGAGAGACGATGACGAGATTGAGACGAGATCGAGACGACGAGATCGGTAGCACTGATGAGCTTTGGGTTGAGAACGAGAACAAGATCGGTAACGATGGCGTCGATGAGCAACGAGAACGAGATCGGTAACGACGGCGTCGATGAGTAATGAGAACGAGATCAGTAATGACGGCACCGATGAGCAACGAGAATGAGATCAGTAATGAAAGCACCGATGAGCAACGAGAACAACGGCGCCGATAATCTTGGCTGGACGATCTTGGCGGCTCGAACTCGATGGCGCGTCTGGAGTGGGGCGCGATCTGGGGTAGCAAACTCTCTCTCCTCTTCTCTCTCTCTCTCTCTCTCTCTCTCTCTCTCTCTCTCTCTCTCTCTCTCTCTCTCTGTGAGTCTGTGAGCTCGAAAATGGTTTGAAGGTAAAACAGAACCTACATTCATTTTCCGGGTCAAAGGCCTTAATTTTACAGTCAACTGAAAATATTTTCTAGAAAATTTATTTTCCATGCGCAACCAAACACCCGCATTTACGGAAAAGTATTTCTGAAAGTGATTTGAAGCCAAAACAAACACAGCCTAACTCCTTCTATGGCACAGAAAGCTTTGTCTAGTTTAATTGCATTTTTTGTTTTTGACTCTGTTTGAATCAGAGTTCTTTGCATCAGAATTGTGTTGGTTTGGTTAAATTCTCATGATAAAAACCTACAGGGAAAGTGGCCAATGACACACCTCTTATCTATAACCTTTTAATCAATTATGTTCAGTATATTGCCATATAATGGTGCTGGACATTCGTCCCATGTGTGATAATAGCTTATCAATTTGATGATTCTGCTAACTTAAATGGAATTAAGCACCTTGTTACTAACCTAATTGGAATCAAGACTACTAAAAGCTTGTCTGTTTATAGAGCACTTCAATTATTAAAGGGATAATTACACTTTACCCACCTGTGGTTTGCCTCTAATTCTATGTGCCTACCCGTGGTTTCAACTTTGAC
Organism: Quercus robur; assembly: GCF_932294415.1. NCBI lineage: Eukaryota > Viridiplantae > Streptophyta > Magnoliopsida > Fagales > Fagaceae > Quercus > Quercus robur. Next base: position 32,060,844 of record NC_065538.1, read on the forward strand.
ACTTTACCCACCTGTGATTTCCTCCGTTAGTAATCCGTAACCCACCTCTGTTAAAATTAAGAGTAAATAGGTATTTTTGTACAAGTTTTATGTCTCTCTCCTCCCAAAACAAGAAAAACCAAAAAGAAAAAGAAAAACAAGATTAAAATATAGTATTGGTTTCTCATTATTCACAAACATGAAAAACATACAAAAACATGAAGAACATAAACCCAGAAAACTAATACAAATCAAATGAAGCAAAACCATGAGAGAAGAACAAACTAATACAAATCAAATGAAGCAAAACCATGAGAGAAAGAGAGTTCTTCATCTTCTTCCTCATACTTATTTTTTGTGCCTGTACTAAGAAATTTATTAAAATCAAAACATAACACAATTTACAACATGAAGAACATAGACCCAGAAAAATCAAACTCAAATCAACCTCCACAAATATATATTTACCTTGTTGTCTCTCTTTCACCACAATGTTTACTAATTTGTTCAAAGAAAAAAAAATCAAATGGCCGACCACAACAAACCCAGCCATGGCCGACCACTCCAAACCCCAAACCCAGCCATCCATGGCCGACCACTCCAAAGCCAAACCCAGCCATGGCCGACCACACCACAACAAACCCAACCATGGCCGACCACTCCAAACCCTCCCAGATCTGACTTTTCTCTTGCTCTTCTAGCGTTCTTTTCACCCACTACGAAGCCATGGCTGAAGCAATCCTTTATGGCGCTGCACAGAAAATCATCAAAAATTTGGGGTAGGGAGCTTTGATTCCTTATCACATAAATGAGTGTCAGGAGGCTATGGCTCTAAGAAAGGAGGAGATTTAAATACTCCCTGACAGAGTAACCTACAAAATCTAAAAAATCTGAATTCGAATCTGGTGCCAGTTAAACAAAATCCCATGTCTCAGCTAGATGATAGAATCAGGTAATATCCAAATAGCTATCCACTTTGCTGGGTCTATCATATTGATATTCACAGCTCCAGGATCTAGCAAGTGTTTCTCTTTAATTTAACAGTTTCTTTTAAGTATTTCTCTTTCAAGGATTTTCTTTTCGGTCTAGTTTACGTGCCCCTATAAAAGGAGACGTTCTACAATTTCCACACAAGAAAGAAAGTTGCCTTGGGAGAAAAAAGACAGCCATGGAACAGTTACTTCAAATTGATGGCGCAATAGAGTTCTTTTTGGAGACTGCCTCCTCGAATGTCAATTGGGAAGGCAGCTCAACCGATATTGAAAGGGACAAGCTTATTACAGTCGCAGCTGCTGTAAACAGGCAGTTTGGAATACACCTGGATTGTTTAGATATAGAATTAACTTGGGCTAAACTTAGGGCCAAGCCATCAAAAATTTGTGATAAGGAATCCAATACTATATTTTAATCTTGTTTTTCTTTTTCTTTTTTGTTTTTCTTGTTTTGGGAGGAGAGAGACATAAAACCTGTACAAAAATACCTATTTATCCTTAATTTTAACAGAGGTGGGTTACGGATTACTAACGGAGGAAATCACAGGTGGGTAAAGTGTCAAAGTTGAAACCACGGGTAGGCACATAGAATTAGAGGCAAACCACAGGTGGGTAAAGTGTAATTATCCCTATTTCTTAATTTTCTTCTTCTTCATGTAGAAATCAACCCTAAATATTTCTCTTATTTTTTGGTTGCAAATCAGAGAATGTAATTTACAAGCTCAAAGAGATGGGAAAGATTGGGGTGAAAGATACATTGCTGATCTGTGATCACCTCAGTAAGCTTGATCGCAACAACTTTGGGATGATAACACTGTGAGATCTTTAGGAACCTTGTGACTGCGAGAAATATGAAGTCTGTTTCTATTCTTTAGATGGAAGAAATGTATAGTTAGATTTTTTTTCTTCTTCCATTCATACTTATAAAGGTTTCAAGTCATATAGGAACAATGAAAAATAGAAGCCAATGGGATATGTCCCCCTTCTGTTATAGGTTCTCTTACAACCATTAAATTGAGAGGCTGCTATGGAGGGTTTGAGTTGTATGATGTAGATTTGACACTGTAATAATTCAAGTAGTCAACGAGGAAAGTAAACAATCTTGGGATGATCTTACTTCTACTCTTTATTTTGATTCAAGTTGTATGAGTGATTTGGTTGATGCGTACTTCTTCTCTTTATTTGATTCTTCCTTTAACTTATGATAATTGATATGGTTTAGCCACACATTTAGTTAGAAAATATTAACTTACTTGGACATAATCCGCATATATAAATTCTTTTACTTTTTAGTGATTTGGATGCTAATTTGAATTATATTTGATTTTGCCTTTTTTTTTTATCTATTTTCTTTTGGTTCAATATTTCATTATTCCAATTATAATTTGAGAGATCAAGTTATCCCATTTAAGCCGCATGTTAAGTATTAGCCATTAGCATCAGTTTTAGTTTGGCTTGAGTGAACTAAGGGTTAATGTGGAAATTTGGGGTGTCATAGAATTTTGATATGAAAATATCAGCATTTATTTTCTGCCATCATATGGGGCAATCATTTGATTTATTTTTGTCTGGTTGTCTCTTGATCCGATTAAGAACAAGTTATTAGATATTTGTTTTTGCAAAAGTAATGGTAAAATAAGGGAGTTTTTGGCTATCATGTTATGGATGTCACCACTTGTGCGCTAGCTATAGATGGTTTAGATACATGATAACTCTGATATTTATATGCCTAAATTCATATTATTCCTTGTAGAATAGGGCATAAATCATGTTTGTGATGCCTGAGGGAGTGGGGGAACCAGCAAAAATCATGGTAATTGGTTTTGATTTTTAGCATAAACAACAAGAGTGGTACTTGATGTCTAGGCTAAATCAAGTAGCCTAAACAACACAAAAATCATGTTTGAAGGAGTGGGGGAACCAGCAACAACAACAAGAGTGGCCAAAGAATAACAGTACCCTATCAAATTCACCTAAACCCAACAATGGCACTTAGCTCCTACACAATCTTCTTCGATGACATAGTTCCATACATGGTAATTGGTTTTGACAACATGTGTTGGGAGCTTGAGCCATCATGCTAGAAGGTTCAAAGACATTGCTAGGTAGGAGCACTTTGGTGCCTTCCTTAGCAATATTGATAAATGCATCAATATGCTACTTAGCAATTCTCAAACTCACAGCCTCTACACCACCACCAAAAAATGAATCTGTCCCAATCTGCCATGAATTGAACTTTACGCAATAACTCTAAGAAAATAAGTCAATAATTACACTTTTCTAGTAATATTGAAAAACAAAAGTATACCGGCTCCATCAGTATTCTTAAAAAGATCTTAATATGCCATAAATTGAAATATCAAATGACTGTTTACAAATAGTATATTGTTTGCCAAAAAAATAACACTCAATTAATCAATAACTACACTTTTCCAGCAATATTGAAAAACAAAAGAATACTGGCTCCATCAGTATGTTTAGAAGGCCGTGTATCACTAAACAAAATATTGAACTAAAAAATTATTTATCTTCTTACTGCCACTAGACCTTAGCCTTTCTCTTATCCTTCTTGCTTCCACTAGTGTTGTCCTCAATACGACTTTGACTTGATTGTTGAGTACCTATATTTGATTGCTGAGTACCCTATAAAAAGCCAAAAGGGTTGGAAAAGTTCAACAAAGTAGTACTTGAAATTTACTGATAATTTTTTACTCCCTTTAGTTCCAGACGTATATGATTGTCCTGATTGCCCTTTCTTTTTCTTTTTATAAGCCTTCTTGTTGGGGTTATCAGGAGCTTTACAAGTTCTTTGATTATGGTCCCATTGGAAACAATTCCCACATTTCATGGCAGTTCCTTTCTTGCTTACCCTAAATGCATTAATAGGTTCTCCTGCCTCCCTCTTTCTTACCTTCTTACACTTGCCTACTTTCTTTGTAAATTTTGGGGGCTTGATTGGGTCATAGGGTGCTTTTGGCTATTGTTCATGGCTTGGAAGTGGGCTTACCATCCATTGGTAACAACTTAGGAATGTCTCCTTGGTGTAAGCAATGTTTACATAAGTCTCAAGTTGCTCTCCATGCTCAATTATTGGAGTAGCAGCATGAAAACATGGGATTCCACTCAATCCCCATCTCCCACAACCACAAGTCCTCTCATTCAAGTCCACCACATATCTTCCACCATAAATATACTCCACCTTATATTTGGACTCTCCATTCCAATGAGAAATGCAATGTCCAACCTCGCTTTTTATCCTCTCAAGCTTCTTATAAATTCTTGGACAAACCCTCCCCTCATACCTTCTCATATGATCTTTTTTGGTTTGCAACCTCTGCATCAACATCACTCTCATGATCTCCATCATTGTCAACTCTGGTTTATCCCTAGCCTCCAAAATCCAAGCATTGAAAGACTCTGCTATATTGTTTACTAGAGTGTCACTATTGCTTCTTGGATTAAAAGCATGTCTACTCCATGTTCTCACATCTAACTTCACAAGCCACTCATATGCCATCACATCTAGCTTCTTCAACTCATCCATGTGGAAGTCAAAGAATTCTTTGTTGCTGCCCTAGCAACACTCCACATTGCATCTTTGAGTACCTTCCCAAGAAAATCCTTCTTGAAATTTGCATGTAAATGCCTATCTCAAAATTTGTGCTCTGTATTAGGCATCAAATCCTTAAAGATCTCTACTAATCCCTGCCATAAAAAATACACATATACATTAGTAATTCATATTCAAGTTATAGATCATGATATTTTTTAAAAATAAATAAATAATTCACAAGCACATTAATTGTTTCTTGCCTTCTGTCAGTCTGAGATAAAGACCCATCCATTCTCATCCACATGTCCAATGTCATCCAACAGATATTGTAGAAACTAGGTCCAAGAGCTTTTATTCTCAATTTCAACAATAGCATAAGCGATTGGGAAGATATTATCATTCCCATCCTTCCCAACAGCAACCAGAAGCTGTCCCCTTGTTGTCCCCTTCAAATGACAACCATCTATCTCAATAAGTGGCCTATAACTTGCTAAGAACCCCCTTTTGCAAGCATTAAGACAAACATACATTCTCTCAAACACATTATTCGCAGTTTGTATCTTCACTGTGCTACCCACATTCCACTTCCTAATAGCAGCTGCATAGTCCCAAAGTCTCTCATACTACTTCTCCTCAGCAATATGTATCATCTTAAAGGCCATTCTCTTAGCCTTATAACATTGGTCCGAAGTCACATGAACTTCATGGCCCTAAACACTGCACCCTTCAATGCATTTGCTGTCCAAGTATGATCATCTCTAATGAATGGCAAATATTTATTGGATAGCCACCTTGAAGAAATCTTATTATTCTTATGATCCTTGCCACATGTATGTATGCTCATAAAACTTTTGATATGAAAGGCATCTCCCATTTGTGTTTGGGATACATGTATCTTCCAACCACATTTTTTTACATACAGCTATCACTCTCCACTTATCATTGTGTTTATATTCAAAATCAAGTTTTTCTTTAATACACCACTCCTTTAGTGCCTCCTTGAAGACTACATGTGATGAAAAATTTTGATCATTCACTAGCTGTGCGTTCTCCATGCCAATGCGCTGGTTAAACTCAGGGAACCTAGGCCTTGAATTCCCTTCATCATCAAATGACCCTTCTGCACTCCCTAACTCATCACTATCCCCATGATTTGAGTCTCCTTCACCATTCCAAACTCCCTTAAGCTGCTTGCCCCCAATTGCTCTATTGATTCCATCATCCTCCATACCAAAATCTTCATTTATATCATCATTAGATTTAGAAAAATCACTCAAATTGTAATCTTCATCATCCTTGTCATCCTCCGCATCAATTGGAACATTAACAATTTCAGATTGGCCATCAGCCTCAATAGAATCATATTGGGATTAAGGGGCTTGTACATTTGGCGTAGAAGGTGAATTTCTAGGGAGTGACAATGGACATTCATCCATGGCTACAATACAAAATTAATAAGAGCATTAATAGAAGAGCTGGAGAAAACAAAATTAAAAAAATAATAATATATATATATATACATATATATATATATATATAGAGAGAGAGAGAGAGAGAGAGAGAGAGAATAGTGGGAAAAAAAATATAAAAATTTGCACATGCACATGTGCATGATTGCTGCTAATTCAATTCACATAATTCAAAATATTACAATATGCACGATTGCTGCTAATCAATATCATTGTTTACCATTTATAAATGGATTATATATATGATTAATGATACTAGTTTCCATGGTGGTGGCTTAGCATGACCCACAAGATGTTGAATTAATACTCAAATTCTATCACTCGTTCTTAGTTTTTACAGTACTAATCAAACAAATAAACTTTGAAAAAAGTAAATGGAGCGGGGAATTGTTCAAAGATGGGGTAATAATTTGCAAAAAATACCAACTCAATTTGCTTTATCTTCTTTACTTGCTTTGTTGTGCTCCTTTTTCTTTCTTTCTTTTGTATGGTTGCTTAGTCAGTAGACCATATGGCTAGAATCATTGCACCGAGACCCTTAAGGTGGGGGAAGCTAAACCTCATGGAGTCCTAATATTTTTTTTTTTTAAAAGCCATAACTTTAACACTAAACTAGAGAATCCAGAAAGCCTTGCTCTGTTTTAAGTCAATAATGAGGTGCTTGATTCCAGTTAGGTTAGTAGAATCATCAAATTGATAAGCTATTATCACACATGGGACAAATGTCTAGCACCATAATATTGGCAATATGATTAAAAGGTTATAAATAAGAGGTGTGTGACTAGCCACTTTCCCTATAGGTTTGTATCATGAGAATTGAACCAAACCAACACAATTCTAATGCAAAGAACTCTGATTCAAACAGAGTCAAAAACACAAAATGCAATTAAACTAGACAAAACTATTTGTGCCATAGAAGGAGTTAGACCAAAACAAGAATTTATACTATAAAAATTCGCACATGGAGATTAAAAAAAAATAAAAGTTCTTAGAAGATTTAAATTGCAATATGAAAAAAAAAAAAAAAAAAAAAAAAAAAAACAGGCGCCGCAGGGACAAGTGCAGCGAGATGGTGGGGAGAAGCTCTGCAATGGGTTTGAACGTTGTGGATTTTCTCTCTCTCTCTCTCTCTCTCTCTCTCTCTCTCTCTCTCTCTCTCTCTCTCTCTCTCTCTCTCTCTCTCTCTCTCTCTCTCTCTCTCTACTGGATCTGGTTCTCTTCTCTTCTTTCCCATGGGTTTTGGATGTTTGGGTTATTTTAGGTTTGTATTTAAGAGTCATGTGAATCACATGTGCTTATTCCATTAGTGTTTTAGCATGTGACTAACTGAAGTATTGATTGGACAGTTGTGAATAGTTTAAGGAGTAAATTGGCCAATAAAAAAGTTGAGGGGGTCTTTTGGCTAGTGGTTGAAAGTTAAGGGGGTGTATGGGCATTTTTCCCTAATTTTGAGCTACGGTTGCCGAGATATTACACTTGGAAGTGAGGTGACACAATGTAGAAATTTGTGTGGCACTTTTCTTGAAAATTTAATTCCTCCTAATCCGAAGGGGATATCGATCATAATTCAATGTAGTCTAAGCCATTCACATTCATTGTGGCTGGATTCATACTGTCTATTTAGCAAAAACGCCCAAAAACAACTCTCTTACCTAAAAAATAATGAAATAATATTTTTAATTCGGATATTTATGTTTTCTTGATATTTCATTCGTTTCAACTCCGATTTTGGCCCGTGAATTATCTTTTCGAAGAGAATTTTAGGATATTTAATATAAAAAAAAAAATTATCTCGATTGGACGATCATATTGTTTGGTCAACTTTTTTACTAATCCTTGTCAGGGTTAGTCAACGTTGGTCAAACTTAGCCAAAATGGCAAATTTGGGATTTTGAACCCTTAGGTTATTAAAATGGTTTTATCCAAGACTTGATTGGGATAAAAAGAAATTTTTCATGTAATTCCTTATTACATGAATACTGTATCACTATATAGAATAATGGCTACCTTAAACTTTGTTCTTATTTGGATATTTAGGGAAATCTAGTTTACCATGATTTAGGTAATTTTTTGGCTAATCTTATTTTTTTTGGTCAATCTATGAGGAAACACCCTTTCGGGAATTTGCCAAATTTAAGGATTTGGTCAGTCCACACTAAGGTCAAATTGCTTTTTCATGGTGCCGAAAGTTAGCCCATGATTTTGGGAAAATATAGCATATCAATTAGGTTTTTTTTTTTTTTTTTTTTTTTTTTTTTTGGTGTGTTTACAGTTGTAGATACCAGATTTTTTTGGCAGAAAGAATTTTCAAAAATCCATTGGCCTCCATTGACATTGACGACCTGTGATGATGTATGTGCATTTGTGGCACTAGGGTGATGTGTGTGAGTATCTTTACTTATTAATTTTAAGAATCACTAGTAACTATTGGATTTTTAGGTGTGATTGGTCACCCATTGTCTAATTAATTTAATTACCTAGTTAACCATGTGCCATCCTAGCTAATAAGGTAGGATAAAGTTTCGAACCAAAGATTCTTAGACTCAAAAGCTCGGTTATGTGTGTGGAAGGTGTTAAGCACCCCACAACGTCTATCTAAAGGATAATTCTTCATTTTGATTGTAATCTCTATAACTCACATTGTAGAAAATAACTATGAAACTTGGAGTTTTTTTTAAAAAAAGATTTTTGTACAAACAATATATATATATATATATAACATGTGATATTTTTTACATAGAATATATACAAGCAACATTTGAGGATACTTATGAATATTTATGTGGATATTATCTACTATGTTGCAAGCTAACATGTGAATATTACGTAGCAAATATAGCATATGAGAAATTTAAAGGACTTAAAGTGTAATTGTGTTCATTTGTCCATTTGTCCTTTGAAAGTAATTTGAAGCAATATTTACTCTTCAAGAATCATTCTCACGTTAAAACAAACATCATCCTAAAATAATTAGTTTAGGAAAGGTAAAAAATGTTGACTTGATTGGATGCTATTAGTTCAATTGATGTGAACTATGGAGACGTTGCACTTTCTCAAAAATCATTTTTGAAAAAGAATTTTTTAAGAATTATTTGTTCTTTGATATCTTCTGTTTTGTTTAGTTTATATGCATCCCTTAGCATCTGTTTAAGATAGTTTTTACATATTTAGGTTAGTAGTCAATAAGATAACATGTTTTATAGCTTTATTAGTTCAATTACATTATTAACGTTTGAATGCTTAGTTGAACACATGAACATGCATAACAATAGTATCATGCATTTGATGAATATGTGTAGTGGGGATGATGCAGTGAGGTAAGTAAGATAAGTACATGCATTACAATATTAACATGCATATATGATATGAGAAGAATGTGGTGAACATGTGATGAACATGAATGGTTGATGATGCTTACTGCCCTTGGATGATATGAGATGTTTGTAGTCTTGTAATCATGTTTTGCTACCCATGTGATGATGATGCTAGTTTATATGCTAGCATGATGTAGAATGATGATATGTGTTATACCATGAGATGGAGTATGAGATGCCATACTTAGATGAATGTTAGGATATATGTTTAGATGAGATGAAGATGTCATGTTTGGGTGAAATGATGAAAGCTGCAGTGTGATATGCCAAGCCTAGATGGATGCTGGGGTGTATGATTAGATATATGTTAGGATAAAACTCTGTGTGTGTGTGTGTGTGTGTGTGTGTGTGTGTGCGTGCGTGCGTGCGTGCGTGCGTGATAGGATAGCCTAATAGAGGACCCTTTGATAGAATTATGATATAAAACACAATGAGTAGAGGTCGACCCACTGGTCGGGCAAAGTTGGGTGCTTAACACCTTTCCATCTCTATACCTTTACTCTAAACACATACTCTAAATAGATCAATCCCTTTGCAAGGGGCACAAATATTCATCCTAAACCTAATCTAGTGGAGACCCTATAAACCCTTTGCCTCTAGTCCACTCGATTGAGACTTATTTCTTAGAGCATGGTAACCTTGTGCAGTAAAAGGGAGTCAAACTACCCAGAGGTACTAGTGCCACAATGGCCAAGCACGTAAATCAAGGAATAAACCTTCACACATACACAATCAAGGTATAAAAGAATATACATAATCGTCCAAGCACCAAATATAACATACCCACTAAATACGTAAACACACCAATCCATATTTCAAATGAATCAAGACAATACATGCCTAATCTAGAGAGTCAAGATTAATCTCATGCTTAAATCATCATATACATATTCAAAATCACATAAATAGGCTTTAGAAAATGTAGATCTAGAAAATACCCAAAGAGGAATCCATGATAGTGCATGTATTTGTATATGTAAGCACATAGTCATATATGGAAGCATAGAAATAAAAGAAAATCATTTGATTAGTACACTAGTTTTTATATGGAAATAATATACTAATCCCAATAATCATGTAGAAAACCATATATAAAACATGATAATCACAAACAGGGCCGGCTCAAGGCCTAGGCAAGTTAGGCCTAGGCCTAAGGCCCCACCAAAAAAAAAAAAAAATCCTTAGGAAAAAAAGGCCTCACTTTGCATAGTTAAATGCCCAAATTTTTATACAATCATATATATTTTCTAAAAGTTGTACATTTTTTTTATTAGTGATATAAAAATTTTACTATTGGCTTACAAATTGCCATGTTATTAATCACAAAAAACGTAATATAAACACTCATTAGTTAAATTGATGAAGTTTATCAATAAGAGATAATATCACGTTATATTTTGAACATTTTATAGTGCTTTAATTAGAACATTTTTCTTTTTCATTTCTATTAAGACTCTCAAAGTACGAGACCAATAGAACCTTAACTCAATTGAAACTCTAAAATATTTCAAAAAGATGTTACAAATGTGTTAAATCATCAATTATAGATTTATCTTCTCTAAGAGTTTGAGACTTTGATTTTTGTAAATTAATATCCTACAAAACCATACACCAAATAATATCTATCTCTCTCTCTCTTAAAATCAAAATATAAAATTAAAAATTAGATTACAACTTTATTTAACTATGCATCATCTTATATCCAAAATAAAGTATCTTTTTCAATCATAATATATTTTTATTTCTTTTTATTAATATTTATAATTCAACTATGATATTCAATTCTCTATATGAAATTAACATTAGTCTAGTTGGTATTATTTATGTATTTAATGTATCAAATTAACCTTAATTTGATTAGTATTAAATAATTTTGTTTAATTAATATTTACATATTAAAGGTCCCGTATAAATTTTTCGCCTTAGGCCCCAAATTATGTTGGGCCACCCCTGATCACAAAGCAAAACATGACATCTATTTGATTAAATGAAATCCTAGACTAATAAAGCAATAAAATGGGTAATAGGCTTACTTAAGGGGCAGTTAAGAGGCGAATGAAGGCTTAAATTTGTGCTGCAATTTTTAGGGAAAAAAAAAAAAAAAACATTTTTGTAGTCTAGCCCAAGTTGGAAATGATGAGATGTATTAGTAGTTGATGATGAAATGGATGAGGGAGGGGTGAATATTTAAAGTGGGATGGAGTGGGACTTACAATTTGTTTGGTTGAGGTGAAAACAAGAGGGAGACAAAAAAGTGGGGAGAAAACACATTTTCTCTTGTTTGGTTGGGAGTGGAAATTAAAGAGAAAATTGGTGGTTTCGAGTATTTTCCACCCAAGGCCAACAGATTACAATCTCTCCAAATCGAAGAGAAAATGAGTCTTCAACAATAATTACCTAACTACCCTTCTCTTCAATGTTGGAGCTAAAGTGTAACTACCCATGAGTATTGTTTCGATCAAGCTACTACATTAATGCTGTTGTCTTCATCAAGCTGGGTCATTTTATTGTTGAGTGATGTTGCATTGCAATTAACGTTCACCAAAGCTTGTTTTTGTTTTTGGTACTGCAGTCAAGTTAGTTTACTAAGGTTCTTTGGCTAAATTTCTTGAGGGAAAAAGAAAATATAACAAAGAGAATAATGGGGAGAGAGATGTAACAAGGAAAAAGGTATGCATGTGGACCTTTTCCCACATTCACACGTGTATGGCAGCATATGAAGGCCTAATTTTCCCTTATATGTATATAGTCGGTTAGGAGGTAGAGAGTGTTAGGAGGTAATAGAGGGTGTAAGAAGATTATGGAATCTGGTTAAGAAAATATAACGCTAAAGAAATATAGAAAATTACTTGAAAGCATGGAATAGAACAAAGAACTAGAAACAACAAGCTAACTGATATTATTAGATTTAACAGACTCTTTACATAAATCATAAGAATATCTGAAGGAGGCTATGTTTTGCCTTTACAATAATACAAAGTAGTTATTTATAGACTACGAAACTCAAAACAAATTCAGATACAATTTACAATTATCTTTACATAAGACGGTAGAGGCTATTTCAGATACCATTCCATTGCAAGCATTTTCAGAGATATTTTTCGTAGATAATCTGACTGGCTTGTGGCAGCAATATAAATCTTTTCCTCAAAGCTTATAGCAATTTTCCCGAGTTCATGTAATCCCTCTTGGCCAGAAACAAGGAGATGCCTCTTCAAAGTTTCCATTCTATACACAAAAGGAGATACTCTTATTATGTTACTGACCATACAGGCGCGATTAAGCTATTAAAGAAAACAAGTCCCAAGTTGGTAAACTATGTCGACAGTGAGGAAATTAAAGCAACAAAATGTGAAAAGAAACCACATAAAATTTCAAGAAATTTTTTTTTTTGATAAGTAAATAAAATTTCATGAAATTTTAAAAATATGAACAAAAACCCAATATTTTTTTCTCTAAAAAAAATTAACAGTAGCACTTGATTGTTCAAGGTTCACTATGGTAAATCTATCAACAGAAAATGTTTTCCTAGTCAACTAACTTGATACCTTGCTTTCCAAATATTAGACCCCCAAGTGTTCCTCAACGAATTGTATTCCAAGCACTTTATTTGGGTGATGCATTCAGGTGTTTTGTTTCCAACTCCTAACATAGCAGTACTAGTTCTTGTAGTCAACTCCCATGATACGACATTTGCTTTCAATGTCATATCCAATTCTTATACTTGTAGATGTATTTGTCATATTTCCGAGAAATTTTATTTTTCTTCATATGAGGATCATCAACGCTTACCACAAGCCTTTCTGACATTACTTTGAATATTTGTTCTCTTCTTTTTCCAGTTATGCCCTTCCTCAGTTTTTTCTAATAATTAACTGCAGTAAAATATTTGTTATGGTATGAAAAGCTACTACGAACACATGCTTTATCATGCTCATACATGGAATGAGTAGCTAAGCACAAACACTTTGTTTGGGGTGCCAAAACCATGTCATAACAGTACCCTATCTGTTGTCTCATGTTATAATTTTTCAAAAATTGCTCATATCGCCATATTGTACCCACACCCGTGTCCATGCATCTTAGATGAGTAGAGAGACACAAGTCCTACCAGCCAAATCACAAATACAGGCCAAACAGAAATGTTAAAGCAAAAAACGCATTCCATATATGAGCTTGATATACCAGAGCCACCAAAAATCGCTAGGAGGCACCGGTTTTCATGGCTTGTGCTTGGAAAATTTTATCATACCAATTACCAAACACTTGAAAATGTTTTTCTGTAAAATGTTTTCAAAAGAAAATACTTTGTTATAAAATATTTTACATTTGAAACATTTTACAATGAAACAAACAAAGCATTAATTCAATTATACACAATATTCAAAATGTCAAACGAAAGAAAATGAGAAACCAAGCATATAAAGACTCAAGCTTAGTGTTTAGAACAGCTTCATTTTTTTCACTAGTTTATTTTGTTCAAAATGTTTATTATTTAAAAGTACAGGAGTACTCAGAAAAATGAAAGGCTTTGAAAATCTGTACCTATGAAATAAGTTGGCTTATTTCAATTTTTGAACCTAACCAAACAGGGAGTGTGTGTATGTTACAGCTTATTTTGGTGAGTTATTTCCCCCAGCTTGTTAGAAAAAATTTTATAGAGCATTACTTTTTTTTTCTTAGTATAGCTAATTAAATCCTTACTACTTAAAACGGATAGCAATTTTAAAAGTAAGCAATTTGAAATGGAAATTTGGTCTTTCACATGATTACTGGTTGTGCTGGACCTATTCTTATGTTAGAGTAAGCTACTACTGTCACCACATGGGGATGTTTTACATCTACACAATATCCCAAAAAGACAAGTTACAATTAGAGCTCCCACATACTTGCGCACTTTCAATGTGATATTCCTTGCACTTCTACCACATAGCGCCCTCACAATCTTGATGGGGGTCTCAAAGCATTACTCTTCGGTGCAGACTACAGTCTAGCCTTTCAGTTAAACTGTGTTCTTGAATGTGTGTGGCATTGAAAGTGAAGTTTCTAAGAAGGTAATCTTTAAGTGTTCCACAACAAATTCTACCCCTAAACAAATTCTACCCCTAACTTTTTATTTGGGTGATGCACTCAAGTCTTTTGTTTCCAACTCATAATATAGCATTATTAGCCCTAGTCAACTCCCATGATAGAATACTTTCTTTCCATGTCATATCTGATTCTTATACTTGTGGATGCATTGCCAGATTTCCTAGGATATTTATCATTGTCATTAATACCATTTCGGACCCTGTTTCGGTTTGTCCAGTTGAATGGAATATTTCGGTACCGGCCGATTTCAGCGTATCGTTTCAAGGTGTTTCGGGGCTCTTAAAAAATAATTTATATATATTCTTGTAGAACATAAAATTGTCAATTCTAATAAATAAATAACTAAATATCAAATAATAAAAGATTTACTCCTCCTCCTCCTCCTCATCATCCATGAGAGAAGGATCAAATTCATCACCAAAAGAACTCTCAAATATAACCTTTTTTTTTTTTTTTTTTTTTTTTAATAACAGGCCAAATCCAATACCGGCCGAAATTTACATCTCGGCCAAAATTGGGCGGAATTTGACCGGAATTTTCCGGAATGGACCGAAACAGCCCGAAATTTGACCCGAGGTGGAATGTGGGGTATTTCAGTACCAGTTTGCATACCGGTATGAAAAATTTCGGCTGTTCCAGCCAGAACGGAACAGAATCAATAACAATGATATTTATTTTTCTTCATATGCGGATCATCTACACTTACCACATGCCTTCTGACATTATTTTGAATATTTGTTTTCATCCTTCCAGTTATGCCAAGCCAAAGCACAAATACAGGCCTAACAGCAATATTTAAAAACCAAACATTGCAGTTATACGCAATATTCAAAATGTTCAATGTAGAGTTAGTCAAACAAAAGACAATGAGAATCTAAGCGCATGCAGACCCAAGCTTCGTGTTTAGAAATAGTTTTTTTTTTTTTTTTTTTTTCAATAGCTTATTTTGTTTAAAATGTTTATTATATGAAAGTATAGTTGTACATAGAAAATGTGAGGCTTCCAAAAGATGTACTTATGAAATAAGCTAACTAATTTCCATTTTTAAGGATAACCAAACAGGGTAATAATTGTGTGTTTCTTACTGCTTATTTTGGCTAGTTTATGTCCCAGCTTGTCTTTGCTTTTTTCTTTTTTTTTTCTAAGCATAGCTAATTAAAAAACCTTTCATATTAAAATAGGTGCACTATTAAAAATAAGCTATCCGAAATGGAAATTTAATCTTTCACATGCTGAACCTAGTTTTATGTGAAAGGAAGGAGTATTTGTCAAAAACCCTAGGATTTTTTTTTTTTTTTGGGTATGGACGCCTGTTGAGTCTAACATCAAGAATGAAATATGAAGAACTATTGGCGGCACATTGAGATTCATTAGTCACATCTGTGTGATAAACCAAAAGGACTAGTTATAATTAGAGTTCCTGCCATACTGGCACGCTCAAAAGGAAGGAGTATTTGTGGTAACCCCTAAGATTTTTTGCATGTTGTATGGACGTGTTGAGCGTTACGTCAAGAATAAATTAGGTCTATCTTGGCTATATATATATATATATATATACACACAAATGAGTAGTACATGGAGCTACTATTGCCACCACATGCAGATTCATTACTCACATCTATGTGATACCCAAACAAACTAGCTATAATCAGAGCTGCCATACTTACGTACTCAACGTAAATGTTATATTCATTGCACTCTTACTGCATAGCGCCCTCACAATCTAATGGGGTCTTACAACATGACCCTTCAGATCAAAACTAGTTTTTGAGTTAAACTCTATGTTGTTGAATGCATGGCATCAAAAGTGAAGATTAAGCAGTTTGATTCTAATCCCCTCCAAAAAAATGAATAACTTGACCAGTTAAGCTAATGGAATAGGATGTAAGGGGAATCAAAAAATGAAAAAGAAAATGAAAGCTATATAAGTTCATTTTTAACCATCAGACCCAAACACAACCTGTAAAGCTGTACCAGGTTTGTTACCACTTATTTTAATGAGTTTATTTCCCCTTGCTTGTTTAGGAACAATTTTTAAGAGCATTACTTTTTTTTGACCTTAGTATAGCTGATTAAAACCTTACTTATTAAAACAGGCCGCACTTTTAAAAATAAGCTATCTGAAATGGAAATTTACTCTTTCACATGATTAATGGGTTGTGATGGGCCTAGTTTCATGTTAAAGGAAGGAGTATATGTGGTAACAACCCCTATGATTTTGATGAAGTTGTATGTACACATGCTGAGTTAGATATTGAGAATGTACCATGCCAATCTGGACTACATATAAATGAGTACATTGGGATGCATCAGTAACATCTGTGCTATATCTGAAAAGAACTAGCTATAATTAGAGCTCCTGCGTTATCGTCACATATGTGTGATATATCAAAAGGACTAGTTATAATTAAAGCTCCGGCATTCTCACGTGCTTCCAATTCATGAGGATAACTAAGCTGACACAACAGGGTGATGTGATGTTCATAGCACTCCCTAGTCCCTACAAAACTCACAAAAACCTTTGATCAAAGCATTACTCAAGTATACAGACTAGTATTTTTTTTTTTTTTTCCAGTTAAACTCTGTATTCTTAAATGTTTGTGGCATCAAAAAGTGAAGATTTTGCTGTAAAGTTCTTTAATTTCCACCAAAAAAGTCAATAACTTGATCAATTAAGCTAATGAATAAATTCAATTTGATCGGATTCAGACCCAAACACAACCCATAAACATAAATTTGTAAAACAAAAACAAAAAGCAAAAGCAAAACCATAAATTTAAGGAAAAGAGAGAGAGAGAAAGAGGAAAATTACATTTTGTTTACGATTCTTAGACAAGAATCGGGCTGTAATTGGCTCCGCCAATCAACAGAATCCATGGCACTTCTCCACCGCCGCCTCCAGGAGCTCCAACCCCGCCACCTCCACCACCGCCTACAAAAGGACATTGAGATGGATTTGGCCTCCAATTATTGCTATCCATGTTGATCTAAATTTTGTAACCGAAATTCCAACCACCAAATTTATATAAAAATAATGAAAATCAGTAAAAAGACCTAGACAGAAATGAAAGAAAAGGACATAACTTTATATATATATATATATGAACTCCGATTTTGAGATTAAAATAGAGTGATGATGAGGAGGCGAAGTCTAATTTAAGGGAGGATTGTTAATGCATAAATAAAAGGTTGAAGAGTTTCAGGCAGAAAAGGATTATGAGAGATAGAATTGATCAATTGAATTGAGAGAGAGAGAGAGAGAGAGAGAGAGAGGGGAATATATAGAGATGTATGTCATGTAATGTCATGTTTGGGGTTGTTTTTGGGAAAGTTGGACTCTTTTTTCTAAAATGAGCTTGTTGTGGCAAGTGTTTTATAACAAAATCTACCACTATTGAGTAATTATTATGATTGCAGTTACGGGCCTATTTGGGCACACACTTTTTTTTTTTTGATAGGTAATATGAGAACTATTATTAATCAAAAGATGAAAAATACAAGCTGTTCATGATGATGAACAATAAGAAGAAACAAACAGCCAAACGAAGGAGAGGACAATCAAATAGTTAATCTAAGGGAAAACAAAAACTCTGGAAGAAAAGAAGACTCAGTAAAACCCCAACAACAAGACCACTCAAAAAGACTAGGTTGGCTTAAAACCTTCAACTCATCCAACATCTTCTCCATGTTCTCAAAGGAGCGACAATTCTGTTCCAACCAAACAATCCACATTATGCACCCTAGAATCAAACTCCATCTATTCCAATTATGCTTCCCGTGCCACTGATTCCAGCAAGACAACAATTCCGCCACCAATCCTGGCATAACCCAATGAATACCATAAGCCTGAAGCATGAAAGTCCATAAGGTATGTCTAATAGTTAATCTAATGATAACCTTCTCCATTACTAGTTATATTTTGAAATTTTATTTCTTTTATAATATAAAAAGACATTTAAAAAATAAAAGAAAAAGGGTGGTATTTCATCTCATAACTTGTATAGTATAATATCAAGAAATTTTACTAACAAAACAAATAAACCTCCATGCAAAATGATAATAGTACATTGTCTCTCGGTCGATTTTTTCTGGAAAAATAGGGATTCAAAACTCTCTTTCTCATTTAGACATATTTGGTCAAAAAGTTGGTTATATGATGAGATATACAATTTCACTCATCATTTGAGGTATAAATCTCATATATGACTGTAAAGGTGATTTATTTGTCAACTTTTCCACTATTTGGCATTTCAACAAAAAGTAGAGTTTGACGATAGATATTTTGTGAAAAAATATATATTGCGGAAAAGTTATAATGGTTTCGTAAAGAGAAAGGCTTCTGTCCAGTGCCTAGTTCCACTAGACATGCTAGGATACGGACACGTGTCCAAAACTAAACACGTGTCCACATCTCAACATGTCCAGTGGAACTGACCACTAGACACAAGCCCAACCCTTTCGTAAACTACTGATCTGCTTTGATAACCATAATGATAAAGATATTTTCTTTTAAGTAAGAGAGGACAAAAAAATGACATTATAAATGTGCTATTAAATGTTGCTATTTTATTTATAAATACTTATATTCATACTTAAATTGAAATAATTTTATTAGTGGCCAATGTTTCATTATTATTTGACAACAACCATTTGGTGTATTTTTAAATAAAAGTCATGGGCATTTCTAGACAATTTTTATGAAAAGCTAGATATATCTTAATAAACCCTTGTATAAGTCAAATTCTAAACTATTTAAAACTCTAGGTGTATGGTTTTAAATAGTTTAGTAAAAGAAAGCCCTAGGCAGAGGGCCCTAAAAGCATTAAAAAAAAAAAAAAAAAAAAAAAAAAAAAAAAATTTGTGAAACACCTTTACTTTTTTTAATAACCCCCTCCCCCTCTTAACACAATGCTAAAACATACCCTTAAATATTTCTAGTTTTGATAGGTTAGGATCCAATCATAAACAACTAATTACAGTAATTGAAATATCATCATCATTTATATATACAATTAATAACATGATTCTCTATTTGAGTTTCATCATTTTGCGCACTAAAATATTCTCACACAAATTCTTTAACCCTCTAAAATGCCTCCTATCTTCTAGTTAAATAATTTTAAATTTAAAAAATACAAAACGGTTAAAGAGTAATTTGCTATTTTTTTAAAATTCCAAAATTTTAGGTTTTTTCATTTATCTTCTCCAATCTAAATTATCATTTTTGAATTTCAATTCAAAATTTTAAACTTTTATCAACATCCTGGTAGAGAAAAATTCTAAAAATTAGGACACTATCTCTATCTCACTTTTAAATGACACTTAGGCTAAAATAAAAAAGGAATCTCGTCACAAGTGAACTTGAGCCTATCAAGATGGGTCATTTTATTGTTGAGTGATGTTGCATTGCAATTAACGTTCACCAAAGCTTGTTTTTGTTTTTGTTCCCCATACCCCACACCAATAAAACAAAGGCAACATTACGTATCAAGATGTCACAAAAATAACATCCTTAGACATTTTAACAGGAATTACGCATCCATGTCCAAAAGGAAAAGAAAAAAAAAAATCGCACACGCACACACACACATATATATAAAAAAAAAAAAAAAAAAAAAATCGCACACACACACACACATATATAAACATATATCTATGTTTCTGTATATGTACATATGCATGTACGTATGCGTGCGTGTATCTAATCCATGAAGATACGTGACATAATGATTTCAGTGTCAAAAACACAACACCAGAGAGAGAAGCAGGGTGGATTAATATGTAAATAAAACCATGCACATAATTCTTTGATGTTCTTACCAGCATCTGGGGACATATTACTATTGCCAGCAGAGTTGGATGGCAAAGCATTGCCTATAGGATTCTGAGACTTAGTTTCCATTGTAAGCATTTTCGATATTTTTCGTAGATAATCGGACTGGCTTGTGGCAGCAGTATAAACCTTTTCCTCAAACCTTACAGTAATTTTCCTGAGTTCATGTAATCCCTCTTGACCAGAAACAAGGAGACGCCTCTTCAAAGTTTCCATTCTATACACAAAAGGAGATACTCTTTTTATGTTACTGACCATACAGGCAAAATTAAGCTATTAAAGAAAAAAGTCCCAAATTGGTAAACTATGCTGACAGTGCAGAACTTAAAGCAACGAAATGTGAAAAGAAACCAAATAAAATTTCATGAATTTTTTTTTTTGATAAGTAAATAAAATTTCATGAAATTTTAAAAATATGAACAAAAACCCAATATTTTTTTCTCTGAAAAAAATTAACAGTAGCACTTGATTGTTCAAGGTTCACTATGGAAAATCTGTCAACAGAAAATGTTTTCCTAGTCAACTAACATGATACCTTGCTTTCCATATATTAGACCCCCAAGTTTTCCTCAACGAATTGTATTCCTAGCTCTTTATTTGGGTGATGCATTCAGGTGATTTGTTTCCAACTCCTAATATAGCACTACTAGTTCTTGTAGTCAACTCCCATGATACGACATTTGCTTTCAATGTCATATCCAATTCTTATACTTGTAGATGCATTTGACATATTTCCGAGAAATTTTATTTTTCTTCATATGAGGATCATCGACACTTACCACAAGCCTTTCTGACATTAATTTGAATATTTGTTCACTTCTTTTTCCAGTTATTTTTGCTAATAATTAACTGCAGTTAAATATTGCTTATGGTAAGAAAAGCTACTACGAGCACATGGTTTATCAAGTTCATATACGGAATGAGTAGCTAAGCACGGACACTTCATTTGGGGTGCCGTAACCGTGTCGTAACAGTGTTCTATCTACCATCTCATTTTATAATTTTTCAAAAATTGCTCATGTCACCAGATTGTACTCGCACCCATGTCCATGCAACCTAGATTGAGTTGAGAGACACAAGTCCCACCAGCCAGAGCACGAATACAGGCCTAACAAAAATGTTAAAGCAATAAACGCATTCCATATATGAGCTTGATAAACCAAAGCCACCGACAATGGCTAGGAGGCACCGGTTTTGATGGCTTGTGCTTGGAAAATTTTGTCATACGAATTACCAAACACTTGAAAATGTTTTTCTGTAAAATGTTTTCAAAAGAAAATACTTTATTGTAAAAAGTTTTACATTTAAAACATTTTACAGTGAAACAAACAAAGTGTTAATTCAGTCATACACAATATTCAAAATGTCAAACAAAAGGAAATGAGAAAACAAGCATATAAAGACTCAAGCTTGGTGTTTGGAATAGCTTCGTTGTTTTCACTAGTTCATTTTGTTTAAAATGTTTATTATTTAAAAGTACAGGTGTACTTAGAAAAATGCAAGGCTTTCAAAATCTGTACCTATGAAATAAGTTGGCTTATTTCGATTTTTGAACCTGACCAAACAGGGTAACAAGTGTGTGTATGTTACAGCTTATTTTGATGAGTTATTTCCCCCAGCTTGTTAGATAAAATTTTATAGAGCATTACTTTTTTTTCTTAGTATTGCTAATTAAATCCTTACTAATTAAAACGGATAGCACTTTTAAAAGTAAGCAATCTGAAATGGAAATTTAGTCTTTCACATGATTACTAGTTGTGCTGGACCTAGTCTTATGTTAAAGTAAGCTACTAATGTCACCACATGGGGATGTCTTACATCTATGCAATATCCCAAGAGGACAAGTTACAATTAGAGCTCCCACACACTTGCGCACTTCCAATGTGATATTCATTGCACTTCTACTACATAGCGCCCTCACAATCTTGATGGGGGTCTCAAAGCATTACTCTTTGATTCAGACTGCAAACTAGCTTTTCAGTTAAACTGTATTCTTGAATGTGTGTGGCATTGAAAGTGAAGATTGTAAAAAGGAAATCTACAAGTGTTCCACAACAAATTTTACCCCCAGCTCTATATTTGGGTGATGCACTAAAGTCTTTTGTTTCCAACTCATAATATAGCATTATTAGCCCTTGTAGTCAACTCCCATGATACAATACTTTCTTTCAAAGTCATGTCTGATTCTTATACTTGTAGATGCATTGTCAAATTTCCAAGGATTTTTATTTTTCTTCATATGAGGATCATCTACACTTACCACATGCCTTTCCGACATTATTTTGAATATTTGTTTTCATCCTTACAGTTATGCCATTCCTTTTTTTTTTTTTTAATTAATGAACTGCATTAAAATACTGGTTATGGTATAAAAAGCTACTACAAGTACACAATTTTATCAAGCTCATATATGGAATGAAAGCACAAGTCCCATCAGCAAGCCAGAGCACAGATACAGGCCTAACAGCAATATTTAAAAACCAAACATTTCAGTTACATTCAATATTCAAAATGTTGAATGTAGAGTTAGTCAAACAAAAGACAATGAAAATCTAAGCATATGAAGACTCGAGCTTTGTGTTTAGAAATAGGTTTTTTTTTTTTTAATTTAAATTATTAGCTTATTTTGTTTAAAATGATTATTATATGAAGTACAGTTGTACATAGAAAATGTGAGGCTTCCAAAAGCTGTACTTATGAAATAAGCTAACTTATTTCCATTTTCAAGGCTAACCAAACAGGGTAATAATTGTGTGCTTCTTAGAGATTATTTTGGCTAGTTTATTTCCCCAGCTTGTTTAGGTACAATTATTTTAGAGCTTTACTTTTTTTCTAATTATAGCTAATTAAAAAACCTTTCATATAGGTACAATTATTTTAGAGCTTTACTTTTTTTCTAATTATAGCTAATTAAAAAACCTTTCATATTAAAACGGGTGCACTATTAAAAATAAGCTATCCAAAATGGAAACTTACTCTTTCACATGTTGAACCTAATTTTATGTGAAAGGAAGGAGTATTTGTCATAACCCTAGGAATTTTTTTTTTTTTTGGTATGGACGCATGTTGAGTCTAACATCAAGAATGAAATATGAAGATACTATTGTCAGCAGATGGAGATTCGTTAGTCACATCTGTGTGATAAACCAAAAGGATTAGTAATAATTACAGCTCCCACCACACTGGCACGCTCAAAAGGAAGGAGTATTTGTGGTAACCCCTAGGATTTTTTGCACGTTGTATGGACATGTGTTGAGTCTTACGTCAAGAATAAATTAGGTCTATCTGGGCGATATATAAATACAAATGAGTAGTACATGGAGCTGCGATTGCTACCACATGCAGATTCATTACTCACATCTATGTGATATCCCAAACGAACTAGTTGTAATCAGAGCTCCTGCCATACTTACGTACTCAATGTAAATGTTATATTCATTGCACTCTTACTGCATAGCGCCCTCACAATCTTAATGGGGTCTTAGAACATGACCCTTCAGATCAAAACTAGTTTTTGAGTTAAACTCTACGTTGTTGAATGCATGGCATCAAAATTGAAGATTCAGCAGTTAGGTTCTAATCCCCTCCAAAAAAAATGAATAACTTGACCAGTTAAGCTAATGAATAGGATGTAAGGGGAAACAAAAAAAGAAAAAGAAAATGAAAGCTATTATAAGTTCATTTTTAACCATACCCAAACACAACCTGTAAAGCTGTACCAGGTTTGTTACCACTTATTTTAATGAGTTTATTTCCCCTTGCTTGTTTAGGAACAATTTTTAAGAGCATTGCTTTTTTTTACCTTAGCATAGCTAATTAAAACCTTACTTATTAAAACAGGCTGCACTTTTAAAAATAAGCTATCTGAAATGGAAATTTACTCTTTCACATGATTAATGGGTTGTGATGGGCCTAGTTTCATGTTAAAGGAGTATATGTGGTAACAACCCCTACGGATTTGATGAAGTTGTATGTACACATGCTGAGTTTGACATTAAGAATGTACTATGCCAATCTGGACTATATATAAATGAGTACATGGGGATGCGTCAGCAACATCTGTGTTATATCCAAAAAGATCTAGCTATAATTAGAGCTTAGATCTCCTGCGTTATCCTCACAAGTGTGATATATCAAAAGGACTAGTTATAATTAAAGCTACAGCATTCTCGCGCTCTTCCAATTCATGAGGATAACTAAGCTGACACAACAGGGTGATGTGATGTTCATAGCACTCCCTAGCCCCTACTACACTCACAAAAACCTTTGATCAAAGCATTACTCTTGAGTATACAGACTAGAATTTTTTATTTCCAGTTAAACTCTGTATTCTTAAATGTTTGTGGCATCAAAAAGTGAAGATTTTGCTGTAAAGTTCTCTAATTTCCACCAAAAAAGTCAATAACTTGATCAATTAAGCTAATGAATAAATTCAATTTGATCGGATTTGGACCCCAACACAACCCATAAACATAATTATGTAAAACAAAAACAAAAAGCAAAAGCAAAAGAGAGAGAGAGAGGAAAATTACATCTTGTTGACGATTCTTTGACGAGAATCGGGCTGTTCTAAGGAATTGGGTACTAAACCGTTTAACCTCCTGCACCTGTAAAAGTTCGTTGCATACAACAATCAGTTACATCAGATTCAAAATTCAAAAACAACCCATCAACATCAGGTATTTTACTACATTAAGAAAAATAGTCTTTAATGTTTTTCACATGTCGGAAATGAAATTCAGACCACAGTTCCAATTGAAACTCCGATGGAATGGTCGGAATTTATCTTTCATAAGGAAGAAGAGAAGGACGTACGTGAGGAGAACGTTGGCGAAATCGAAGGGGCAACTGGCGGAGGAGCTAAGTTTGCAGAGAATGGAAATGACGAGATCGTCCGGCAAGGCATCGAACAAGTCACGCTTTCCAGCGATATCAGAAGAATTCCGGCTTCTTTTCCGGTAACTAACTTGTTCGGCGGCGAAATCTCTCCTTCGCTTCACAACTCTCATGTTCTTCTCTTCAAAAACTCTAGGGTAACAAAGCCCTCTCCTTGTTCTCATAACTTGTATAATATCAAGAAATTTTACTAACAAGACAAATAAACCTCCATGCAAAATGATAATACTACATTATCTCTTGGTCGATTTTTTATGGAAAAATAGGGATTCAAAACTCTCTTTCTCATTTAGACATATTTGGTTAAAAAGTTGGTTACATGATGAGATATAAAATTTCACTCATCATTTGAGGTAAAAATCTCATATATGACTATATAGAGTGATTGTATAGGTGATTTATTTGTCAACTTTTCCACTATTTGGCATTACAACAAAAAATAGAGTTTGACTGTAGATATTTTGTGAAAAAATATATATTGCGGAAAAATCGTTATGGTTTCGTAAACTACTAATCTGCTTTAAAAATGTTATATTTATTTTATAACCATAATGATAAAGAGATTTTCTTTTAAGTAAGAAAGGACAAAAAAATGACATTATAAATGTGCTATTAAATGTTATTTTATTTATGCATACTTATATTCATACTTAAATTGAAAATAATTTTATTAGTAGCCAATGTTTTATTATTATTTGACCATAGCCATTTGGTGTATTTTTAAATAAAAGTCATGGGCATTTCTAGACAATTTTTATGAAAAGCTAGATATATATATATATATATTTTTTATAAGAGCTAGATATATCTTAAATAAAGCCTTAGTATAAGTTAAATTCTAAACTATTTAAAACCCTAGGCGTATGGTTTTAAATAGTTTAGTAAAAAAAAGCCCTAGGCGGAGGGCCCTAAAAGCATTAAAAAAATAATAATTTGTGAAACACGTTTACTTTTTTTTATAACTCCCTCCCCCTCTTAACACAATGCTAAAAAAAACCCTTAAACATTTCTAGTTCTGATTGGTTAGGATCCAATCATATACAACTAATTACAGTAATTGAAATTTTCATCATCATTTATTTATACTACTAATAACATGATTCTTTGTTTGGGATTCATTATTTTACACACTAAAATATCCTCACACAAATTCTTTAACCCTCTAAAATGCCTCCTATCTTCTAGTTAAATAATTTTAAATTTAAAAAGCACAAAAGGTTATAAGAATAATTTACTATTTTTTAAAAATTCCTAAGTTTTAGGTTTTTTCCTTTATCTTCTCCAATCTAAATTATCATTTTTTATTTTAAATTCAAAATTTTAAGCTTTTATCAAATCTCTAGTGGAAAGATCCTAAAAATTAGGACACTATCTCTATCTCATTTTTAAATGACACTTAGGCCAAAATAAAAAATTAAAAAGAGTCTCGTCGCATGCACAAAACACATGGAATGAGGCTAGTTTCAAACAACGTTTAATCTCTTAAAAAAGAACTATTGGAGTTAATTTTGGAATGGAAAATTTAAATGAACTTGATCCTATTAACCTGTGTTTGAAAGTGTGTGTATGTATATATATATATATATATATATGTATGTATAAGAGAGTCAAGCCCACTACCTCACTAGTCACTCCAATTGAAAAATGGAAGCAAGTGGTGCATCATTGCATTGTGGAGAAATACACAAGACACTAAATTACGAAGGAGAAAAATAAAATATATATTTATTATTGTTATTATGATCACCATATAATGAGCATACAGAAGGGATTGGTGAAGGAGAGAGAATGTTATTTGCACTATGACACACCCTAGAGCACCTTTGGAATGTGTTGCTTCTTATATCAGAAGATTGGATTCAAGCTTGGAAGAGTGAATAAGGTGGGTGAGGTAGGTAAAATCTCTCCAATAAATGCATAGTTTGATGACAATGTTTTATAGCAAGTCTGGGGCATCAATTCCTAATACACATCTCTAAATAAGGATCAAAGATTATGGCTGTTGGATTTATAGTGTAGATGCCCTTGGGTGAGATTTTGGGAGAGAGGCACAAGAGTTCTGAGCTCTCCCCTCTCAAGTATTTCCACATTGGGTGTTTGACAATGTGTTAAGTGTGCACATGTTACTAGGGTGAGGTGTGTGTGCGAATCTCTTTTCTTATTTTTATTTTAAGGAGTTGCCACCAATTATTAGTTTTGTTCTAAGTGTGATTCGTCACCTATTTGTCTAATTTGTTTTAATTACCTAATTAACTAAAACCAATTCAACGGTTCTTAAATTAATTAAGGTAACCAGAGTCTCAAACTAAAGATTCTTGGACTCGAAAATTCGGTTATAGGTGAAAAAGGTGTTAGACACCCTAGATTGCTTATCAAAAGAATAGCACCTTATTTTAATTTAATCACAACATTCGTATTTTAGAAAGATAAATAGAATACTTGGCATTTGTTTTTGAAAAAGTTTTGTACAAAACAATACATCTACATAATATCTTATTTACATACCTAAATAATACTGTGAATATTATTGCAAAGAGTAATTTACAAGCAAACATATGAGTATATATAAATATTATGTGGAAATTAAAATGCAAAAAGGTAAATATATATAACTAGCATGTGAGTATTATATTTATTATGTATCTAGCATGTGAATATATAATACTTTACAACATAAAAGAAAGGAAGGGAGAGGAAAGATATCACACTATGCATTTAGAGTAATAAGCCAAGTTTATTCTCCAAGTTTCACTCTTATGCACAAACACAATAAACCAAAATGGTTTGTGTAGGAAGGAGGAGGATATGTTAGCTTGATCACATACCATCAATTCAATTAAAATGAATCATGGATGCATATCAACCTCTTTAAAAATTGTGCAAAAAAGAAATTGATTGAAAACAAAAGATAGAAAACACAATTTACTTACATTTGAAAAAATGAGTATTGTCCTTTGGAAAACGTCATGACTTTTTGGAAAAATTCTCATTTTAAAACAAAGGGAATTTTGGGAAAAGGAGTTTTGAAAAAGGGATTCTCTCTTGAAATTTCATGAAAAAAAGGTTTTTGAGGGGAAAACATAAAGAAAGAGCAATTTTTTTATTTTCTTAAAAAATATTTTTATGCACTTTAGAAAACCATATCCAAGATTAAAATCAAAACTATTCAAGAAAAGGGATTTCTTTTAAGAAAATTGTTTCCATGTTTTAGAAACAAAAGAAAAGAAAAAAAGGATGGTTTTGGTCCTTTTGAAGTAAAAATTCCTGGTTTCTGTTTATTTTTTAAAGAAGAGAGTTTTATTTTGACTTCTTAAGATTTAATTTGAAAATGGCACTTATTGAAGCTTCAAAAATGCTCCATTGGAAAGCTTTTTATTCAAGGGAAAACTTAAAATGTTTTCATCTTTTGAAGACTTATTGTAAAGGGATGGTTATTGGAGTATTTTTTAACATTTTAACAACACATTTTTTAAGAGGTTTGCTTGAATCAAACTTCTCATTGTCTGGTTATTTAGGGTGAAAAGGAAACAAGGGAAATAAATAGGGCTTAATGTAAAGACATAAAGCAATAAAGGAATGTAAATACATACATACAAACATACATATATATATATATATATATGTGTGTGGAATTTAAAAGCAATACATGAATTTAAAGACATGAAGTAAATGAAATCTTCCTTAAATAGAGTTTGGCTTACCTTCAGTAGTTTTTTAATTAGATATGTTATTTTGTTTTAAATATATAATGGCAAGTGGTAGTAAGTTTTAATCTCTATTTAGTTAGTGGATGATATAACAGTTTCTCATTAAAATAAAAAGAGATTTCAGTTAAAAAAGTATTTCAGGTAAGCCAAACCCCCTTGAATAAACCTTTACACCCATGGAAAATCAAATATGGTGATGCATAAGGATAGACCTCCACTCACTATATTGAATTTGGTGTTAGAGATTAGTCTAAGAAGACCTATCTTAGCTAAATCTTTAAAATCATAGTCAAACCAAAATGGTGGTGCGCAAGGATTAACCTCCACTCACCATATTAGTTTAGGATATGAAGATTTACCAAGGTGTGAGGGTGAATTTTCCTTTAGATCAATTAGATTTAGTATGTCTATGTGCAAAGGAAGGTGAATACATTCACACATCGCATATACTCATGTCAAGTATAAAGGAAAACACAACTATAAAAAAGGAATCTATTCCTAAAGATATAGCTCCCTTTGTTTCGTGTGATGCTGTGTAATTTTTTTCAGTTTCATTTAACAAAATAGGCCATTGGGTTTGGATTCTAAAAAAGGGAAAAAAAAAATTAATAATTTAAATGAAATAAATTTAAAGTGCATAAATTAATTGACATAAATGTAAAAAGATTGAAAAATAAATGACATAATGTAGAGCAAGAATTTAAATTACTTAAATTTAAAGAACATAAAAGTAAATAACATAAATATAAAAAGCAAGAATTTAAATGACTTAAATGTAAAGAGCATAAATATAAGGAACAATTTAAATGAACATAAAGTAAAAGGGTACAAGAAAAGAGATTAAATTTTGTAAAGATGCGGTGTAAAACTTATGTTTTACCCCTCCAATTCTAACATGCCACATCATCTAATCACATATTTAAGAATAAGCACAATCACACCCAATCAATTCTAATACCCATATATAAATCTAACCAAATTAAGAGTTTATTGAGATGTTATTAGGTGTGTTAGGATGTATTGAATTTTAAGTAAAATGCTGAAGTGACAATCCTAGACTAATAAAGCAATAAAATGGGTAACAGGCTTACTTAAGGGGCAGTTAAGAGGCGAATGAAGGCTTAAATGTGTGCTGCAACTTTTAGGGAAAAAAAAAAAACATTTTTGTAGTCTAGCCTATGTTGGAAATGATGAGAGGTACTAGTAGTTGATGATGAAATGGATGAGGGAGGGGTGAATATATAAAGTGGAATGGAGTGGGACTTACAATTTGTTTGGTTGAGGTGAAAACAAGAGGGAGACAAAAGTGGGGAGAAAACTCATTTTCTCTTGTTTGGTTGGGAGTGGAAATTAAAGAGAAAATTGGTGGTTTTGAGCTGGGTCATTTTAATGCTGTTGTCTTCATCAAGCTAGGTCATTTTAGGCATCAAAACATACATCATTGTTGAGTGATGTTGCATTGCAATTAACGCTCACCAAAGCTTGTTTTTGTTTTTGTTCCCCATACCCCCCACCAATAAAACAAAGGCAACATTACGTATCAAGATGTCACAAAAGTAACATCTTTAGACATTTTAACAGGAATTACACATCCATGTCCAAAACGAAAAAAAAAAAAAAAAAAAAAAAAAAAAAAAAAAAAAAAAAAAAAAAAAAAAAAAAAAAAAAAAAAAAAAAAAATCGCACACACACACATATATAAACATATATCTATGTTTCTGTATATGTACATATGCATGTAGGTATGCGTGCGTATCTAATCCACGAAGATACGTGAAATAATGATTTCCGTGTCAAAAACACAACACCAGAGAGAGAAGTAGGGTGGATTAATATGTAAATAAAACCATGCACATAATTCTTTGATGTTCTTACCTGCATCTGGGGACTTATTACTATTGCCAGCAGAGTTGGATGGCAAAGCATTGCCTATAGGATTCTGAGACCCAGCTTCAATTGTAACCATTTTCAGAGATATTTTTTGTAGATAATCTAACTGGCTTGTGGCAGCAGTATAAATCTTTTCCTCAAACCTTACAGCAATTTTCCTGAGTTCACGTAATCCCTCTTGGCCAGAAACAGGGAGATGCCTCTTCAAAGTTTCCATTCTATACACAAAAGGAGATACTCTTATTATGTTACTGACCATACAGGCACAATTATGCTATTAAAGAAAAAAATCCCAAATTGGTAAACTATGCTGACAGTGCAGAACTTAAAGCAACAAAATGTGAAAAGAAACCACATAGAATTTCACGAAATTTTTTTTTGATAAGTAAATAAAATTTCATGAAATTTTAAAAATATGAACAAAAACCCAATATGAAGAATGAAATATGAAGATACAATTGTCAGCACATGGAGATTCATTAGTCACAACTCTGTTATAAACCAAAAGCACTAGTTATAATTAGAGCGCCCGCCATACTGGCACGCTCAAAAGGGAGAAGTATTTGTGGTAACCCCTAGGATTTTTTGCACGTTGTATGGACATGTGTTGAGTCTTACGTCGAGAATAAATTAGGTCTATCTGGGCGATATATAAATACAAATGAGTAGTACATGGAGCTACTATTGCTACCAAATGCAGATTCATTACTCACATCCATGTGATATCCCAAACAAACTAGTTATAATCAGAGCTCCTGTCATACTTACATACTCAATGTAAATGTTATATTCATTGCACTCTTACGGCATAGCGCCCTCACAATCTTAATGGGGTCTTACAACATGACCATTCAGGTCAAAACTAGTTTTTGAGTTAAACTCTATGTTGTTGAATGCATGGCATCAAAAGTGAAGATTAAGCAGTTAGGTTCTAAGCCCCTCCAAAAAAATGAATAACTTGACCAGTTAAGCTAATGAATAGGATGTAAGGGGAATCAAAAAAAGAAAAAGAAAATGAAAGCTATTATAAGTTCATTTTTAACCATCAGACCCAAACACAACCCGTAAAACTGTACCAGGTTTGTTACCACTTATTTTAATGAGTTTATTTCCCCTTGCTTGTTTAGGAACAATTTTTTAGAGCATTGCTATTTTTGACCTTAGTATAGCTGATTAAAACCTTACTTATTAAAACAGGCTGCACTTTTAAAAATAAGCTATCTGAAATGGAAATTTACTCTTTCGCATGATTAATGGGTTGTGATGGGCCTTAGTTTCATGTTAAAGGAAGGAGTATATGTGGTAACAACCCCTACGATTTTGATGAAGTTGTATGCATGCATGCTGAGTTTGACATTAATAATGTCCTATGCCAATCTGGACTATATATAAATGAGTATATGGGGATGCATCAGTAACATCTGTGTTATATCTGAAAAGAACTAGCTATAATTAGAGCGTTATCGTCACATATGTGTGATATACCAAAAGGAATAGTTATAATTAAAGCTCCGGCATTCTCTCGCGCTTCCAATTCATGAGGATAACTAAGCTGACACAACAGGGTGATGTGATGTTCATAGCACTCCCTAGTCCCTACTACACACAGGACTCACAAAAACCTTTGATCAAAGCATTACTCAAGTACACAGACTAGTATTTTTTTTCCCAGTTAAACTCTGTATTCTTAAGTGTTTGTGGCATCAAAAAGTGAAGATTTTGCTGTAAAGTTCACTAATTTACACCAAAAAAGTCAATAACTTGATCAATTAAGCTAATAAATAAATTCAATTTGATCGGATTCGGACCCAAACACAACCCGTAAACATTAATATGTAAAACAAAAACAAAAAGCAAAAGCAAAACCATAAATTTAAGGAAGAGAGAGAGTGAGAGAGAGAGGAAAATTACATTTTGTTGATGATTCTTTGACGAGAATCGGGCTGCAATTGGCTCCGCCAATCAACAGAATCCATGGCAGCTTCTCCACCGCCGCCTGCAGGAGCTCCAACGCCGCCACCTCCAACTCCGCCGCCGCCGCCACCACCGCCGCCTACAACAGGACCCTGATATGGATTTGGCCTCCAATTATTGTTATCCATGATGATCTAAATTTATAAATAAAAGGTTGAAGAGTTTCAGGCAGAAAAGGATGTTGAGAGTTAGAATTGGTCGATTGAATTGAGAGAGAGGGGAATATATAGAGATGTCATGTCATGTCATGTTTGGGGTTGTTTTTGGGAAAGTTGGATTCTTTTTTCTAAAATAAGCTTGTTGTGGCAAGTGTTTTATAACAAAATCTACCACTATTGAGTAATTATCATGATTGCAGTTACGGCCTGTTTGGGCACACACAAAATGAGTTAATGATAACCTTCTTCATTTGTAGTTATATTTTGAAATTTTATTTCTTTTATAATGAAAAAAAGACATTTAAAAAAATAAAAGAAAAAGGGTAGTATTTCATCTCATAACTTGTACAGTATAATATCAAGAAATTTTACTAAAAAACAAATAAACCTCCATGCAAAATGATAATAGTACACGGTCTCTCGATTGAAAAATAGGGATTCAAAACTCTGTTTCTCATTTAGACATATTTGGTTTAAAAGTTGGTTACATTATGAGATATAAAACTTCACTCATCATTTGAGGTAAATATCTCATATATGAATGCACAGAGTGATTGTAAAGGTGATTTATTTGTCAACTTTTCCACTATTTGGCATTTCAACAAAAAGTTGAGTTTAACCGTAGACATTTTGTGAAAAAATATATATTGCAGAAAAGTTGTTACGGTTACGTAAAGAGAAATACTTTTGTCCAGTGCCCCAGTTCCACTAAACACGCTAGGATACGAACACGTGTCCAAAACTAAACACGTGTCTACATCTCAACATGTCCAATGGAATTAGTCACTAGACATAAGCCCAACCCTTTTGTAAACTACTGATATGCTTTGATAACCCATAATAATAAAGAGATTTTCTTTTAAGTAAGAAAGGACAAAAAAAATGACATTATAAATGTGCTATTAAAAGTTTCTATTTTATTTATAAATACTTATATTCATACTTAAATTGAAATAATTTTATTAGTGGCCAATGTTTCATTATTATTTGACTACAGCCATTTGGTGCATTTTTAAATAAAAGTCATGGACATTTCTAGACAATTTTTATGAAAAGCTAGATATATCTTAATAAACCCTTGTATAAGTCAAATTCTAAACTATTTAAAACCCTAGGCGTATGGTTTTAAATAGTTTAGTAAAAAAAAACCCTAGGCGGAGGGCCCTAAAGCATTAAGAAAAAAAAAAATTGTGAAACACCTTTACTTTTTTTTAATAATTCCTCCCCCTCTTAACACAATGCTAAAAAA
The DNA here is from genome assembly GCF_932294415.1 of Quercus robur. Lineage (NCBI taxonomy): Eukaryota > Viridiplantae > Streptophyta > Magnoliopsida > Fagales > Fagaceae > Quercus > Quercus robur. The sequence continues at coordinate 32,095,009 of NC_065538.1, forward strand.
AAAAAAACACTTAAATATTTCTAGTTTTGATTGATTAGGATCCAATCATAAACAACTAATTACAGTAATTGAATTCTTCATCATCATTTATATATACTAGTATGTAGACTGTGCTACCGTACGGGAATGAATATATTATTAATCATGAGTTTATTCATGTTTAAAAGGCTCAGTTAAGTCTAAATTCATATTATCAACCAGAAAATTTCATTAACAAAACTTAACAGTATATATATATACATATATATTTGTTGATGAGAATGAGTGGTGGGGTAAGATAGAATAGATGAAAGGTGGAGGGGAAGAGGAGATGATAATTAAGCACAATTTCAATCTAGCAGGCCAACAAACCTTATATGATATGGCTTATCAACTGGGGCTTTACTTCTAAGTGCTTATAAATAATTGGCATAAGAGTGGTTTGTGTGCATAGGTGAATTGTGCGTTGGGCGTATAGGAAATGCTATTTGTATTGTCTATCTTCTAGCTTAGTTGAGTATAGTTTGATTGAATTTGTATAATTTATTTGTGGGAGCTATGTGATGTATCATCAATGGATGGTTTACTTTTATTTTATTATATTGTGTGCTTCCACATGAGTATGGTTCATTCTCATCACAATGACATAAAATATGCTTTGGACAAGAAAGATTGTGCTTTATTATTTAGCAGGTATTGTTTGGTAGATTAGATGTAGAAATGCGGGAATTTTTAGTTAGAAATGATGGTTCTAATTTATAATTTAGCAAACTGATATTGCTCCGAATCAGTAAGGTGGACTGGCCTGGCTTCGGTGGGCTGTTCAAACGGTTGATGGCCTGCAAGGAAGAAAACGCGATCAAAGAGGAGACCGGAGAAGACCGGTCGAACCCCCTCCGATGGAGAAGTTAGACTCGTAGAGAAAGAAGTTCCAAGTGTTTTGGAAATTTGTCTGAGAGAAAACCTTACCTCTGTCGGGTTCAGACCGGTCCCTTATATAGGGAGCCTGGGGCGGTTATTTGTCCAATAACCTCCCCAGGTTTTGTGGAATCCAACAACTCCGGAGTTAACTACCTCAACGAATATAAAATGGTAACTGCTAATGGAAGTTAACTTATTCGAAGGGTTTGTTGAGATAGTTGAGGGTTACTGAAAGTCTAAGTGTTGAGGTTTCGTCCGTCTGGTGTAGGGTGGTTTAGTCGTCCAAGGATATTTGACGACTTCTCATGGACGAACCGCATGGACGAATCCTCATGGACGATCCTGTCGTCCATGGGAGACTTAAACTTATGGAGTGGTGCTATTATTCTTGGACGTTTCTCCTTCTTCTGGATAAACTCTTGGATCAACCTGCGCTATAGGCTCTGGACAATCCATTTGGACGATCTGGAGATGGATTGTTTTCCACTTCTCTATCAATTGCCCCTTTGTTCAAAGGGTCGTCCAGGACATTGTCATGATTTTAACAAAATTTCACTTTTTCGTACGCCACGTGTCGCGAAACTGTTGGTTAGCCAGTTGCGTCGATCTCGTTTCCCAAAGAGATCGCCACTTGTCACTTTCTGAGTGGTGAGTGTCGTTTCGTTGACCCTGTTGCTGGGGCCTATAAATAGCGCATTCTCTTTCATGCCTTTCACTTTTTTCCTCATTCTCTCTTCTGCCAACTCGTCCACGATTCTCGTCTAGCTCTCGTCCTAGTTTCATCAGGTATTTCCTCTTTTCTTTTTTTTCTTTTAGGCTCTCATTTTAAGTCCTCTACATTTCAAACATGTCTTCATCTTCTAGTTTCGAGAGAGAGATAGACGACTACCAGGACGGCTCTGAGAGTGAGGGTAGTGTAGATAGTTCGTCTTGTAGTGATTCCTCAGACGAGCATTACTCGTCTGGGGTTCCTGGCATTCCCTTAGAGGAATTTCAGGAACAACGACGTAGGGCGGCTTCTGGATCTGGGGCTAGTTCGTCCAGACAGCCGTCTAGTCCTCCTCAAGACGAGGAAGAGGACGAAGAAGATGTAATCTATAATTGTGCCCCAGAAGTAGCATCCACCCTAGACGGTGCTAAGTTAAAAACTCTTGTAGATAGATATCAAATTCCTAAAGAGCTTAACCCTCGTCTACCCCAGCCTGGAGAATGGTGTTGTTCCCCTTCCTCTGGCTTAGGGGTATACGCTTCTTACCTATTAACTGGCCTTAGGTTTCCCTTAAACTCTTTTTGTAGAGACCTCTTCCAAAGGTTGGGTATTGGGCCAAACCAGCTCAACCCCAATGGCTGGAGGACGATAGTTGCCATGCAAGTATTATGGCGTGAGGCATTGGAAGGGGACCGTCCAATTACAGTGGACGAGTTCCTTTACTGCTATAAGCCCTCAGAGATCAAAAAATCTGCTGGGTTCTACCAATTTTCGTCCAGAGGTTCATATTACAGTTTAATAACGGGCCGTAGTTCGTCTGACCGGCTTTGGAAAAAAGAATTTTTTATTATTTCTGGAAATTGGGCTGGGGACCCAGCTGATGTGGGTATTCCCCTCTTCCCACCTTTTACCAGCCCTCTAGGTCGTCTTCGTCCTGAGGGTATGTTTTTCTTTCCATTTTACCCTGTTTGTCCTTTAAAATTTCTTATCTGTTACTCGTCTAACCCTTTATCTTGGTGATGCAGCTGTTGTTCGTCCATACTTGGACAAGTTTTTCTTGGACCGGATAGACGTGGTTCGCACCTTTCCAGGAAGAACTTTCCACGACTTAGTTACCCTTAGTCGTCTAGCTACTTGGGGACTTGGTCCAGTCCCAACTGCTGAAAACTTAAGTCACGAAGAGCTCACTCGTCGAAGTAAGTGTCGTCCATTATATTCTATTATTTCAGCTCTCTTTTCTTTTGATTTTCTTTTTTAATTTTTCTGATTAATTTTTCTCGTCATAGGGATAAGCACAATGAGGGAAAACAAGGAGAAAACAGTGGCTAGCGGGGACGAGGATGTTGCTGCCCCTACTGCTAAAGTGGCTTCCGTCCAGGCTGGGAAGAGGAAGTCTAAATCAATCTCGAGTACTGTGGACCTGGACGACCTCCCCAGTCGTCGTGGCCACAAAAAACAAAAGCCAAGGACTTCCCTTCCAAAGGTTCCCAAGTTCGTGCCACCAACAGTGAACTTGGACGAGCCTGTGGTAGACGTGGAGCCCGTCCAAACGGTTCATCCTGTTCCGTCTGATCCTCCCCCTGCTCCCAAAACTTCTCACAAGCCTAGCCCGTCTGAGTCCTCTGATCGTCCCTCTAATTTGGTTCTGGACGAGGGTTATGCATGGAGGACGTTCAAAGGGATCGTCACTGATCATGAAGTTAACGAATGTTACAACATGTCAGTGAAGGAGTTTGAGCGTTCTGGCATCCATGACCTTTTCAAGGTAAGTTTCTTCCTCGTCCTTGTGTGTAAACATTTAATTTTGAATGAAATGTCTAACTCCTTTTCGTCCAAATGCAGGCCATGTCAAAGTTCTATACAGCAACCTGCCAGGCCAAGGAACTTGCTTCAGAGGCCAAGACAGCCAAAGATAAGGCTAAGGAGCTGGGCCATGAGGTTTTGCTCAAGAAGGGGGAGGTTATTAGGTTGACAGAGGATTTCAATCGTCTGCTGGGAAGCGAGACGAAGTTGAAGAACAAAGTGGAGGAGCTCAAAGCTGACAACTTAGAGAAGGATACTCGCATTATCCATCTCGAGGGACAAGTTTCAGAGCTTACCTCGTCCTTGGAGAAGGCACGTGAGGAAGCAATTGCTGCCTTTAAGAAGTCTGACGAGTATAAGAATCGTCTAAACAGTCATTATGCAGCTGGGTATGAAGACTTCCGTGCTGATGCCAAAGAGGCGTATCCTGATTTGGACTTCAACTCGTTCAAGCTTCCTCTTGCTACAGAGAGTTCTGTGTTGCAGACGAGTTCCGAGGACGTCAACATCATGGACGATGCTAACACTGAAGTCACTCAGGACGACCCCAAGACGAGCTTGCCCAAGTGAAATCTATTTCCTTAGAAAATTTATTTTTATTTGCTCTTTCATGGAAGTGCCCGTTGTTTTGGGCCTTTTACTTCTTTTTCTTTTATTTTAAAGCTCATGCAAGTATAATCATCTCGTCCAGGATTATGGACGAGTTTTATATACATTTTCATATTCACAACTAAAGGGGTTTTTGGACGTTGGTCGTCCACCCTTTGAATTTCATGAAAGAAATGAATACTTCTATTTTTACTTCCATTGTGTTTGAATATATACGTTTCCAGCTTTGTGTATGAAATTTTTATTTTCGTATCAGCAGTGTGGTTCGTCCATCTAGGAATTCAGTTTACCTCGTCTTGGGCATGGGGATGAATTTTATTACATCACCAAGATAAAGTAAATTGATTCCTTTTGGCTAGACTTTTCATCATTCCAAAATTATGGACGATTATTTTGTCGTCCTTGATGATTAGACTTTTTAGCAATTTCTCGTCCAATATAATGGATTGTTAAGCTAGTTTTGAAGTCTTTGCTCGTCCGCGTCTCGGACGAACACTTTTGGGAATTCATCTCGTCTTGAGGTCTAGACGAGTATGCCCTTTTCATCTCGTCCCATGTTCTGGACGGATGAAACTTCGCTTTATTTTTAGCTTGGGTTTCATCTCGTCCTATGTTCTGGACGGATGGACCTTAGTTTCATTTTCAGGTTAGGTTTCATCTCGTTCTATGTTCTGGACGGATGGACCTTAGTTTCATTTTCAGGTTAGGTTTCATCTCGTCTCTTGCTTTGGACGGATGTACCTTTTCATCTTTCCTTTGGAGGAAGGCTTATGGACGATATATCCTTGCGTCCAAGGATTTCATTCGTCCATGCTAGCTTTCTTTTTGCAGATCAATCTGAATGAACATATAAGGATTCCAATAATATACTTGAAAACAATATATATATATATATATATATGAAAATCCAAACTTATGTAAACATTCGTCCACAGGCATGGCACATGCTCATGAGCTAGTGCCTTATTTAAAAATACAAACCAACTCATCCATGAATAGCACAAAAGTGAAAACACTAATGTACTTTCTAGGGGATTATTGAAATACTTAAAAACACTTGATAGTAGTACGCTTCTGCTCGTCCAGATATCTCGTCCAAGGACACTGGTGAAGAGTCAGCACTTATTGATGGTACTTCCTGAGGTGCTCAACATTCCAAGGGTGTTCCAGCCTCCGCCCATCCAAAGCTTCCAAATAGTAGGATCCTTGCCTTTTGCAGTTGATAACTCTATAAGGTCCTTCCCAATTTGGGCCAAGTTTCCTGTAGGCCGGGTTTCTTGTTGCCAAGGTAACCCTCTTCAAGACGAGATCCCCGATGTTGAAACGCCTAGGCTTCACCATAGCGTCATATTGTCTTGCCATGAGATTTTTGTACCTTGCTGTCCTCTGTTCTGCATCCATCCTGACCTCGTCCATAAGGTCAAGGTTAAGACGGAGCTGTTCCTCGTTTTCTTCAGTTTTATACTTCCTCACCCTGTGGCTCGTCATGTGCACTTCTGCTGGTATAACTGCCTCGCTTCCGTAGGCTAGTTTAAAAGGAGTTTCTCCTGTTGGAGTTCTCGCTGTCGTTCTATAAGCCCATAAAACACCTGGTAATTCATCCGGCCATATTCCCTTTGCCCCTTCGAGCCGAGTCTTGATGATCTTCAGCAAGGATCGGTTCGCTACTTCTGCCTGGCCATTGGCCTGTGGGTGGGAGGGTGAGGAGTAATGGTTCTTCATTCCAAGCTGTTCACAAAATTCCCTGAAAGGTGTGTTGTCAAACTGTCGTCCATTGTCAGACACTACTACTCTAGGTACTCTGAATCTGCATACAATGTTCTTCCAGACGAAGTTCTTGACATTCTGCTGCGTAATTTTGGCTAAGGGTTCGGCTTCCACCCATTTTGTGAAGTAATCTATTCCCACCACCAGAAACTTCATTTGCCGAGTTCTAGTCGGAAACGGCCCCAAAATGTCTAGTCCCCATTGTGCGAAAGGCCAAGGGGCCATCATTGGCGTGAGATATTCTGCTGGCTGTCTGGGAATATTGCTAAAACGTTGACATTGATCACATACTTTGACATATGCTTTAGCGTCAGCTTGGATGGTTGGCCAATAGAATCCGCTTCGGATGACTTTATGGACGAGTGATCTAGCTCCCGAATGGTTCCCGCATGCTCCTTCGTGAACCTCCCTCAACATGTAATTTGCCTCGTCCGGAGCCAAACATCTTAAGAGAGGCTGGGAAAAACCTCTCTTATATAACACCTCGTCCATAAGCACATACCTGGTTGACTTGACCCTGAGCTTCCTAGCTTCGTCCTTCTCTTCTGGAAGCCTTCCGTCCTTTAAGTATGACACTATCGGGGTCATCCAATTTCCTTCTCCCTCTATCTGCATCAATTCTGGAAGGTCTATACTTGGCATGTAGTGTACATCATCCATTTCGTCCAAGGCCTCATTCGCAGATGCTTCCTTCGCCAGAATATCTGCCTCCACATTCTCTTCCCTTGGGATTTGAACAAAATCTGCTTTTTTGAATTTCTTCACAAGGCGTACTACCTTCCTTAGATATTTCTTCATTCTGTCTTCCTTGGCTTCACATGTCCCATTGACTTGGCTTATGACCAATTGAGAATCTCCCAGGACAAGTATTGAGTCTGCTTCTACGGACTTGATCAGTTCCAACCCCTTTAAAAGGGCTTTATACTCCACTTCATTGTTAGTAGTCTGGTATTGCAGACGGGCCTTGTATTTCAATTTGTCCCCTTCTGGCGACTGCAAAACAACTCCTATTCCTCCAGCATATAATGTAGACGATCCATCAACATGGACGACCCATTTGTTGTTGTACTCGCCTTCCCCCAGGTCTTCGTAACATGGAGTGAACTCCGCAATGAAATCTGTCAGGGCTTGAGCCTTTATTGCATTTCTCGGTTGATACCGAATGTCGAATTCACTAAGTTCAACTGCCCACTGAACGAGTCGTCCTGCGGCTTCCAGCTTGTTCATTGCCTTCTTAAGCGGATGGTCCGTCATGACATTAATGATATGAACTTGGAAGTAATGTCTTAACTTCCTAGAAGCCGTTATTAGTGCGAAAGCCAATTTCTCCATGAGCGGATATCTTCCCTCTGCTCCTCTGAGTGCCTGGCTAGTGTAGTACACCGGCTTTTGTATTTTCCCTTCTTCTCTGATTAAAGCTGAACTTACGGCATGTGGGGACACCGCTAAGTATAGGTACAGTTCTTCTCCTTGCACGGATGGACTTAATAATGGGGCAGTTGTGAGATAGTCTTTCAGGTCTTAGAAGGCCCTTTGGCATTCGTCTGTCCACTCAAATGCCTTCCTGAGGACTTTAAAGAAAGGTAAACACTTATCTGTGGCTTTCGAAACAAACCTGTTCAAAGCGGCAACTCGTCCTGTGAGGGATTGGACTTCCTTGATACTCTTCGGTGGTTCCATGTTCAATATAGCCTGGATCTTGTCCGGATTTGCTTCAATTCCTCTTTGCGAGACCATGAACCCTAGAAACTTTCCCGACGACACTCCGAATGCACACTTGCTTGGGTTCAACTTCATCTTATATCGCCGAAGTGTTTCAAAGGTTTCCTGTAAGTCGTCTAGATGGCTTCCCTCGTCTATGCTCTTCACAAGCATGTCGTCGACATAAACCTCCACATTCCGTCCTATTTATGGACGAAACATGTGATTCACTAACCTCTGATAAGTTTCCCCTGCGTTCTTCAAGCCGAAGGGCATCACTTTGTAGCAAAACAAGCCTTGGCTGGTAATGAAGGAAGTTTTCTCCTGATCAGCTTCATCCATCTTGATCTGATTATATCCCGAGAAGGCATCCATGAAGCTCAGCAACTGATGGCCAGCAGTAGAGTCCACCAATTGATCAATGCGTGGCAGAGGATAACTATCCTTGGGACATGCTTTGTTCAAGTCAGTGAAGTCTACGCACATTCTCCACTTTCCATTAGCTTTCTTCACCATCACCACATTGGCTAACCAATCCGGGTAATAGACTTCCTTAATGAACTTTGCCGTGGTCAGTTTTTGAACCTCTTCCTTGATTGCTTTGTCCCTCTCGAGAGCGAATACCCTCTTCTTCTGACGGATAGGCTTAAAAAAGGGGTATACATTCAATCGATGAGTGATCACACTTGGGTCGATTCCCGGCATGTCGTCATGACTCCATGCAAAAACGTCGATACTTTTTCTCAGGAACTGGATGAGGTCTTCTCTTGCCTTCTCCTTCATACATGTTCCAATTCTGGTAAATTTCTCTGGATCATCTTCTTGCAAAAGAATATCTTCCAACACTTCCGTGGGCTCTGCAATAACTCTTCTTTCCTCGATGCTCATTGTCTACACCTGTTCGTCCAAAGCCATCATGGCTAAGTAGCATTCTCTAGCTGCCAACTGATCTCCTTGTGCTTGTCCTATCCCGTACTCCGTAGGGAATTTAACTGATAGATGGTAGGTCGAAGTTATCGCCTTCCAACTATTAAGAGTGGGTCTTCCAATAATGGCGTTGTATGAAGATGTACAATCTACCACAAGGAAATTGACTTCCTTGGTTATCTGTTGCGGGTATGACCCTACCACAACTGGTAATGTAATGGTACCCACGGGCTGCACCTTCATTCCTCCAAATCCTATCAGTGGCGAGCATACTGGACGAAGTTGATCTCGTCCAAGCCTCATTTGTTGGAAGGCGGGGTAGTATAATATGTCTGCTGAACTTCCATTGTCAACTAACACTCTCCTGGTTGTATAATCTGCAATGAGCAGTGTAATGACGATCGCATCATCATGCGGGTGATGGATCCTCTCAGCATCTTCGTCGGTGAAGGAAATGGTTGGCTCGTCCATTGATCTCGTCCTTGGTGATCGTCCAGAGAGCTGGACGTTTTGTACCGCTTTAAGATACGTCTTCTTCGACTTGGAAGATTGCCTCATCGAGTTCCCTCCAACGATAATCCTTATCTCTCCTAGTGGGGGCCGGGATGATTCCTCTATTTTGCCTTTCAGCTTCTCATCTATACAATCCCTTCCAACGAAGTGCTTCAACTTTCCTTGTCTGATTAGGTTCTCAATTTGCTGTTTTAGGTCATAACACTCATCCGTGTCATGCCCATGGTCCCTGTGAAAGCGACAATATTTGTTCTTATTGCGCTTGTTAGGATCCCCTTTCATCTTCTCTGGCCATTTCAAAGAAGGATCATCTTTGATTTGCATGAGCACCTGATTAAGTGGAGTGTTTAGGGGCGTATAGTTCTGGCTTCTTCCCAAGGGACCTGTCTTCCTGCTATCTCGTTCCTTCCTATCTTCCGTCCGTCCCTTCTTTGGACGAGGGGCTTGTTCTGAGTGTCAAGCTGGGTGCGCTTCTATCCTCTCAGCTCTTTTCCTCTTCTTGGCTATGATCGCATCCTCTGCATTCATGAAGTTCTGAGCCGAATGGACGAGCTCGGCCATGGTTTGGGGCTCCTTCTCATATAGCTTGTGGATAAACAAATCTGAATTAATCCCATTGTGGAAGGCTGCCAGTAGAAGCTTGTCGTCCACCTCGTCCACACTAAGGGCTTCTCTGTTGAAGCGAGTGATGAATGACCGCAGGCTTTCGTTCTCCCCTTGTTCTATGGTCAGTAAGCTGGACGAAGAGCGCTTGTGCCTCTGTCCCCCGATGAAATTGTTAACAAACAATTTGCTTAACTTTTCGAAAGAACTTACGGAACTTGGGGGGATTTTACTAAACCAAACTCGTGCCGGGCCTTTAAGGGTAGTAGGGAAGGCTCGACACATGATTTCATCAGGGACCCCTTGAAGGTGCATTGTTGTCTTGAATGTTGCAATGTGATCAAAGGGGTCACGCGTCCCATCATACGAGTCCAGGGAAGGTAGTTTGAACTTTGATGGTAGAAGGTGACCATTGATGGAAGCCGTAAAAGGAGAGTCAGTCCTGTGGACCAAATCCTCTATAGGATTCGTTCTCCTCATGTTCTCCTTCATCTCCTCCATGACTTTCTTCATTTGGTCCATCTCCTCTTTCAAGTGTGGCACTGTCCGTGAAGTGGTGCCTCTAAACTGACTTCCAATCTCAGTATTCTGTGTGTCACCATGGCCTTGTGTCTGCCCTGCGTGTTCCTCTCGTGTCTGTCTCCTCTGAGTGATCTCCATCCTTAACTCCTGGTTTTGGCGAGTCAATTCCGCCATTGCAGCCGCCATGGATTGCATATTCTGAACGGATGACGTCTGCATGACTGGTGCAGATTGGCGATCACGCTAGGGATCACTTGAAGCGCCTTTGCTTCCCTGACGGCCAGGGCTAGTAGCCCTCGACCTGGTCCTGACCATCCTAACCCTTTGTCGCGGAAAAGAAAGTCGCAAAACAACCTTCGCTTCCCCACAGACGGCGCCAACTGATATTGCTCTGAATCAGTAAGGTGGATTGGCCTGGCTTCGGTGGGCTGTTCAAACGGTTGATGGCCTGCAAGGAAGAAAACGCGATCAAAGAGGAGACCGGAGAAGACCAGTCGAACCCCCTCCGATGGAGAAGTTAGACTCGTAGAGAAAGAAGTTCAAAGTGTTTTGGAAATTTGTCTGAGAGAAAATCTTACCTCTGTCGGGTTCAGCCCGGTCCCTTATATAGGGAGCCTGGGGCGGTTATTTGTCCAATAACCTCCCCAGGTTTTGTGGAATCCAACAACTCCGGAGTTAACTTCCTCAACGGATATAAAATGGTAACTGCTAATGGAAGTTAACTTATTCGAAGGGTTTGTTGAGATAGTTGAGGGTTGCTGAAAGTCTAAGTGTTGAGGTTTCATCCGTCTGGTGTAGGGTGGTTTAGTCGTCCAAGGATATTTGACGACTTCTCATGGACGAACCGCATGGACGAATCCTCATGGACGATCCTGTCGTCCATGGGAGACTTAAACTTATGGAGTGGTGCTATTATTCTTGGACGTTTCTCCTTCTTCTGGATAAACTCTTGGATCAACCTGTGCTGTAGGCTCTGGACGATCCATTTGGACGATCTGGAGATGGATTGTTTTCCACTTCTCTATCACAAACTTTATTAGAAAATGCAGATGATTCAAATTTTATGTGATGAAAATTTAAAATCTTAAAAAGGAATTTTTTTTTTGTTTTTGTTTTTGTTTTTATATTCAATGAGACATACTGACAAATTTTTGATAATCACAAGGATAAGGTTCATCACACTTTGAATTTTCCACAATCGATAATCATTCCTTTTGGCAAACCAATATGTCAGTTATATTTGTTGTTTATGCAATACAATTTATATTTTAGGCATATTCTAGGCATATTTGTTGATAGATCAATTAGGTATTTGTCAGTTATATTATAGACATGTAGTTTATACAATACAATTAAATTTTAGTAATGGCATATTGCAAACATTAATGAAACTAATAACACCTTAAATTTGTCAGGTTTAAAATGGTCTAAAGGTATGTATATGACACTGATAGAGTTACTGGTTAATAAGAGAAAGCATCGCTAATAGCTTAAAAGAACTTTAATCTACTTATAAGTAGAGTATAAGATCTTTTATATACTTAGCAGTGATCAGTAGAATCACTTACACACCTGCTAAGGAACCCTCAATTGGATGTGGATGCCAAAGATTGATGTACTGATCCAAATAGATAAAAATTACATAGAATGTTGTTAACAATTGCATTTGCTAATTAGTTATACGTAATAGAATTTTTTAAGAACACCGGTAACAAACACGCATAACAGAATGAACAACACATATTCATTACAGAACAAACAGCATCAAACTAAATTGCTGAGAACAGAAACTTAAATATCAACACAATGTTCAATATTATACTAATTTGATCCCAACAGCATCTTTAAGATTAGTTACATATAACTGTTTTTAATTTCGTTCATTTACAGTGAAGGCCCAAAATTGTAACCAATCTTTTTGTAATCTTCATAATCTATAAAAATGTCTAAGTCCAGTGAGGGAATGGATGGTGGTCTATATCTGTGTCATAAGGGGTTTTTTTTTTTTTTTTTTTTTTTTTTTTTTTTTTTTTTTCCTTCTGTATTGCAAGCCTTTGCTATGTATTTCAAACAATTAGTTTTCTTTTTACAAAACGGTGTTTTAACATTGTGAAACAATATAATTTATCGTTTTTTAATATAAGTCTATGCACCATAGAACTATGTTAACCACAATATCAAATTACAATAGTTACAATACAACTTAAGAGATGAATGCAATAGAAAGTAAAGTACACCAAATCAAGATTAAAGCATAATTTCAACAGTTATAGCAGAAATATCAGATACAAATCAAAAAGGTAATCAAGAATATATATGTACATCTCAAAGTGGCCAAGATCAAAACATGTGCATATCACTAATTTAAGCTTCTATTAAGGTTATCTCAATTGGTAACACTTTGGAAAAAATATACAGTGTCTTCCAAACTTAAGACTGTCACCATTCATCTCTTAAGAAAGAGGAAAAGAAAAGCATTATTGTGTTTCTTTTTCTCTATTTTAAAAACATCATTGGCAAATACCCAAAACTAATTAACCCAAATACTCTAAACAAAAGCAAACCAAATGTGACACAAATATCCTAAACAAAGCAGTGATAAATCTACAATAGCACATAAGAATAAAAATATCATTGGAAACACAAAACATGGCAGGTTTATTTGAAGTAAACAGTAAGAAATCTGAATGTCTAATAAAACCAAATTGAAGTTTAATAACACAAAAATAAGTCTATATCCTATTTTGTATATAAGTACTCAATAAGGGATAGCAAAAATAGGGGAATAGTGTAATGAGAGACTACAGGAAAAAGTCAAAATAGTCATTAAAAGGAACTTGATAACAGTTTCTAATTTCGACAGCAAGAATCAAGATTAATTACACAAAGATTCTTCAAATTTATTAGGCTTTACTTCAAAATTACAGAAAGAGATATATTAAATTATACACACACCCAAGTTATGGAATTTACGAAACTTTCCACCCATTATTATGTAATCATCTATTCATAAAATAAATAAATAAAAGAAAATCATCTATAAGTATTCAAATCCAAGACACTAAGACATACACAATAAAAACAAATGAATAAACAAAATAAGCAAAGCTAACAACAACAACATATAAAAAAAAACCCTGCCAATAAACTAAGCCTAAAAGCCTAAGCAATACAAAAATTAACAGCAACCAAGTCAAATAGAACTCAAATAATTACTGAATATTTGATTTAACCAATGTCTGTATTAGGAATTTAGAACAATAATACAGTGTTTCTACCTTTTAGGCATCACGGAGGCCACTTTCTTCCGTAATATTGGTGGACTATGCAGACTATAATTGGCAAGAAAATCAATTTGGAGCAACAAAATTCGATTCTATTAACAACACTACTATTATACTAATGGTCTTTAACCCACTCAATGCATAGAATTATTTAATTGATGTATTAGGTATCTCATGTGCTAGTCTAGTCACAAACATTGAAGTTAAGATTATAATTCTAGCAAGTTTATGTCGATAATGTATCGGTTTATTGTAAGCTTTCTGAAAGCTCGAAATGTGTGAAAACACAAGAGCTTGTTCAAACCCCCAATTCAAATTACGGTTTGATTGATTTTACACTAACTTAATACTAAGTGTGGAATAGTGTAAATGCAAGCAAACAAACAAAAGAGCTACTCTACTTCATAATTAAAGCAACACAGCAGTAAAATGAAATAAACAAGAGTAGGGAAGAGAGATGCAAACACAGATAACATTGAGATGTGTTATCGAAGAGGAAACCGAATAACTCGGCGAAAAACATTTCCGCTACCCTCCAAGCGAAAACCAATCCCCTAGACAATCAGTTGGGATACATGGGTAAACAAGAGACCCTCCAAGCCTAATCTACCCTCTATACCTAAGCCCTCCAAGCTCCTACTCCAACAAGGCTTCTCGGAATCGTGTCTTGTCTAGCTCTTCGGATCCCGTAACAAGCTCCATGTTGTATCTACCATCCTTGGCTTCTTCCAATGTTTCCCAGCAGCACCAAAACTTCACTAGACACTCTCAAAAGGTGTGGTAAGTGTTTGGGCTATTGACCTCTTAATGATATGGAAATGGAGAGGTAGGAGATGAGAAAATCCCACAGACAAAGGTGTAGAGAATTGTTGGTATAACAATTTCTAACTCTCAAGTGTTTTAGCTAGGGTTTTCTCTCAGAAGCTCTCTTTTACATTTGTGGGTAATATGGATATATATAATGAAGGTATAGAAAGTGTGTATCAGGCAGTACAGACTGGCATAATAGAATGTCCCGCGGGTGTCTCGCGGGAAGGCCTTACCCGCGAGATACTTGCGAGACACAGCTGTCTCCATCTGTACAGACTCTTCGCATTCTAGTCATGTGCAAGGCACATGCTTCACTTCGCGGGAAGCTTAATCGCGAGACACCCTCGAGAAGTCTTTTGGCTTCACTTGCTTGAGTCTTCACACTTTCTCTCTCTAACACACAACCCTTACAATCACATCTCACAATAAATACAGGGTACACAAGATTGAATAAAATTACAATCAAATTTGGCACGAAATAAAAGCCAACAAAATACATATTTGTAAATCACAACTTTACAACCTCCCTCTTTGGCTATTCCGTGACAAAACCCCTAACACAAACTCTAGACTTAAACGTGAGTTTGGGAACAATGGCAAAACTCACTCACACCTAATTTAGAAACTGTGAAGCACTTGCAGTTTATACCTGTAACCTGAAACACTCGCACACAAACAAAACTTTCATTAAACTTATGACAAGTTGAACACAAGGTATGAGCAAGAGCAAGCATAAAGTGACCAAGTTTGTAAACATTTGATAACATGTAAACAAAAAAATTGATCACACAAGGTCAATCATTAAAGAATGACTCCAATGAACATATAACAAGTAAATGTTCATCTGGACATATATAATAAAGCAATCACTTATGATTACTTGCATGTCCAATCACACAACCAATGCAAAATACATGAAGCATATGCATCTAGGAACAATCCTACTAGTGCACAAGTGTGAAGTACTTAAAGACATTTTAGCAATATCTAAAAGTACACAAAGAATGCTAGATAGTCACAAAATTTTTAAATAGGTAAACATAATCATGAACTATGAGCAAAGCAAACATAATTAATATATCACAAAGCTCTTTCTCTCCCTATCATATCATCCCCCATCATGAATCATAGGAGCTGTGATGAACTTGGAACATATATATCTGTAACCTGAAACACTTGCACAAAACACATTAGACCCTCAAGGTAAAGCAAGTAATAAATGGATAAGTATAATGTAACAAGTAAATTACGATCAAGTAACCATGATGTGAAACATATGAGTAACTTGATCACACACCAAAACAGTCATATAGAAATGACTACAATGATCACATAGCAAAGCAAATGATCATCCGAACAAACATAAGGATGTATGCATGTTCAACACAAAAATACAATGCGATGAGAGCAATAAGGCATAGAACACAAAAGAATGTCTTCTCCTCCTTGATATATGTATCTCCCCTATAGATTTCTCCCCATACGAATGTGCACAAGGTTGAATTTCTCCCCCTAAGAATGTGCACAAGAGTCATATAGAAATTACGAAAGTATACACTTCCCCTTTTTGTCACGAATAGACAAATGAATCAAGAGGAAGGTGGGAAAGAAAAGAAGATATGACAAGGATAAAAAATTATGCATGAGGGGTGCAAGATGAATGAAAAAATGAAGCTCAAACATAAGGCAAAAACATTAAAAAAAAAAATGCTACAATGTATAAAGTAAACATGACATGCTAAGGATGATGGAACATGATATAAACCTAGGCACAACAAGGACATAAGAACATGTAATATGTGCTAAAGGTCTAAAAAGACTTAACTAGCATTAATGAATGCAAAACATGTCAAGTGTTAGAGTATGTGCAGCAAAGGTGCAACTAGTGTTCATGTGAGATGCATGACCAATGCATGAATAAGCACTCACGAGGCAAAGTGTATAAAACACACCACCAATGATCAAAACATGAATAATTATGGTGATCCCCAAATTTTGGTACTCATCGGAGTCCAAAACAGCAAGAAAATGTCATTTAGGCATTTTATCAAACACTTAGAGTACACACACTACACATGTATGATAAACAATGCAGAAACATATGAAAATCTTGCCGTAATACATGTTATTTTTGCCAAAGGGGCCAACATCCAAAGCAAATTATCATTTAAAACAAAGCCCAATAAAAAAGATTGACAAAAAATAAGTTTTCCAACTACCATTTGAGAAAATCCCAACTATGAACATAAAACCCCAAAAAACATAATCTAATGATCAAAATCAATGAAAAGTGTTAAAGATTACCTTAGAGATGTTAATGGAATGAAAAATACTTGAATTTAGTTGGGTTTTGATGTAGAAACATTAAAATAGAGGTTTGGGAGAAGATGGGAGACGTTTAAAACAAATGACCCATGAAATGCCCTTTAAAAAGCTGATCTGGAAATTTTTGCGGGAAGCTGACTCGCAAAAGTACTTGTAAGGTTGAATTTATTCAACCATCTAATTGGCTTTATTCCGTGCCAAATTTGCTTGTAATTCAGCATTTAGTAACCCTGTATTTAGGTGGGTTTGTTGTAAGGGTAGTGAGTGAGATAGAGTGAAGATTGCTCAAGAGTGTGCAAGAAAACAGAGACTCGCGGCTGGGACTCGCGGGTGACTCGCGGCTGCAAGCCGCCAGAAGCAGTACACGTGCCAAGCATGCTGGAAGATGAACAATCATGCTAGTTGAAGCACTACAGGACAAAACAGGACAACTGGCCATACGGTTAACTCGCGACTGGATCTCGCGACTTAGTCAAGCTGCGAGGTCAAGCCGCGAGCCACCCCTGTTTTGTAAAACCTGACGTTTCACATTCCTCTCCCACTCCAGTATAAATACCCCTTTTACCCACAATTGAAAGAGAGCTTCCAGAGAGAATTTTGAGAGAGAAACCCTAAAGAAAAACAAGATTGTTTCATCCACAATCTATACCTTAGAGTCTCTTCAAATTCCTCTACTCTCTTCCTCTCCATTGTCAAATCCTTGAGAGGCATTATCCCAAACCTGGTTCTCACCATCATCATCACTGTGAGACAGTTGTTTGGATTTCTGGGAAGCAATTAGAAAGGAACCAATCTTCATTGGTTGATGCTACAGTCTAGTAGCGAAATCCGGGAAGCTAGAAAAGAAAAAGGTTCGGCGCAACCTCGTTGGAGCAAGAAGCTTGGAGGGCTTAGGTGCACTGGATAGATTAGGCTTGGAGGGTCTATTGCTGTCCTTGTATCCCAACTGTATTTTCTAGTGGATTATTTACCGCTTGGAGTGCGGCGGAGAGGTTTTTCGCCGAGGACTTCGGTTTCCTCTTCGATAACACATCGCGTGTTGTCTTTGTGTTTGCATCTTCCTTCCTCTCTATCTTTGCCTTTTTATTATCTGCTGTGGTTTTATTTTGTTATGGCTTAGATAGTCTTTAACCAATTTCGTATTATAGCATGTGTTAAGTTTCCGCACACTAGTTGTTTGACATATTGCTTGTATTGGTTAAGTTGTAATTTGGGGGTCTAAACGTTCAAAAGTGTTTTGTACACGTTTTTGAACTTACATTTGGTATCAGAGCAGGTACACTTGTTGTGGTTTAAATACCTAAGTGTGATCCTTGACCCCTTGTGTTTATTTGCCATGGATTGTGCTTTGTATGCCTCTTTGCATGATTTTGTTGGTGATGAATGTAACATGCCACATGTTTGTGAAAATGCCTCTATGAGTGTTAATCCTCATAAGTGTGATGACATGTTATTTGAATCCATGGGTGTTGTTGACAAACTCTTGAAGAAAAATGCTAAGAAGTTTCAAAAGAATTTGAGCAAGTTATTTTGTGAAAAGGATGATTTGATTGCTAAGCTCAATGAATCCAACAAATTGGTTGAGAAATATAAAAAACTTGCTGAAATTTCTCTTGAAAAGCTGAAAGAGTTTGAATGTTTGAATATGGACTTGGATGCTAAACTTGTTTTGTCTAACAAACTTGTTGATGATCTTAAATGTGAAAATGAATCTCTTAAGATGCATGCCAAGTGTTTGATTGCTGAACCCATTGATAAAATGGATGATAATATTTGTTGCAATCATGTTGTGGTACCCGATTTTGTGCCTAGTGTGTGTTCTACCTTAAAGGACAAATCGGCGTACATTCCTCCACATAAAAGAAATCAAAAGGTGGAGAGAAAGGCTGTTAAGTCAAAACCTTCGTTTAGGTCTCAACCTAAGGCTTTGGATGGATCTAAGTTTGTTCCAACTTGCCACCATTGTGGTGTGATTGGTCATATAAGACCTCAATGTCATAAATTGAAGAGGGAACAAAACCATGTTGCTAGATCCATTCCCAAAAAGCCTAGTGGACCTAAACATATTGTTTGTCACCATTGTGGTGCCTTTGGTCATCTAAGACCTCATTGCTCTAAGTTTCAAGCTCTTAAGAGAATCAAAAGAAAAGAGAAACTTGAGTTTTTTGGAAGTTGTGCTAAAAAGAGTAAACTGGATTTGAGTGAAAATAGCATGTTGTTAAAGAAAATGTTTAATGCTCTTAACTCCTTGACTATGTGCATCTCCGGTTCTCATTCTTCTAACCCTCGTCTCGCTTCTCTTGAGACACTCATTCCAAACAATTGTTCCGTTTGGATGAGGAAGGGTTTCTATGGTTGAGCTTTTGCTCTTTTGGTCCTTGATCTAATTCTTTCGATCTTTGTAGGACCCTTCATGCATTAAATGTCATATCTTCATGCTCTTAACTCCTTGACTATGTGCATCTCCGGTTCTCATTCTTCCAACCCTCGTCTCGCTTCTCTTGAGACACTCATTCCAAACAATTGTTCCGTTTGGATGAGGAAGGGTTTCTATGGTTGAGCTTTTGCTCTTTTGGTCCTTGATCTAATTCTTTCGATCTTTGTAGGACCCTTCATGCATTAAATGTCATATCTTCATGCATTTTGTGCTTCATGCATTTTGTGCATCTTGCATTTATTTGTATGCATTGTTTCGTTTTTGATCTTACTTTTATGTTTCTATTTTGTGTGAGTAAAAATCCAAAACCACATAAAAAGTGAAAAATTCAAAAAGTTTGATCGTATTTGTTTGAGCACATATCACATGTGAGTTTGGCCTTATACCTTTGTACAAATGGCTTTGTGCATTTTCGAGCTTAGCTTGTTATTTTTGCACTTATA
The DNA here is from genome assembly GCF_932294415.1 of Quercus robur. Taxonomy (NCBI): domain Eukaryota; kingdom Viridiplantae; phylum Streptophyta; class Magnoliopsida; order Fagales; family Fagaceae; genus Quercus; species Quercus robur. The sequence continues at coordinate 32,114,362 of NC_065538.1, forward strand.
TCTTTGTGGGAAAAATCTTGACATCTTTGTGTGATTGTTGTAAATCGATCTTCAAGCTTGTCATGAATGATTAGTCAATAGTCATGTTGGTTTTGATACTTGCGTAGACTTGTGCTTATATCTCTTCCCACTCTTTTATTTTCATTGCTTAAAGAGCTCAATAAATGTAAATCTCAAAATGAAAAGAGATAATGAGCTGCAAAAGCCGTCGCAAATACTAGTATTCGACTAAGAAAAAGGGAAAGCGACTTAAATGAAATTGTATGATGCCCAAAAAGCCAAAGGCTTGTTCGTCAAATTGAAATATCACAAATTTCAAGCATCGATCTCAAAATGAGATGTTTTGATTCAAAATGATTAAATGTTATGAATTGTAAAGAAACTAAATGAAAAGCTTCATCATATGTAATCATTTTCTTGTGGGAGGTCATATATGTTCATTTCTATAATTGAGATAGACCACTTGACTTAGCACTAGTTGTGTATGACTTGATTGAATTGATCATTGAAACTTCACTCTAGACTAAGGACTATTCCACATTTGATACACACACACAACACACATGCCTAATGTTCAATGAATGTCTTATTCATTTGTTAGATTGTACTTGTCTAAATGTGATGTGTGTGTGCTCAATCATATATGGTTCAATCCAAAAAGATTTTTGATCATTTTATATGTTTTTGGAAGTGATTTTTATCACTCTTTGAGTTCATGTTTAGTGCTTACTTTGTTTTTCAATGTTTAAACATGTTCTGAATTGAAAAACAGGTGTCAGAGTTTTTCGCGGCTCAGCTGGCGACTCGCCAGTCGCGAAACCCCAGTCGCAAGTTCATCCAGAAGCTTTTGGCGGCTCACTCGCGGCTTGCTCGCGACTCACTCGCGACTCGCGAAAATTTTCGTGACTGAACCTCGCGACTCGACCAGTCGCGAAACGCCCAGAAACAGCTTTTTAAAGGGCTTTTTGTGGGAAACTTGTTTTAAACCTCTCCCATCCTCTCTAAAACCCCTCTTTTAATATTTTTTCATCAAAACCCAACTAATTTGAATGATTTTTCATTCTATTAACATGTCTAAGGTATTTATAAACTCTTTTCATTTATTTTGATCCTTAGATTATGTTTTGGAGAGTTTTGTGCTCTTGGTTGGGATTTTTATCATAGGGGTTGGGAAAACTTATTTTTTGTCAATTTTCTTCATGGGATTGGTTTCTTTTGCTGATTTGCATTGGATGTTGGCCCCTTGTGGCAGATAGAACATGTATTAAGGGTGGATTTCATGATGTTCATGCATTGTTTCACATTATTGTTCATAGTGTGCATGCTAGGTGTTTGATAAAATGCCTCTTAGACATTTTCTCGCTTGTATGGACTCCGATGAGTACCAAACTTTGGGGTTTCTCATGTTTCCTCATTAGGAACATGTTTGGTTCATTGGTTGTGTATTTAATACACCTTACCCCACATGTACATTTTTCATGCATTGGTCATGCATTGCACTTAACCACCTCTTGCACACACCTTTGCTACCCTTGTCATGCATTGGTCTTGACCTTGCTTCTTCATCCTAGCTTGTCATGTCTACCTTATGCTCTGTAGCATGTTACTTTGTCTTAGGTTTGAGCTTCATTTTCTCATTCATCTCGCACCCCTCATGCATCATTAGCATTGTTCGTACCTTCATCTCTTGCCCTCGTTTCTTCTTGACCCTTTGTCTATTCCTGACAAAAAGGGGGAGAGTATATTCTAAAGAATATACCGGAGTATTTTGTCATTTTTATATGACTCTTGTGCACATCCTTAGGGGGAGAAATTCTATTTCTCATGCACATTTGTAGGGGGAAAGATATTCCATAGGGGAGATGCATATACCAAGGGGGAGAAGACATTGTGTTAACAATAAAACTTTATTGTGTTTGTTTTCTTGTATTGCATCGTGTTTGTGTTTTGGACATGCATATATCCCTATGCTATTGTGCTTTATTGAATGCATGTTCGAATGATCATTTGCTTTGTTATGTGATCATTGTAGTAATTTCTATATGACTGTTTTGGTGTATGATCAAGTTGCTCACATGTTTCATATCATGTTTACTTGATCGTAATTTGTTTGTTACATTATACTTGTCCTTTTATTACTTGCTTTACCTTGAAGGTCTAATGTGTTTTGTGCAAGTGTTTCAGGTTACAAGTATATATGTTCCAAGTGCATCACAGCTTCTCATCACTTTGAAGGGGAGAAACTTTATGCACTTTTAGTTTATATTGTTTAAGTTTTTAGTCAATATAATGTGTTTGTATCCATGTGCTTTTGTAAGCTTTTAGGGTTAATGTTTTCTGCATAGTTTGTAGGCTTTATGGTATGTACCTTACTTAATGCAGCTTTTATGCTATGTTGAAATCAGTACTTTAATCTAAATGTTAACATTTTGGTTTATGTATTGTCACTCTTGTGCCCTTGTAGAATTGTTCCTAGATGCATATGCCTTGTGTGTTATGCATTGGTTGAGTGTTGAGCATACAAGTGTCTTGCCTTGTGCTTGTTAACTTGTATGTCCTTGTTAACTTGTATGTCCTTGTGTTCATTCCAAGTGTGAATGAGCACTGTGATCACTACCTTGTGGTGTTCACTTGGTTGATCAAACCATGATTTGTTTCTTAACTCCATCTTTGCTTGATCACATATTGCCTGTTTCATATGCATTTATAATTTTCTGCTTACAATGATCATGGTGTATTGTTGTGTTTCAGGAGTATTATGTTCATATGATTCAAGTGCTTCACAGCTTCTAGAGTTAGGTGTGAGTGAGTTTTGTTCAACTGTTCCCAACTCACATGTTAAGTCTAGAGTCTGTTTTAGGGTTTTGTCACGGAATAGCCAAAGGGGGAGATTGTAAGGTTGAATTTATTCAACCATCTAATTGGCTTTATTTCGTGCCAAATTTGCTTGTAATTCAGCATTTAGTAACCCTGTATTTAGGTGGGTTTATTGTAAGGGTAGTGAGTGAGATAGAGTGAAGATTGCTCAAGAGTGTGCAAGAAAATAGAGACTCGCGGCTGGGACTCGCGGGTGACTCGCGGCTGCAAGCCGCCAGAAGCAGCACACGTGCCAAGCATGCTAGAAGATGAACAGTCATGCTAGCTGGAGCACTACAGGACAAAACAGGACAACTGGCCATACGGTTAACTCGCGACTGGATCTCGCGACTTAGTCAAGCCGCAAGGTCAAGCCGCGAGCCACCCCTGTTTTGTAAAACCTGACGTTTCACATTCCTCTCCCACTCCAGTATAAATACCCCTTTTACCCACGATTGAAAGAGAGTTTCCAAAGAGAATTTTGAGAGAGAAACCCTAAAGAAAAACAAGATTGTTTCACCCACAATCTATACCTTAGAGTCTCTTCAAATTCCTCTACTCTCTTCCTCTCCATTGTCAAATCCTTGAGAGGCATTATCCCAAACCTGGTTCTCACCATCATCATCACTGTGAGACAGTTGTTTGGATTTCTGGGAAGCAGTTAGGAAGGAAACAATCTTCATTGGTTGATGCTACGGTCTAGTAGAGGAATCCGGGAAGCTAGAAAAGAAAAAGGTTCGGCGCAACATCGTTGGAGCAAGAAGCTTGGAGGGTTTAGGTGCACTGGATAGATTAGGCTTGGAGGGTCTATTGCTGTCCTTGTATCCCAACTGTATTTTCTAGTGGATTGTTTACCGCTTGGAGGGCGGCGGAGAGGTTTTTCGCCGAGGACTTCGGTTTCCTCTTCGATAACACATCGCGTGTTGTCTTTGTGTTTGCATCTTCCTTCCTCTCTATCTTTGCTTTTTTATTATCTGCTGTGGTTTTATTTTGTTATGGCTTATATAGTCTTTAATCAATTTCGTATTATAGCATGTGTTAAGTTTCCGCACACTAGTTGTTTGACATATTGCTTGTATTGGTTAAGTTGTAATTTGGGGGTCTAAACGTTCAAAGGTGTTTTGTACACGTTTTTGAACTTACAGTACTCATGAAATTTTTCGCGGGTAAGCCTTACTCGCGAGCTACTCACAAAACAGTCGCGAAACTCTTTGTCCAAAGCTGAAAAAACTTTAAAATTGGTCCATTTAACTCCCAGTTGAGCTTACATATGAAATGAGTCATGAAAACACACAGAAAACATGTTTTTCACAAAAAACAATTTGAAAAACTTTGAAAAACATGGGTGATACAAATCACTTGCAAAAGCAAATAAAAAGAACAAAAATCATTTTGGTTTGATCCACATATGGTTGAGCACACACACATCACATCACATTTGAACATGTACAATTATACAAATGAAATAGATATTCACTATACATTAAACTTGTATGTTGTGTGTGTGAATCAAGTGTGGAATAGTCCGTACACCAGAGTAAATTTTCAATGATCAATTCAATCAAATTATACACAACTGATACTAAATCAAGTGGTCTATCTCAATTATAGAAATGAACATAAATGACCTCCCACAAAAATGATTACAAAATCTTTGAAACTTTTCATTTGGCTTCTTTACAAATCATAACATTTGATCATTTTTTGAACGATACATCTCTTTTTGAGATTGGTACTTGAAATTTTTGATATTTCAACATTAAGAGATAGCCTTTGGCTTTTTTAGCACCACACATTTTAATATAAAAGTCGCTTTCCCTTTTTCCTAGTCAAATACTAGTATGTGCAACAGGTTTTTACAACTCATTATCTCTTTTCATTTGGAGATTTACATTTGGTGAGCTCTATAGCAAAAACATAAAAATAAAGTGGGAAGAGATATAGGCTCAAGTCTATGCAAGTATCAAGACCATCAAGACTATTGACCAATCATTCATGACAAGCTTGAAGATCTATTTACAACAATTATACATAGTTTTCAAGATTTCTCCCACAAAGATATATGTGCATACATAACAAGCTAAGCTCGTAAATGCATTACGCCATTAATATGAATGTACTAGGCCAAACTCACATGTGATATGTTCTCAAAACTTATACGATCAAACTTTTTGAATTTTTCACTTTTTATGTGGTTTTGGATTTTTACACACATAAAATAAAGATATAAAAGTAAGATAAAAAAAAAAAACAAAACAATGCATATAAAGAGATGTAAGATGTACAAATACATGACAGTAAAGCATCTAATGCATGAAGAGTCCTACAAAGATCGAAAGAATTAGATCAAGGACCAAAAGAGCACAATCTCAACCATAGAAACCCTTCCTCATCCAAACGGAATGATTGTTTGGAATGAGTGTCTCAAGAGAAGTGAGACGAGGGTTGGAAGAATGAGAACCGGAGATGCACATAGACAAGGATGTAAGAGCATTAACAACTTGTTTTAACAACTTGTTTCAACAACATACAATTTTCCCCCAAATCCGGTTTTGCTTTCATAGCACACCTTCCAAACAGCTCAAGTTTCTCTTTTCTTTTTATTCTTCTAAGAGTTTGAAACTTAGAGCAATGTGGTCTAAAATGACCAAAGGCACCACAATGGTGACAAACAACGTATTTAGGTCCACTAGGCTTTTTAGAGAGGGATCTAGCACTATGGTTTTGTTCTTTCTTCAACATGGAGCATTAAGGTCTTATGTGACCGATCACACTGCAATGGTGGCAAGTAAGAATAAACTTAGATTCACTCAATTCCCTAGGATGGAACCTAAACAGAGGTTTAGGCTTAAGAGCCTTTCTCTCCACTTTTTGATTTCTTTTATGTGGAGGAATGTACACCGATTTGTCCTTTGAGGTAAAACACACAATAGGCACAAAATCAGGTACCACAACATGATTACAACAAATATTTTCTTCTGTTTTAGCAACAGGTTCAGCAATCAAACACTTGACATGCATCTTAAGAGATTCATTTTTAGATTTAAGATCATCAACAAGTTTGTTAGACAAAACAAGTTTAGCATCGAAGTCCATATTCAAACATTCAAACTCTTTCAGTTTTTCAAGAGAAATTTCAACAAGATTCTTATATTTCTCAACCAATTTGTTGATTCATTAAGCTTAACAATCAAATCATCATTTTCACAAAATAACTTGCTCAACTTCTTTTGAAACTTCTTAGTATCTTTCTTCAAGAGTTTGATGTTAGGAATATCAGCAACACCCATAAATTCATGTAACATGACATCACAATCATGAGGATGAACACTCATAGAGGCATTTTCACAAACACATGGCATGTTACAATCAACAACATCCATAGAAGCATACAAAGCATTATCCATGGCAAAACACACAAGGGGTCAAGGATCACACTTAGGTAATGAAACAAAATCAAGTGTACCCGCTCTGATACTAATTGAAAGCTTGAAATGTGTGAAAACACAAGAGCTTGTTTAGACCCCCAATTCAAATTACGGCTTGATTGATTTTACACTAACTTAATACTAAGTGCGGAATAGTGTAAATGCAAGCAAACAAACAAGAGAGCTACTCTACTTCATAATTAAAGCAACACAACAATAAAATGAAATAAACAAGAGTAGGGAAGAGAGATGCAAACACAGATAACACCGAGACGTGTTATCAAAAAGGAAATCGAAGAACTCGACAAAAAACCTCTCTGCCGCCCTCCAAGCGAAAATCGATCCACTAGACAATCAGTTAGGATACATGGGTAAGCAAGAGACCCTCCAAGCCTAATCTACCCTCTGTACCTAATCTACCCTCTGTGCCTAAGCCTTCCAAGCTCCTACTCCAACAAGGCTTCTTGAAACCGTGTCTTGTCTAGCTCTTCAGATCCCACAACAAGCTCCATGTTGCATCTGCCATCCTTGGCTTCTTCCAATGTTTCCCAGCAACACCAAAACCTCACTGGACACTCTCAAAAGGTGTGGTAAGTGTTTGGGCTATTGACCTCTCAATGGTATGAAAATGGAGAGGTAGGAGATGAGAAAATCCCATAAACAAAGGTGTAGAGAATTGTTGGTATAACAATTTCTAACTCTCAAGTGTTTTAGCTAGGGTTTTCTCTCAGAAGCTCTCTTTTACATTTATGGGTAATATAGGTATATATAATGAGGGTACAGAAAGTGTGTATCAGGCAGTACAGACTAGCAGAACAGAATGTCTCACGGGTGTCTCGCGGAAAGGCCTTACCTGCGAGATACTCGCGAGACACAGCTGTCTCCATCTGTACAGACTCTTCGCATTCCAGTCATGTGCAAGGCACATGCTTCACTTCGCGGGAAGCTTAGTCGCAAGACACCTGCGAGAAGTCTTCTAGCTTCACTTGCTCGAGTCTTCACACTCTCTTTCTCTAACACACAACCCTTACAATCACATCCCACAATAAATACAAGGTACACAAGATTGAATAAAATTACATTCAAATTTGGTACGAAATAAAAGCCAACATAATACATATTTGTAAATCACAACTTTACACTTTCCCTTGTAGGTTATTCTTGCATTTCATTATAGTATTTGTAAATCATAAGCTCATAAAATAGTGGCCTTCAAAATTCTAGAAATTGTATTACAAAAAGTTACCATTGTGAAACCTACAGTTGGTACCCTCCTCCATGGATCTCAATCAAAAATACATTTGAGTAGTTCAAGGTATTTAAACAAGAATTTAATTAGTCAAACTTAACAAAGCAAATGACAAATATAATAAATGAGCAAGTAAGACCTAATATGTGACCCCTTCTTTTGATTCAAAATGTTGTATTGCTAAAGCACATCCCTGAGAATTCCATTACTCATCTATAGAAAATCAGCCCACTGCCTTCTTTTTATCTCTTCATTAGGTTGTGAAGCAAAATTCTCAATAAAAACTCAAGAACTAACACCAAAGGGTGGGTGCATGCACATATGAAAAATTATGTGAATTATAAAATCAACAATTACAGTACATGAAACACTATGCTAGGGACCACAAACTAAATATACAAAACTGGCTTGAAATTGAGTAAAACCTCACAAACACAAATAAGTCAAATTGATTACAAAGCATAGTGAACAAAAATTTAAGGAGAATTCCAACCTTCTATAAGGCTGCTGGAAAAAGGGTAAAAAAAAAATTAAGGCAATTCCAAATTTCCAACAATTTTAAGGACTAATCTATAAAAATAGAATGATACCACATAAATTAAGCCAAAAGTTGCAAAACGATGAATATATATCAATAGAGACATATATCAATAGAGAAATAATAATAAAATTAAATATCTAGAAGAAAAACAACAAAGGCGATAAGAGAAAATGCAGTTCAATATGCAAAAACTCGGTAATTAACATAAAAAATCCAATAATTTTACTTAAAAAAATTATAAATAACTGTACTCTCAATAATCAACATTTTTTTTCCCCAACAAAACATAGATCTGCACAAAAGCATAAATCAATTCAAATTTTAGGGCTGACCAAAAAAAAGCACAAACCAAACAAAAATCTGCCAAACAAAAACAAAAATTCAATCAATACAACAATCGAACAAATCAAAACTCAAGAAATTGAAACAATAAATGGGAGATCGGGAAAAAGGTAGCCAAACCTTAAACCATTCGGCAAAAAGAGTATTTAACAAATCTTTGTTATTTATCTGTTTGTTTCTATTAAAAAAAAATGCAGAAATGATTCCAGTGAAACCATAATTTTACTTTGAGAGAAATCATCAATAAATCTACACTCAACAGTAATTGACAAAACATAAAGGCAAACAAAAAAAGTGCAAACCTAACAAAAATCTGCCAAACAAAAATAAAATCTAACCAATACAACAATCGAAGAAAACTTCACTCAATAAATTGGGAAAAAAAATAAGTGGGAAATTAAGGTAATGAGTAGCCAAAAATAAAAAGAAGAACCCTATAAATTACATTCAGTAGAGGAAAAAGGATCTCTGGGTAGTTTATACAATTTGAAATGGTAGTTGAATAAAAAATAAAAATAAAAAAGCGCTCTCAGACCATCCACAAAAACCCATCTACACACTAAAATAAATGAATAAATTCTCAACATTTAGATAACCAAAAAAATCTAAAGTGCATCCAAATTTGATTTTCACATCTTTCCCCTTCATTTCCACAGGAACCAAACAACTTCTAAGAAACCCAACGACCCATAATCGAAATCATTAAGAAGAAAATGAAAAAAAAAAAAAAAGGTGATGGATTAGTAAAATACCAACCGTAACCAAACGCGGAGGTACCGTAAGTTGTTTTTGTAATGGCAATCAAAATTGAAGGTCTGCTCGCACTTCTGCAAAAACTATGGTAGCTTCTTGTTTAGAACTTGCGAAGGCAGTGAATCCTTCATCTTTCTGATCCCTCTGTATATACAAAATACCAAACAATCTCACTTTTTAAAACCATTAAAAGAGCTACCCACAAAGAGAGAGAGAGAGAGAGAGAGAGAGAGGCATACCGGAGACATGAGAGAAGAAGGTCGTTGCCAGAGTAGGATTTGATGTCTGAGATCAAGGAGGTGAAGAGATCGGTGTTGTTGGCTTTGGCAGAAGGTTTTATTTAGCCCAAAAAAAAAAAAGCACAACATTTAAATGTAAAATAGATTTCTAGGAGGGGAGGTGAACCCAGCGTTAACATGGTAACAATTGAGCAAAATTGGATTCTAATTTTAGATTTGAATTGAAAAATTAGAAGGATAAATCTAGACACATGGCACAAAATTAGAACTCTAATTAGGAATTCTAATTTGAGTTTCTCTCTGCTTCACCTATTATTATATATATAGACTATTAATAACATGATTCTTTATTTGGGTTTTATCATTTTGTGCTCTAACTCTAAAATGCATCCTATCTTCTAGTTAAATAATTTTAAATTTAAAAAACACAAACGATTAAAAGAGTAATTTACTATTTTTTTAAAATTCCTAAGTTTTAGGTTTTTTCCTTTACCTTCTCCAATCTAAATTATCATTTTTGATTTTAAATTCAAAATTTTAAACTTTTATCAAATCTCTAGTAGAGAAAGATCCTAAAAATTAGGACACTATCTCTATCTCACTTTTAAATGACACTTAGGCCAAAATAAAAAAATAAAAAAGAGTTTTATTGCATGCACAAAGCGGATGTGATGAGAGTAGTTTTAAAAATCTCTAAAAAAACAACTATTGGAGTCAATATTGGAATGGAAAATTTAAATTTTAAAAATATATATTTATTATTGTTATTATGATCACCATATAATGAGCATAAAGAAGGGATTGGTGAAGGAGAGAGAAGGTTATTTGCACCATGACACACCCTAGAGCACCTTTGGAATACGTTGCTTCTTATATCAGAAGATTGGATTCAAGCTTGGAAGAGTGAATAAGGTTGGTGAGGTAGGTAAAATCTTGCCAATAAATGCATAGTTTGGTGACAATGTTTTATAGTAAGTTTGGTGCATTAATTCCTAATATCCATCTCTGAATAAGGATCAAAGCTTATGGCTATTGGATTTATAGTGTAGATGCCCTTGGGTGAGATTTTGGGAGAGGCACGAGAGTTTTGAGCTCTCCCCTCTCAAGTATTCACACATAGGGTGTTTGACAATGTGTTAAATGTGCATTACTAAGGTAAGGTGTGTGTGTGAATCATTTTTCTTATTTTTATTTTATGGAGTTGTCACCAATTATTGGTTTTGTTGTAAGTGTGATTTATCACCTATTTGTCTAATTTGTTTTAATTACCTAATTAACTAAAACCAATTCAAGGTTTCTTAAATTAATTAAGGTAACTAGAGTCTCAAACCAAAGATTCTTGGACTTGAAAATTCAGTTATGGGTGGGACAGGTGTTAAATACCCTACATTGCTTATCAAAAGAAGAGCACCTTATTTTAATTTAATCACAACATTCGTATTTTAGAAAGATAAATAGAATACTTGGTGATGGGAGTGACAAGGTTACACCTCATGACAAAGATAACTCTCATGACGAAGTCATCCTAATTGATGAAGAAACCAGTCATCCCTGACGAAGGTAAGGGAGTCATTCAATGTAGTCGATCAATGACCTGAGCAGTTACAAAATCATCCAGGCAGACCGTTGGGAATCTATTAAAAGCCCCATTATTGGGCAAGAGGCGTTACTAGGAAGGGTATTAACCACCACAACGGCTAGCACCCAAAGCCACATATATAAAGCCTTCATATTGTAAACAAAAGGTACAGAGATTGATACTCTAAGAAAACACCCATTACTATCTTTTTCATTCATTTTCTATTTCACGAATTGCTTTTCTGTTCTAACTTTGGCATCGGAGGCGTTGTGGCAGGCACCACACCGGTGACCCTCTTACAGGATATTTACCTGCGGATGGGGAGCTCCATTTGCTCATTTCGACTGACGAATTCATACTTCATCGGTTTAGCACCGTCTGTGTGGACGCATTTTCAAATTCATATTTGAGAACATAGTTTCCATTAGCCTTCTATATTCAGATGGAACCCAATCCAGATTTCGCAGCCTTGGCTCGGCAAGTTCAAGCTCTTGCGACCACCATTGAAGAACTCACCAAGCAAAACTAGGAAATGAAGCTACGACTCCAACAGGTCCGACAAGCCCAACAGGAAGTAAACAGGTCCAAAGGTAACCCAGAGGGAGAAGGGGATAGCCACAGGAGGAGTACCTATCAGAGGCCAACCACTCCAGACGAGCAAAACTCGGATCTCATTCGAGAAATGAGGAAGGAGATGGACGAACTGAGGAACGCCATTAAAGAGAAGATGAATCAGAGCGTGGATAGGATGGTAAGGGCCACGGATTTGCCTTTCACCACGGCGGTGCTTGAATGCCCTGTACCATCAAAGTTTCGATTATCTCAACTTGAGCCATTTGATGGACTCAGAGACCCTCAGGATCATCTTAATACCTTTAAGATGACTCTAGGTCTTCAACAACCACCTGATGAGATACTGTGCCATTCCTTTCCCACCACTCTCAAAGGAGCTACAAGAGAATGGTTCACAAAGTTGCCGACCTTGTCCATAGACAGCTTCGAACAACTGAGCAATGCCTTCTTGCGCCATTTCATAGGGGGGCAGCGTCCAAAGAGGCCGGCAGACTACTTACTCACCATTAGACAGGGAGAGAAGGAAACTCTGGTCGTATGTCAAACGCTTCACTCGGGAGACTATGGAGGTGGACGAAGCCGATGACAAGGTGCAGCTGACGACCTTCAAAGCGGGACTGAGGTCCAGGGATCTCGTGGCCTCCCTTGCAAAGAATCCACCAAAGACGATGGCAGAAATGCTCCTGAAAGCACAGAAGTACAAGAATGCTGAAGATGCTTTAGCGGCCATAAAAGACACAGAGAAGCCAGGAGACAAGGCAAAGAAAGAAGATGACCGTAGGGCGTAAAAGAGAGAGCGACCGGACCGTCGAAACAATGACGAGAATAGGAGGAAAGATGATAAAAGTTCTCGAATGGTAAGATTTACTCCCTTGGTTATGCCTGTTGACAAAATTTTCACGCAAATCAAGGACGAGCATTGTCTCAAATGGCCTAAACCATTGCACTCATCCCCCAATGTCCGTGACAAGAACAAGTACTGCCGGTTCCACAAAGATCACGGCCACAACACGGAATATTGCAGATACCTTAAGGAGCAGATAGAGGAGTTGATATGGAAAGGAAAATTACAGAAATACGTGAAGAAGGGAGAATATAGTAAATCCAAGGACGATAAAAGCCAGCATAAGTCATTTTCCAGGGAGGACGACCGTCCATCCCAACCTCCACACAAGGTGATTGGGGAGATAAAGACAATTACGGGAGGACCATTCTTAGGGGGGTCATTTAAATCACTCAAGAAGGCATACCAAAGGCAGGTAAATAGTGTCCACACCGTACCCTCGTCTAAGCAACGACGAACTGTAAGGTTGAATTTATTCAACCATCTAATTGGCTTTATTCCGTGCCAAATTTTCTTGTAATTCAGCATTTAGAAACCCTGTATTTAGGTGGGATTATTGTAAGGGTAGTGAGTGAGATAGAGTGAAGATTGCTCAAGAGTGTGCAAGAAAACAGAGTGTCGCGGCTGGGACTCGCGGGTGGACTCGCGGCTTCAACCCGCTAGAAGATGCACACGTGCCAAGCATGCTGGAAGATGAACAGTCATGCTAGCTGGAGCACTACAGGACAAAACAGGACAACTGGCCATACGGTTAACCCGCGACTGGAACTCGCGACTTAGTCAAGCCGCGAGGTCAAGCCGCGAGCCACCCCTGTTTTGGAAAAACCTGACGTTTCGCATTCCTCTTCACTCCAGTATAAATACCCTTTTAACCCACGATTGAAAGAGAGCTTCCAGAGAGAATTTTGAGAGAGAAACCCTAAAGAAAAACCAGATTGTTTCACCCACAATCTCTACCTTAGAGTCTCATCAAATTCCCTCACTCTCTTCCTCTCCATTGTCAAATCCTTGAGAGGCATTATACCAAACCTGGTTCTCACCATTATCATCTCTGTGAGACAGACGTTTGGAGTTCTGGGAAGCAGTTAGGAAGGAGCCAATCTTCATTGGTTGATGCTACGGTATAGTAGCGGAATCCGGAAAGCTAGAAAAGAAAAAGGTTCAGCGCAACCTCGTTGGAGTAAGAAGCTTGGAGGGCTTAGGTGCATTGGGTAGATTAGGCTTGGAGGGTCTATTGCTGTCCTTGTATCCCAACTGTATTTTCTAGTGGATTGATTACCGCTTGGAGGGCGGCGGAGAGGTTTTTCGCCGAGGTCTTCGGTTTCCTCTTCGATAACATATCTGGTGTTATCTCTGTGTTTGCATCTTCCTTCCTCTCTATCTCTGCCTTTACATTATCTGCTGTGGTTTATTTTGTTGTGGCTTAGATAGTTGTTTAATCAATTCCATATTACAGCATATGTTAAGTTTCCGCACACTAGTTGTTTGACATATTGCTTGGGTTGGTTAAGTTGGTTTTTGGGGGTCTAAACGTTCAAAAGTGTTTTTGTACACGTTTTTGAACTTTCACGAACATACCTAGACATGTCCTTCAATGAAGGAGACGCCATGGGAGTGAAGCAGCCCCACAATGATCCCTTGGTTATAATGCTGAATATAGAAGGATTCAATACCAAAAGGATCCTTGTCGACAATGGCAACTCCGCAGACATAATCTACCTCCCAGCCTTCCAACAGCTGAGGCTAGATCCAAGGAGACTGCGCCCCTTTGACTCTCCACTCGTCAGCTTCAGCAGAGACAAGGTATACCCCAAGGGCATAGTGACATTGACAGTGACGGTAGGGGCATACTCGGTGTAGTTGACCCGTCAGCTAGACTTCTTAGTGGTGGACTGCCCCTCATCCTACAATGTCATCATTGGGAGACCCACACTCAACAAGTGGAAAGCGGCCACGTCCACCTACTGTTTGAAGGTAAAATTCCCAACAGATAATGGTGTCGGCGAAGTAAAAGGAGATCAAGTCCTGGCAAGAGAATGCTATCACGTCGTCCTTGCTGCAAAGGAGAACCACACGTGGATGATTGAAGAAAAGGAAGAAGACAAGATGGAAGCCCTGGAAACAATGGAGTTGGTTGAAGGAGAAAAGCACAAGACGACAAAGATAGGAACGACGTTGAGCCCCGAGATGAGAACAAGACTCATCCAATTCCTTAAAGAAAATTTAGATGTCTTCGCCTGGAGTCACGAGGACATGCCAGGCATGTCTCCAAAAGTCATCCAGCATAAGTTGAATGTCAACCCGAAATGGAAGCCCGTCCAGTAAAGACGAAGAACCTTCGCCCCTGAACAAGATCAAGTAGTTGTAGAGGAAGTTACCAAACTCCTGGCGGCAGGGTTCATCTGGGAAGTGTACTATCCCGAATGGCTCGCGAAGGTTGTCCTAGTGAAGAAAGCAAATGGAAAATGGAGGATGTGTGTAGACTTCACTGACCTGAACAAAGCGTGCCCAAAGGACAGCTTCCCTCTACTGAGAATAAACCAGCTCGTGGACTCTACAGCCGGGCACAAGTTACTGACGTTTATGGACGCCTTCTCGGGATATAACCAGATAAGGATGGCAAAGGAAGACCAGGAGAAGACTGCGTTCATCACAAGTCAAGGACTCTACTGTTACAAGGTAATGTCTTTTGGATTGAAGAATGCTAGGGTCACGTATCAAAGGTTGGTAAACAAAATGTTCAGCCAACAGATTGGCAGGAACATGGAAGTATACATGGACGATATGCTCGTCAAGAGCAGGGAAGAATTCACACATCTGGACGACTTGAAGGAGACATTTGCAACCTTCAAAAAACACCAGATGAGGTTGAATCCAAGTAAATGTGTTTTTGGGGTAGTTTCGGGGAAATTCCTAGGATTCATGGTGTCCCAAAGAGGAATAGAAGCAAACCCAGAGAAAGTGCGAGCCATCATTAACATGACATTGCCCAAGACCGTCAAGGAAGTTCAAAAACTCATAGGAAGGATAGCAGCTTTAAACAAATTCGTCTCCAGAGCTACAGACAAATGCTTGCCCTTTTTCAAGACTTTGAAACAGGCTTTCGTCTAGACCAACGAATGCGAAGCAGCGTTTCAGGATCTAAAGCGTTACCTGAGAGGTCCACCCCTCTTAAGACCGTCCAAAGAAGGGGAAGACCTATACTTATACTTGACAGTATCAGCCTCGGCAATAAGTGTAGCCCTGATTAGAGAAGAGGGCGCGAAGCAGCTTCCAGTGTACTACGTCAGCCAAGCCTTCCAAGGGGCTGAGTCCAGGTATCCAAGGATTGAAAAGATCGCATTTGCGTTGATAGTAGCCTCACGCAAGCTAAGGCAATACTTTCAGGCAAACCCCATCCTCGTAATGACGGACCAACCGATCAAAAAATCAATGAACAAGCCTGAGCCAGCAGGAAGAATGGTCCAGTGGGCGATTAAACTTAGTCAATTTGACATCAAGTACCATCCCAGGACGGCAATCAAGGCGCAAGCTCTAGCGGACTTCATCGCAGAGTTCACCCTTCCGGACGAAAATATTCTTCCCGATGGAGTTGATAGATGGACGATACAAACTGATGGTTCGTTAGCCCAGAGGAAGGGGGGAGTAGGGGTGGTCATAACCACCTCCGACGGAGAGGTGCTGAAATATGGGGTCCAACTAAAATTCCCGGCTACCAACAATGAAGCTGAATACGAGGGGATATTGACGAGATTAAGGCTTGGTAAGGCACTTGGAGCTAAGAACCTGTTAATCCAAAATGATTCAAAACTAGTAATCGGGAGGTCAAAGGGGAGTACGAAGCGAAGGAAGAAAGGACGCAGAAATACCTCAGGCTGACGAAGCATCTGACTCAGGAGTTCGATACAGTGGAGTTCATGCAGATCCCAAGGAGTCAGAATATGGGGGCAGACGAAATCTCGCAGCTAGCATTGTCAGATAAAGAGGAGATTAGCATGGATTTGGCGATGGAAGTCCAGAAACACCCCAGTATTGAAGAGGTCCCAACGCTTTCTGTCCAAAGCACAAACGGCTAGATGACACCCATAATATCCTTCCTTCAGGACGGATACCTCCCTCAGAACACAGAAGAAGCTAAAAGGATTAGGAAGAGGGCGGCCAGATTCACGATCCTTAATGACATCTTATACAAAAAAGGCTTCTTCATGCCTTACTTGAAGTGTGTTGACAAAGAAGAAGCCAGATACATACTAGAGGAGGTCCATGCAGGAGTTTGTGGCGACCATGTCGGCCCCAAATCCCTGGTAAACAAGGTCATACGGACGGGTTATTTCTGGCCAACTATGTAGGTGGACGCTGTTGAAATCGTCAAAAAATGTGACAAGTGCCAGCGGTACGGGAATATACAACAGCTTCCAGCAGAGAAACTGACGACAATATCCTCCCCGTGGCCATTTGCACAATGGGGAATTGACATCGTCGGCCCACTACCCCAAGGTAAGGTCAGGTAAAGTTCCTACTAGTTGCAATTGATTATTTCACAAAATGGGTTGAAGCAGAGGCTCTAGCAACGATCACTGAGGCATGAATCCGAAACTTTGTGTGGAAAAATATAATCTGCAAGTTCGGGATTCTCTTGACGATCATATTAGATAATGGGAGGCAGTTCGACAGCCAAGGTTTCAGAGACTTCTGTTCAAACCTTGGGATCAAGAATCAGTTCTCGTCCCCAGGGCATCCCCAAGCAAAGGGGCATATGGAAGTGACAAATCCAACTCTGCTCAAAATTATCAAAACCAAGCTAGACAATGTGAAGAGTGGCAGGCTAGAAGAATTACCTAATGTCCTGTGGGCTTACAGAACCACAGCAAGAACCCCAACGGGAGAGACCCCCTTCAGGCTTACCTATGGCACAGAAGCAGTAATCCCAGTCGAAGTGGGGGTAACAAGCGTTAGACGAGGAACGTTCAACGAAGGGTGCAATGACGATGAACTGCGACTCAACTTGGACTGTCTGGATGAAGTAAGAGACAATGCATCCAACAAGATGATGAAGTACCAGCAGAAGATGGCTGAATACTACAATAAGAGGGTTAAGCTCAGGCGACTGGACATAGGAGACCTCGTCCTACGCAAGACCACCACAGCAACTAAAGACCCTACCCAAGGAAAGCTGGGTCCCACATGGGAAGGACCCTACCGAGTCATTCACTACTCAAGATAAGGCAGTTACCACCTGGAAACCATGGACGGACAAAGACTCCCTCGACCATGGAACATTGAGCATTTAAAGAAGTACCACAAGTAGATGTAACAAACAGATATGTCCATTCTTGAAGTTAATAAAAGAATTATTCCTCTAATGTTTTTGTGTAAACAGGTCTAGTCAAACGTTCGGCATATAATAGCTGAGTAACAAGATTCCGCCTTGATGGATGTAAGTTACTGACGATACTAACTTACATCCATCAACGGGTATAATGCATAAAAAAGCTGAGTAATATGATTCCGCCTTGACGGATGTAAGTTACTGATGACCCCATAACGGGTAAAAGGCATATAAAAGTTAAGTGATAAGATTTCGCCAAGACGGATGTAAATTACTGACGAAGCCTAAGTGACGAGATTCCTTAAGTGGATGTAAGTCACAAAAAAAAAAAAAAAAGGCTAAGTGATAAGATTCTGCTTTGACGGATGTAAGTCACCAACGAAGCCATAAATGCAACAAATATCCCTTTAACGAGTATAAGTTAAAAAAGAAGCCCCGCCTCGACGGGAACAAGTAGTTGATGTAGGCACAGTCCTTTAGTAGGGGCAAGGAACGAGATACCTCTCGACGGATTCAGTCTACCAACGAATCCAAAAAAAAGAGAGAGGAGAAGAAGAAAAGGGACAAGAACCTTGCAACAAATCAAAACAAAACCCAGGCTGTATCCAAGCCCTTCTAAAGAATCGAGAGTAAGAAACAAATCGTTGACGAATGGAGAGATCACAACTAAGAAATTTATGCTAAGTACAAGGTATGGACGAACTCAAAACGCCATAAACCTATCAAGAACAAACAAAGGCACAATCATATAAACAGGTAAGTGCAAAATCATAGAGTCAATTAAAGCCCAAAAAAAAGGGGCAATTATCCTTGTTCTTTCTAATGACCCATAAACGCTGGGCCACAAGCATTGTCTTTGAAATAAGATAACAAATAATTGTTTTGAAATTAGATTTACAAAAAGAAAAAAAAAGGGGCCAAAACATGACGGGCATCCACCAAAAACAAAAATTTTCTAAGTAACTAAATCAGGCATCAGCAGCATCTTCACCAGCCGGGGCGTCAGTAGCAGTCCCAGGGGCATCACCTTCAGGGGCGGAGGATTGAGCAGCTTCGTCCATCGCCATCTCCTTATCAACCTCTTCCAGGTCTAGACTCTCCACGTCGACCCCAGAAGGATGCTTCACCAGATATCTCTTGAGAAGCTCGAAACCTTTAAAGTACCAACTGAAAAGTACTGTGTTGTACTCGTCAGTGGTCTGGAAGGCCTCAACTGACCTGGCAACAATGGTTTTAAGTTTCTCCTTGGCAGAAAGGAGCTACTCATCCTTCTCCTGAGCCAATTGGCGCTCAACTCTGAGGTCGTCATCCAGGGTCTTGACCTTTGCCTTCAAAGAAGTTGTCTCGTCCATAGAAACGATCAAATTCTTCTTCAGCTCAGAGTTCTCCCTCTCCAAAGCCTCCATCCGAGATGTTAGGGATGCCATCTTGGCCACTTTAGTAAAATATTCAGAAGTGATATGAAGGCTCTCCCCCAACACCTGGAAAGAAGTTGTTAAGTCGTCAGTAAAAAAAAAAAAAAAAAAAAAAAAAAAAAAAAAAAAAGGGTGGGAAAAAGGAACACTCTACCTGGACGAGCTTATGGACATGACGAGAGGCAACCTCATTCAGTGACATATCAGAGAAGGCCTTCAAATCTACTGGAGTGACAGCCTCGTGAGCCTTGTCTATAGCCAGCCTCTCGTCATCCCATATCGTGGACGATCGGGAACCCACTTTCTTCTTCTCCTTATCAGCCATGCGTGGCCTTTTTGAGCCTGGAGTAGGGATCTCCTTGATAGACGTGGTTGGAGAGGCCGTCCTCATCGTTTCAGTTCATGGAGCCGAGGGGATTGACGGACGGGCCCTTCCCGGTTACACGCACTGCTTTCTTCCCTAAGTTGGACAGCGGTTCGTCCTTTTTGGACCTCATCTTCGCGTACATGTCCTTGTTAAACTTGGTTGTCATCTCTGCAAGAGGAAAACACTTAACAGGAGATCCTAAGTGTACAAGAGAAGAATCAACATTGACGATGACAATACTTACTTTTTTTGCCCTCAATATCGATGTTACGAAGAACGTAAAGGGACGGGTCAGGACCAAGGTTGTAGAAGGCGAGGGTCTGGGGATCAACCAGGTTGTCCCAGCTCTCAATCGTCTCAGCGTACCCAATTGCAGTTTCGATGTGCTCCTTGTGCCTGCTCTTGAGCTTAGGCTGTCTCTTAACTGTGCCAAATAGAAGAAAAAGGAGTTAGAAAAACTAAAGCATCAAAAGTGGCAAAACTGAAATGACGGGGAGAAATACTGACGTACCTAAAGTCGGGGTTCTCCACCGACGAAGTAACCTTGGGATATCGCCCCAATCATTGGTGGATTGAGTCTCGAAATCATCCCTGGACATAAAGAAAAAGCGTGACTTCCAGTATCTGAAGGACGAAGGTAAACCCTTGACAATCTTTGTTCTTCTCTCCCAAGGAACTAACTCATAATACCCACACTCCTTCGACTCTTTCAAATGGTATAGAAAGGTGAGTTCACCAACCCTAATCATATCTCCGTTGGAGGCCAACCATATTTGCACACAGTTGATCACAATCCTCCATGAGTTGGGCATGAGCTGCCCTGGAGCAATACCAAAATGGGTCAAGAGTTCCATTAGGAACAGGTGGACGGGGAGCCTAAGCCCGCAGGTGAAGGTCGACTCATAAAAATATACCCACCCGGGAAAAAGTGACAGGCCCTATCCTCGTCCTTGGGTAGAAGAACATGAACTTGCGCCAAAAACTGGAACCTATCCTTGAATCTACTCACAGTTTCGGCATCCAAACCACACTCCTCCCTGAGGGCATAAAAAGCCCTAACCTCTCGAGGAGCAGAGACGACTGTGTCCCCCTCCACCGGGTCGCCATTAGACGACAACCCAGTCTCGAGATCACTAAACCTAACCTCAGACATCACCTCTCTTCCTCTCAGTAAACCCTTGAACCAACTAAGTGATTGGCGAAGCAAAGGCAGCAAATCGCCCAAAACAATACCCAAGCAGTTACCCTCAAAAATGAAATTTTCTAAGTGTGGGAAAACGCCCAAAGACCCCCCTAGGTGCGCAAAAAGAAAGGAAATTGAGGGGCAAGCTATCCTAACTTCAAAACTATTGACCATGGAAATACAGAAAAGAAAAGAGGCAAAGGAGGACAACACAAGCTAAAATCAAAAACCAAAAAAAGCAAAGGAAGAAAAGAAAAAGAGAATCAGAAGCTATACTACAGTAAGATAGAAAGAAAAGACAAAAACATGTAAGGGAAAACGTACCTCCACAAATGGCGAAGCACCGAGACGCAGCACACTGGTTTGGAGAAGATTAACAGAAGGAAGCTTCAAGAAAATCGCTTGAAATAGTGTTTGGTAGTTTTTGTTTTGTTTTCTGAAAAAGAAACAAGAGGAGAAGTTTCAAAACAAGGCTAAAAAACGATTGGAAAACCAGCGAGAAACCCAAGGGTCATGCCATTAGCTCCATGGATCAGCGCGCGCCACGTGGCCACATTGTGTGTGGCGCAGCCACTACGCATTAAATTCGGAACAAAACTCCAAGAGTCACAGACAGCTCAGGAAAACTTTTCATCTGCTATGGTCCTCCAGACACGTCATAGACGACCACAGAACCTGGGGGGCAACTGATGGGAGTGACGAGGTTACATCTCATGATGAAGATAACTCTCATGACATAGTCATCCAGATTGACGAAGAAACCAGTCATCCCTGACAAAGGTAAGGGAGACATTCAATGTAGTCGATCAATGACCTAAGCAATTACAAAATCATCCAAGTAGACCGTTGGGAATCTATTAAAAGCCCCATTATTGGGCAGGAGGCGTTACTAGGAAGGGTATTAACCACCACAATGGCTAGCACCCAAAGCCACATATATAAAGCCTTCATATTGTAGACAAAAGGTATAGAGATTGATACTCTAAGAAAACACCCATTACTATCTTGTTCATTCATTTTCTATTTCACGAATTGCTTTTCTGTTCTAACTTTGGCATCGGAGGCATTGTGGCAGGCACCACACCGGTGACCCTCTTACAGGATATATACCTGCGGACGGGGAGCTCCATCTACTCATTTCGACTGACGAATTCATACTTCATCACTTGGCATTTGTTTTTGAAAAAGTTTTTTACAAAACAATACATATACATAATATCTTATTTACATATCTAAATAACATGTGAATATTATTGCAAAGAGTAATTTACAAGCAAACATGTGAGTATATATAAATAATATGTGAAAATTAAAATGCAAGAAGGCAAATATATATAACTAGCATGTGAGTATTATGTATCTAGCATGTGTATATATAATACTATACAACATAAAAGAAAGGAAGGGAGAGGAAAGATATCACATTATGCATTTAGAGTAATAAGCCAAGTTTATTCTCCAAGTTTCACTCCTATGCACAAACACAATAAACCAAAATGGTTAGTGTAAGAAGGAGGGGGATATGTTAGCTTGATCACATACCATCAATTCAATTAAAATGAATCATGGATACATATCAACCTCTTTAAAAATTGTGCAAAAAAGAAATTGATTGAAAACAAAAGATAGAAAACACCATTTACTTACATTTGAAAAGATGAGTATTGTCCTTTGGAAAACATCATGACTTTTTGGAAAAATTCTCATTTTAAAACAAGGGGAATTTTGGGAAAAAGAATTTTGAAAAAGGGATTATCTCTTGAAATTTTATGAAAAAATGGCTTTTGAGGGGAAAACATAAAGAAAGAGCAATTTTATATTTTTTTAAAAAAATATTTTTATGCACTTTAGAAACCATATCCAAGATTAAAATCAAAACTATTCAAGAAAAGGGATTTGTTTTAAGAAAATTGTTTCCATGTTTTAGAAAGAAAAAAAAAAAAAAAAAAGATGGTTTTGGTCCTTTTGGAAGTAAAAATCCATGGTTTCCGTTTATTTTTTAAAGAAGAGAGTTTTATTTTGACTTCTTAAGATTTATTTTGAAAATGGCACTTATTGAAGCTTTAAAAATTCTTCATTGGAAGGCTTTTTATTCAAGGGTGAACTTAAAATGTTTGCATCTTTTAAAGACTTATTGAAAAGGGATGGTTATTGGAGTATTTTTTAACATTTTAAGAGGTTAGCTTGAATCAAACTTCTCATTGTCGGGTGATTTGGGTTGAGAAGGAAACAAGGGAAATAAATAGAGCTTAATGTAAAGACATAAAGCAATAAAGGAATGTAAATACATACATATATATATTGTGTTTGTGTGTGTGTGTGGAAGTTAAAAGCAATATATGAATTTAAAGACATAAAGTAAATGAAATCTTCCTTGAATAGAGTTTGGCTTACCTCCAATACTTTTTTAACTAGATATGTCCTTCTATTTTAAATATACAATGGCAAGTGGTAGTGGGTTTTAATCTCCACCTTTTATTTAGTTAGTAGATGATGTGACAATTTTTATTAAAATAAAATGAGGTTCCAGTTAAAAGAGTATTGGAGGTAAGTCAAACCCCCTTGAATAAACCTTTACACCCATGGAAAATCAAATATGGTGGTGCATAAGGATAGACCTCAACTCACTACATTGATTTTGGTGTTAGAGATTAGTCTAAGAAGACCTACCTTAGCTAAATCTTTAAAATCATGGTCGAACCAAAATGGTGGTGTGCAAGGACTAATCTCCACTCACCATATTAGTTTAGGATATGAAGATTTACCAAGGTGTGAGGTTGATTTTTCCTTTAAATCCATTAGATTTAGTATGTCTATATGCAAAAGAAGGTGAATACATTCACACATAGCATATACTCATGTCAAGTATAAAGGAAAACAAAACTATAAAAAAGGAATATGTTCCTAAAGATATAGCTCCCTTTGTTTCACGTGATGTTGTGTAATTTTTTTTCAATTTCATTTGTTAGGACATATGTGAAACTTGTTAGGAATATATGTCATATAGAATTGGCTAATCCTTTGAC
Source organism: Quercus robur (assembly GCF_932294415.1). Lineage (NCBI taxonomy): Eukaryota > Viridiplantae > Streptophyta > Magnoliopsida > Fagales > Fagaceae > Quercus > Quercus robur. The sequence goes on from NC_065538.1 coordinate 32,138,086, forward strand.
AAAATGCACTTTACTTGTAACTGGGTAGATTTAGGATGTGTTCAATACTTCAAGGAACAAGAGTTCAAATCCAAGTATTGAAGCCATGCAAATCTATTCAAGAATCAAGTGAAGAAGTATTGCTCATTAAAGCTTGACAGATGTATCTATCGATATTTAATAGTTGAGGCTCAACAGATAGCTCGACAGCTGTATCTATCGAGAATTACAAAATTCAGATTTCCAGATCTGTTTTTCACACATATCCAAACTATTTGTGTAGGGTTTCTTTTCTCATAACCCTAAACATATATAAGGATTATTTTAAGGGCCGTCTCACTTGATGCAACCGAATGCAACTTGATGCAAAGTGATTATTCACTCAAATTATGATCAGAGACAATTTACCTTAGTTCATCTTTCTCTTGAAGAAGCTATTGCATTTGTATACCATAAGGTTTTGTAACCAAAGAGTTTCTTGATCTTCATCGTGTGGATGAACTGAAGAACTTTGTAACCAACATCCTTCTTAAGTTGGTGTGTTAGTCACGTACTAGGATCCATGCATTAATTGGTTAGTCACGTACTGGGAGCCGTGCATTGTAAAGAGAGATTGTCACTATATTACAAGTCTAATTGGGTAGTAGGGTAAGGGTTCAACTGTAAGTTGGTATTAGATATTAGGATTCCTTTTACTTGTAACCACTTGTTTTGATAATAGTGGATTCTCGGGAATGATGACCTTAAATTCACTCGGTGGGGTTTTGCCTCGGTGATTTTCCCCATTCGTAAACAAATCACTCCTATCAAATTTAATTTCTGTTGCGTTTAGTTATTTGGTGATTTGTTTGTGCTATCACGCGTATTGCATGCAATTGAACCTAATTAATTGGTTAATTTACCTAAGGGCCCAATACATTCTTAGCCTATCAAGTAGTATCAGAGCAAGTACACTTTGATTAGGTTTTAATCTTTGTTGTGTAATTCATTGACCCCTATTGTCATGGCTGCAACTGACATGAAAAGATCTTTTGTTTCAAATACATATTGTTTTTCCAATCTCTATTTGATGGAATGCCTCAAAAAATGCAAGTTTAAAAGTTATTTGAAATCTATCATGATGATTATTGGAAAAGATCTTAGCATGACAAAGAAGAAACTAGATTGTCTTAGAATGAAAATGTGTAGAGGAGTTCGTTTGAGAAGAGTGAAAGTTAAACGCTTTGTTCTTAAATAGCAGATGAGAGAAAACACCATTCCTATTGATTTTTCATCTAAGCATGAGGTGTGCTTCATGATGAAGTTCGCATTTAAGGTAATGGACACATGTTTGTGGTACCTTGACAGTGGTTGCTCAAGACACATGGTTGGAGACCGCTCTCTCTTTAAGGTATTCGAGTCTAAGAAAAGTGGTAATGTCACTTTCAGTAACGGGAGCAAATAATAGATTAAAGGGAAGGGAACCATCTCTCTACCGGGACTGCCAGACATTGCAAATGTGCTATATGTAGAAGGACTGAGAGTGAACTTGTTAAGCATAAGTAAGATATGTGATCAAGACTTTATGATATTGTTCTTAAAAGGGAAATGCCATGTGTTGAATGAGTCTGGGAAGAAACTCATAAGCGGTGTACGCACTCTAGATAACTGTTATGGATTGGTACCTAATGTTGATATTGTGTACAATAGTATTCATTTGCCAAATGAAGATCTATGGCACCAAAGGATGGGACATGCTAACTAAAAACATCTTTCAATTGTATCTAAGCATGAATCAGTTTTAGCGATACCAAAGCTCAGTAGAGTGAACAATATTGTGTGTGGACTATGTCAGCTGGGGAAACAAACAAAAGCTAAACATCCTGGCACTTAGACATCAACTACATCTAGACCATTGGAGCTACTACATCTAGATCTCATGGGTCCAACTAGAACCAAGTCTCTTGGAGGAAAGAGATACATTATGGTTGTGGTAGATGATTTCACCAGGAACACATGGGTCATTCTTCTAAGATCCCAAGTTAGATGCTCCTAAGCACATTGAAGCCTTGTGTACAAGGTAAAATGAGAAGAGCTTGAAGATTGATTGAATTCGAAGTGATCATGGTAAAGAATTCAAGAACTCATACATGGAATCCTTTTGCACTAGATCAAGTATATCTCAAGAATTCTCTACTCCTATTACTCCTCAGCAAAATGGTGTAGTGGAAAGAAACAATAGAGTCATTTAAGAGATGGCTAAAGCCATGTTGCACAACAAGGATGTGGCTAGAAATTTGTGGGGAGAAGCTGTCAACACTGCATGTCATAAGGTTAACAGGGTGTATTTTAGACCCGGTACCAAGAAAACTCCCTATGAGTTATGGAAGGGAAGAAAGCCAAATGTGAAGTATTTCATAATCTTTAGAAGCACTTGTTTCATCCTTAAGGATAAAGAAAATGTGGAAAAATTTGATTCCCAAAGCGATGAAGGAATATTTTTGGGATACTCCTCTATTAGCAAGGCTTTTCAGGTATACAACAAGAGAACCAAGAAGGTGATGGAAACAATCAATGTTGTTATTGATGAAGCCTTAGAGTCCGGTTCTGAGAAAATCAGTAAGGAGATCCCTAAGGAAATTCTCCCTCCTGAGACTAAAGGTGTTCAAGAAATAGTTGATCAAGAGCTTGCATCTCCAAGTAGTCCAAGTGGTGTAGAAGTTTCAGCAGACATTCCTACCTCACCTGATTCTGAATCTCATGAAGAGAAAGGACCTTCCTCAAGGATCAAGTTGAATAATCCTCCTGAAGTTATTGTGGGAAATATGAATGAACTTACACTGAGAAAGCGTACAGTTGATAAATGTGTTACTAACTTTGTGTCTTATTCTTGCTATTTGTCGCAAGTTGAACCCACCAAGGTTGAGGGAGCTCTCCAAGATGAAAGCTAGGTTGAGGTTATGCACGTTGAACTGCTTTAGTTTCAAAGGAATGATGTCTGGACCCTGGTACCTAGACCGGAAACAGAGCACATCATTGGCACAAAGTGGATATTTCGCAATAAGACTGATAAGGAGGGAAATGTGATCCGCAACAAGACTTGTCTTGTGGCTTAAGGATACTCTCAAATGGAAGAAGTAGACTATGATGAGACATTCTCTCCTGTAGCTTGCATGGAATCCATTAGGATTCTCCTAGCCCTGGTGTGTCACTTGAAGTTTAAGCTTTACAAAATGGATGTAAAGACTGCTTTCTTAAACGGATTTCTCAAAAAAGATGTCTATGTGGCTCAGCCTAAAGGATTCATTAATCAACACTTTCCAAATCATGTGCTATACCTCAAGAAGGCACTTTATGGATTAAAGTAAACACCTAGAGCTTGGTATGATTGGCTTACACAATATCTGGTCTCATATGGTTTCACAACAGGAAAAGCTGATCAAACACTCTTCATCAAGAGGGAAGATGGCGAGTTGATAGTTGCTCAAGGATATGTTGATGATATCATCTTCGGGTCTACAAAGGATGAACTGGCTCATAATTTCTCCAAACTCATGCAAGCCGAGTTCGAGATGAGCATGATTGGAGAGTTGAATCACTTCCTTGGGTTGCAGATCTGTCAACAAGAGTTAGGTATATTCTTATCTCAATCTAAATATGCTAAAAATCTTGTGAAAAATTTTGGTTTGGAATATGCTAGTTCTGTTAGAATCCTCATGAGCCCAAATGTTAACCTTATTGTTGATTTGTTAGGAAAAAATGTTGACTCTTCTTTCTATAGAAGCATGATAGGTAGTCTTCTTTACCTAACTGTTAGTAGACCTGACATTAGTTACAGTGTGGGAGTGTGTGCTAGATATCAGGCTAATCCCAAAGAGTCCCATATGATTGCTTTGAAAAGAATCATAAAGTATGTCAAAACCACTGTCGATTTTAGTGTGTGGTATAGCAAGGATACCAATGATGTCTTAGCTGGGTATTCTGATGAAGACTAGGATGGGAATGCTGATGATAGAAAGAGTACTTCGGGGGGTTCTTTTTATGTGGGTAATAATCTTGTCTCCTGGATGAGCAAAAAGCAGAATTTTCATCTCATTATCCACTGTAGAGGCTGAATACATTGCTGCCGGTAGCTGCTGCACCCAACTTCTATGGATGCAAAAACTCCTCCTTGATTATGGTATTCTTCAAGAATATCTTACCATCTATTGTGACAATACCAGTGCCATTAACATCTCTAAGAATCCTGTTCAACATTCTTGAACAAAACATATAGAGATTCAACACCACTTCATTTGGGAGCTTGTCAAAGATAGTAACCTCACTCTTGAGTTCATTCACACTGATGATCAGAAGGCTGATTTATTCACCAAACCTCTTGATAGCAAATGGTTTGAATTTCTTCGCCAAAACATTGGTGTTATCTCTATAGATTGATCTCCTCTCCTTCTCCTCTTTCCTAATGCATTTGCATCTAGTTTTATGCTATGTTTTGTTTAACATGTTTTTGTTTGTTTGTTTTCAATTTTGCTTTATTTTGTTTTTTCATAATAAAAAAAATTGAAAAAAATCAGAAAATACAAAAATAGTGTGTGTTTTGTGTACATTGGTATTTGTGTACCTTGGATGGCCATTGAAACAAAAATTCCTAAAATTTGTATCTCTTGTAACTTAGATGAGCATCTCTATGCACAACTAAGCAAGTGAGCTTTGTGGCTTATGTTTATGATGAGTAAGATTAAGTAATCTCTTGTACTTAACACTCATATCACTCTTTTTGACGGGAAGGACTAAAAAATTCTAAGAGAAAGGCATAAATAACCATCTTACCACTAAAGTCCACCAATCATGAATAACATCTGTATGCTTCAGCATAGCAAAATTGATGTTTAAGCTTAACATAATTGGATATTGCTTCTCTCTCTCTTATATGCTCATGTATGATATGCTCCAAAAAAAAATATGCAAAAAAAAAAATCAAAAGCAAAAAGAATCAAAATGCTTTTAAATATGGTTGCAAGCATGTTTCTAGGAGATGTGGGAGTTATAGGATGTACCTCGAAGGTTATAGTCCCCATTAAATAGTTACGATTGTGTGTGAGTTAAATTAATTTTCTCATATCTCAAATCATCATAACATGTTGACACATATACAATCTTGCGATGTTTTCGCACACAACACGCAAAATTCTTTACTACTTTTGATACATGTGCAGGTATAATGTGATTTGGCCATCACAAAGAATACATGTGTTAATGTATGTTCACTAAACTGTCTTGACTTGTTTTTGAAATATAAAATTAGTTAGACTTGTTTAGTGTTTGTGTGTGTGTTTGGATCCTAAATGCTTTGTATTTTTCTTGTTGAGAGATGTTTTTAAGAGTTTAAAATGTTGATTGGATCTTTGGTTGAGTAGCTTGCTTGATTGCATTCAATTCAATGTTTTTCTCCTCTTTGAAAAACTGTTTTTATTAAGCTCGATAGCTTCTTTACAAATCTCAATAGATAGCTATCTATCGAGACCCTTGGACTGTGTTTTCTCGACAGATCTTAATGCATCTTCAATCCATCGAAGCTTTCTAGAATTTGTCTTGATAGCTTCTCGACGGATTCTCAATCCATCGAGAGAGTTTCTGTCTGCTCGATAGTTTCTCAATCCATCGAGGTATTTTGCAGTCAACAGATTCTTGACAGCACCTCGACAGATTCATCTGTCGAGAATTAGTGCTCGACAAAGTCTCGACAGATCTCGATCCATCGAGACACATTTTCTATAAATAGGTCCAATGCTAAATCAGATTCACTTTTCTTCGATCTCTCTCAATAGAAACCTTCTTTTTCTCTGCCAAACACTTTTTCCTCAACCCATTCATCTTCCCCACTTGGATTTCGGCCTGATCCTTGCTTTTTCCCTCTGGTGTGATCTCGTTTTCTCTCTTTCTTAATGCATTTCATACATTTTAACCTAGGTTTTTGGGTTTTTGAAGATTTTTTTGGGGTTTTTGAAAATTGATGAGTATTTTGAAAATTTTTGGGTTGGGTTTTGCTTAAATGATGTTATATGCTCATGCATTGCATTTCATTTGCATTTTTAACAATGTTTCATGCATTTAGATGTGTGTTTCTTTGTTGGAACCTTGTGTGCTGGTAGGTTTGGATTGTGCTGAGCCCATGATGATATTTTTGTTGCACGTCACATGATCATGCATTATTCATGCATATGTACCTTTCACTTCCTTCCTCTTGGTACTATATGTTGATTGGTGCTTTTCTGTTTGTCTCTCTCTCTCTCTCTTTCTCTCTCGGATAGTTGTGCATGGCACCTAAGCACAAAACTACTCTGTCCCGAAACCCTCTTCGTTCCAAGGCATCATCGTTTGATTCCACTCCTCTTTCTATAAGGTTCCGTGATGATAAAGCCCATCAATACTTTTTGAAGAACTTCTCTAAACGTGGCATTCATTTAGAACGCCACGTTATCCTATCAGACTTCTCTGATACTACTTTTCCGACTATCATATACAGGCGGGGTTGGGAATCTCTTTGTGAGATACCCGTGAGTTGTCCCTTCATGATCATACGTGAGTTTTACTCCAATATGCACGGTTTTGATTATTCTATACCTCATTTCATCACTTCTGTTCGAGGTACTTATATAGTAGTCACTCCGGAGCTTATCTCTGATGTGCTACATGTTCCGAGGGAATCACATCTTGATTACCCAAGATGTCCTTGTCTGCGGACTGTGTCCAAAGACGAACTCTTGTCTCTCTTTTGTGAGACTCCTTCATCATGGGGTGACTGTCAAAACACCTCATGCTCGAGCTTTGCAAAAGGTCTGAGGTTCCTGCATATAGTGATGACATTTGTTCTACATCCCTTGTCTCACTATAATTCTATTACTGAGCCTCGTACTCGATTTTTGTTGTTCCTAATTGAGGACCTTACCATTGACATTCCCTCTCATTTCATACTCTCCCTTATAGATGTCTATAAGGATACAGTGACCCGTGATGAGCATATTTTTCCTTTTACTATCACGAGGATCATTCGCCACTCCTCTGTCTCTTTTCCCGAGTCTCCTCACTTCACAGTTATGTGTGCCATTAGCGCGGTGAATATACGATGGAGCGAGGCCTAGCTTTAACCGAAGCGGCCATGGACCGAAACGGCAGCTTCTCTAGCCCATTCCGCTTCATCCACCTTCTCTCCTTCCTCTTCTTCGAGTGGTGGTGTGACGCTTGAGGCGATCATGGCGTAGCTTCAGCACATGGATGCTTGCCTTGACTCTCTCACTGATGAGATGAGTTAGGTGGCCACCTGTGTGGGTCATATTGCACGATGTCAGGCTCATCTTGTTGGCTTCATTACTTCTCCCTCTCCATCTCCACAAGCTTTAGAGAACGAGGATGATGAAGATGGCTCCGGTGATGATGATGATGATGAGGATGAGGATGAGGATGCTAGCTCTTTCAGTGATAAGGAGATGATTGCTTCTTAGTAACTTGCCCTTTGTCATTCGTGACAAAAAGAGGGAGTAGTTTTGGGTATAAGAGTAGTCATATACTTAAGGGGAGAGATAGTATACGATTTTTTTTGTTAGGGGGCATGTTTTTGTTAATAAGGGATGTAGTGAGGATTTATGTATCTTTTCTTTTCTTTCTCCTTTAGATACATTATCTTTTTGTACATTGGTCTTGTGACCACTTAGTGATAGCAAATATTGTACTTATCTTTGATATATATATGATGATGTTGTTATCATTTTCACCTATCTCTCCATGTGTTGTTTCTTTTCTCTTTTTATATACATGTTTCTTATTATTGTATGCAATCTTTTATTTCTGTTTCACACTAAGATGCCTTGATGAGTTTTGTTTAAAGTGTTTCAGAAAGACAAGTTGTCAAAATCTATCATGCCATGAACTATCTTCTTCCAAAGTTTTTCAAGAGTTTGTGTTAGGATTAGATTTTATTGTATTCAACAAGTATAAGTTGAGTGATTTATGACTTCTCTCATATTTCATTTGTTTGTTATGGTTTTGTCACCGATTGCCAAAGGAGGAGATTGTTAGGACATATATGAAACTTGTTATGAATATATGTCATATAGAATTGGCTAATCCTTTGAAAAAACATACTTTACTTATAATTGGGTAGATCTAGGATGTGTTCAATATTTCAAGGAACAAGAATTCAAGTCCAAGTATTGAAACTATGCAAATCTGTCCAAGAATCAAGTGAAGAAGTGCTGTTCATTAAAGCTCAACAAATGTATCTATCGAGATTTAATAGTTGAGGCTCGATAGATAGCTCAACAGCTGTATCTATCGAGAATTACGAAATTCAGATTTCCAAATTTGTTTTTCACGCATATCCAAGTTATTTGTGTAGGGTTTCTTTTCTCACAACCCTAAACATATATAAAGATTATTTTAAGGGCCGTCTCACTTGATGCAACCGGATGCAACTTGATGTAAAGTGATTATTCACTAAAATTATGATTGGAGACAATTTGCCCTAGTTCATCTTTCTCTTGGAGAAGTTGCTGCGTTTGTACGCCGTAGAGTTTTGTAACCAAGGGGCTTCTTAATCTTCATCGTGTGGATGAACTAAAGAACTTTGCAACTAACATCCTTCTCAAGTTGGTGTTTTAGTCATGTATTGAGATTTGTGCATCGATTGGTTAGTCAAGTACTGGAAGTCGTGCATTGAAATGAGAGATTGTCACTACATTACAAGTCCAATTGGGTATTGGGGTAAGGGTTCAATTGAAGGTTGGTATTAGGTATTGGTATTCCTTTTAATTATAACCGCTTGTTTTGATAATAGTGGATTCTCGAGAGTGGTGACCTTAAATTCACCTAGTGGGGTTTTGTCTCGGTGGTTTTTCCCATTCGTAAACAATCACCCATGTCAAATTTAATTTCTACTGCATTTAATTATTTGGTGATTTGTTTGTGCTACCATGCATATTGCATTCAATTGAGCTTAATTAATTCACTTGGTTAATTAATTGGTTAATTTACCTAAGTGGTCAATACATTCTTGGCCTATCATCATTCAATAAAATAGGTCTCCGGGTATGGATTCTCAAAAAAAAAAAAAACACTATAAAAAAGGGGAAAAAAAACAGCAATAATTTAAATGAAATAAATTTAAAGTGCATAAATTAATTGACATAAATGTAAAAAGCTTGAAAAATAAATGACATAATGTAAAGAGCAAGAATTTAAATTACGTAAATTTAAAGAACATAAAAGTAAATGACATAAATACAGAAAGCAAGAATTTAAATGACTTAAATGTAAAGAGCATAAATCTAAAGAACAATTTAAATGAATATAAAGTAAAAGGGTATAAGAAAAGATATTAAATTCTGCAAAGATGTGGTGCAAAACTTATATTTTACCACCTTCAATCCTAACATGCCACATCATCTTATCACATATTTAAGAATAAGCACAATCACACCCAATTAATTATAATACTCATATATAAATCCAACTAAATTGGGAGTTTATTGAGATACTATTAGGTGTATTAGGATGTATTGAATTTAAGTAAAATGCTGATGTGGCAATCATTTATTAAATGTTGTAAAACATGGTTTTTACACCCTATCCTTACCAAATTTAGACTCATAAGAAAAATGTTAATATATAGATTTAGAGAGTATTTACGTCATAAAAATTAAAGGGAGATGGAGCTAGATTAGTAGCTACATTGCCCTAGCTCTAAGAAAAACTTTGGAGGCTCACCTATTGGTTTTGGCGGGTGAAAAATGAGAGAAAAAGGGGCTGGAATTTCTGGGTTTCAAGACTAGTATAGAAATAGAATAGAGAGAAAATAAATCTAGAGAGAATCCTAGACAGGTTGGATAAGGAGGGGAATTTTTGTGCTTTTTTCTTCATGATTTTCCCAAGGAAATAGGGGGTATCTATACAAAAAAATGAGGGTAGTGGGATCCCCATGAGGGGTGCACCCACCAGGGCAGGAGGCTCCTTATGAGGGATCTTGTTGCCACCTTATCTTTTTCTAGATGCTTATCCACTCTTCCATTTTCAATTTTTTTCTTCTTCTTTTTTGACCCTATTTTTGAGCTATTTTCTGGAGTTCTTCAAGAGTTTGGAATTCTTAAAACATGATATTTATGGGAAGTTCTGAATGTCTAGTTTTCATAAGTTCAGGCATCATGTAATTTTGAGCTACGGTTGTCGAGATATTGCACTTGGAAGTGAGGTGACGCAGTGTAGAAATCTGTCTGGCACTTTTCTTGAAAAATTAATTCCTCCTAATCTGAAGGGGATATCGGTTATAATTGAATGTAGTCTAAGCCGTTCACATTTGTTGTGGCTGGATTTGTACTGTCTATTTCGTACAAACGCCCAAAAACAGCTATTTTACCTTAAAAATAATGAAATAATATTTTTAATTAGGATTTTATGTTTTCTTGATATTTCATTCATTTCAACTCTGATTTTGGCCCGTGAATTATCTTTTTGAAGAGAATTATTTAATATGAAAAAAATTTATCTCGATTGGACGGTTATATTGGTTGGTCAAATTTTTTACTAATCCCAGTTAGGTTTAGTCAACGTTGGTCAAACTTAGCCAAAAATGGCAAATTTGTGATTTTGAACCCCTAGGTTATTAAAATGGTTTTATCCAAGACTTGATTGAGATAAAAAAGACTTTTTTCATGTAATTCCTTATTACATGAATACAGTATCACTGTATAGAATAATGGCTACCTTAAACTTTGTTCTTATTTGGATATTTAGGGAAATCTAGTTTATCATGATTTAGGTAATTTTTTGGCTAAACTTTTTTTTTTTTTTTTGGTCAATCTATGAGGAAACACCCTTCGGGAATTTGCTAAATTTAAGGATTTGGTCAGTCAACACTAAGGTCAAATTGCTTTTTCATGTGTCGAAAGTTAGTCCATGATTTTGGGCAAATATAGCATATCAATTAGGTTTTTTTTTGGTGTGTTTATGGTTGTGGATACCAGATTTTTTTGGTAGAGAGAATTTTCACTGATCCATTGGCCTCCCAAAGATGCCTTTTTCTTGAGAGTATTTTGACTTTGGCGACCTATGATGATGTATGTGCATTTGTGGCACTAGGGTGATGTGTGTTAGTATCTTTACTTATTAATTTTTAAGAATCACTATTAACTATTGAATTTTTAGGTGTGGTTGCTCACCCATTGTCTAATTCATTTTAATTACCTAGTTATTTTGGGCCATCCTAGCTAATAAGGTAAGATAAAGTTTCGAACCAAAAATTCCTAAACTCAAGAGCTCGGTTATGTGTGTGGAAGGTGTTAAGCACCCCACAACGTCTATCTAAAGGATAATCCTTCATTTTGATTATAATCTCTATAACTCACATTGTAGAAAATAACTATGAAACTTGGAATTTGTTTTTGAAAAAAAGATTTTTGTACAAACAATACATACATACATACATATATATATATATATATATATAACATGTGATATTATTTACATAGAATATATACAAGCAACATGTGAGGATACTTATAAATATTTCTGTGGATATTATCTACAATGTTGCAAAGTAATATATATACATAGCAACTCGTGAATATTATGTAGCAAATATAGCATATGAGAAATTTAAAGGACTTAGAGTGTAATTGTGTTACATTTCTCCTTTAAATGTAATTTGAAGCAATATTTATTCTTCAAGAATCATTCTCATGTTAAGACAACATCAACCCAAAATAGTTAGTTTAGGAAAGGTAAAAAATGTTGACTTGATTGGATGCTATTGGTTCAATTGAAATGAAAAAGAATTTTTTAAGAATTATTTGTTCATTGATTTCTTCTATTTTGTTTAGTTTATATGCATCTCTTAGCTTCTATTTAAGATAGTTTTTACATATTTAGGTTAGTAGTCAATAAGATAACATGTTTTACAGCTTTGTTAGTTCAATTAGCATTTGAATGTTTAGTTTAACACATGAACATGCATAACAATAGTATCATGCATTTGATGAATATGTGCAGTAGTGATGATGCAATGAGGTAAGTAAGATAAGTACATGCATTACAATATATGATATGAGAAGAATGTGGTGAACATGTGATGAATATGCAATGGTATGATGAACATGAATGGTTGATGATGCTTACTGCCCTTGAATGATATGAGATGTTTGTTGTCTTGTAATCATGTTTTGCTACCCATGTAATGATGATGCTAGTTTATATGCTAGCATGATGTAGTATGATGATATGTGTTATACCATGAGATAGAGTATGAGATACCATACTTAGATGAATGTTAGGATATATGTTTAGATGAGATGAAGATGTCATGTTTGGGTGATAAGATGAAAGCTGCAATGTGATATGCCAAGCCTAGATGGATGCTAGGGTGTATGATTAGATATATGTTAGGATAAAACTAGTGTGTGTGTGGTTGCGCACATGTGTGATAGGATAGCCTAATAGAGGACCCTTTGATAGAATTATGATATAAAACACAATGAGTAGAGGCCGACCCACAGGTTGGGCAAAGTTGGGTGCTTAACACCTTCCCATCTCTATACCTAAACTCTGAACACAGACTCTAAATAGATCAAGCCCTTTGCAAGGAGCACAAATATGCTTCCTAATCCTAACCTAGTTGAGACCCTATAAACCTGTTGCCTCTAGTCCACTCAGTCGAGACTTATTTCTTAGAGCATGGTAACCATGCGCAGTAAAAGGGAGTCAAACTGCCTAAAGACACTGGCGCCATAATGACCAAGTGTGTAAATCAAGGTATAAACCTTCACACATACACAATCAAGGTATAAAAGAATATACATAATCATCCAAGCACCAAATATCGCATACCCACTAAATACGTAAACACACCAATACATATTTCAAATGAATCAATACAATATATGCCTAATCTAGAGAGCCAAGATTAATCTCATGCTTAAATCATCATATACATATTCAAAATCACATAAATAGGCTTTAAAAAATGTAGATCTAGAAAATACCCAAAGAGGAATCCATGATAGTGCATGTATTTGCATATGTAAGCACATGGTCATATATGGAAGCATAGATATAAAAGAAAATCTTGTGATTAGTACAATAGTTTTTATATGGAAATAATATACTAATCCTAGTAATCATGTAGAAAACCATATATAAAACATGATAATCACAAAGCAAAACATGACATTTATTTGATTAGATGAAATCCTAGACTAATAAAGCAATAAAATCGGTAATAGGCTTACTTAAGGGGCAGTAAGAGGTGAATGAAGGCTTAAATGTATGCTGCAATTTTTAGGAAAAAAAAAAAACATTTTTGTAGTCTAGCCTAAGTTGGAAATGATGAGAGGTATTAGTAGCTGATGATGAAATAGATGAGGGAGGGGTGAATATTTAAAGAGGGATGGAGTGGGACTTACAATTTGTTTGGTTGAGGTGAAAACAAGAGGGAGACAAAAGTGGGGAGAAAACTCATTTTCTCTTGTTTGGTTGGGAGTGGAAATTAAAGAGAAAATTGGTTGTTTCGAGTATTTTTCATCCAGGCCCACCAAATTACAATCTCTCTAAATTGAAGAGAAAATAGGGAGAGAAAATGAGTCTTCAATCATAATTACCTAACTACCCTTGCCTTCACTGTTGGAGCTAAAGTGTAACTACCCATGAGTATTGTTTCGATCAAACTGCTACATTAATGTTGTTGTCTTCATCAAGCTGGGTCATTTTATTGTTGAGTGACGTTGCATTGCAATTAACATTCACCAAAGCTTGTTTTTGTTTTTGGTACTACAGTCAAGCTAGTTTACTAAGGTTTTTTGGCTAAATTTCTTGAGAGAAAAAGAAAATATAACAAAGGGAATAGTGGGGAGAGAGGTGTAACAAGGAAAAAGGTATGCATGTGGACCTTTTCCCACATTCACACGTGTATGGCAACATATGAAGGCCTAATGCTTTCCCTTTTATATATATATATATATATATATATATATAGTGTGTTAGGAGGTAGAGAGTGTTAGGAGGTAATAGAGGGTGTAAGAAGATTATGGGAATTGGTTAAGAAAATATAACGCTAAAGAAATATAGAAAATTACTAGAAAGGATGGAATAGAACAAAGAACTAGATACAACAAATTGACTGATATTATTAGATTCAACAGACTCTTTACATAAATCATAAGAATTTCTGAAGGAGGCTATGTTTTGCCTTTACAATGATACAAAGTAGTTATTTATAAACTACGAAATTTAAAACAAATTCAGATACAATTTACAATTAGCTTTACATAAGATGGTAGGGGTTTGGCTTGTGATTGATAGGAGTTGAAGGAAGTAGGGGCCTAGTTGGAGACAAATCTGCTACTGGATAAGGTTTCTACAGGGGCAATAAATGTTTCTGACATATATGGATAAGGCCGAGCTGCTTCAAGACATTTCTAGGACCTTTTTTTTTTTTTTTTTTTTTTTTTTCTTCAAGTGTTGGACATGTTTAGTCCTATCCATCTCTTTCTTGGAACCATTTTTCGTCGATGTAGCATCAACATCTGAGTCATGGTTATCATAATAGGGATCATCATAGCCAATAAAAGGATAAAAAACAGACACCAAACTATATAAAATGTTAAAGGATAAAAAAAAATATACCTTAAAAATATAAATTAAAAAAAAAAAAAAGTTGAACGAAGAAAACATAGAAGCACATACTCTACCATGGGCAAAGGTGTTAAAGCACTACAACCCAGCCCCCCACCCCCACCCCCACCCAAAAAAACAAAGAAACAACAACAACAATGGAAAGGCGAAAAATGGAAATATATTTCAATTGAATTCCTTATATTTGAACCGACAACCTCACTCCATTACCCTTACAAGTAAAGGAAATGGAATTTGAGCTAGAGCTCATGAGCCTACTCATATCACATTTTTTTTTTCTCTTCTTTTTTTGATAAGTATACTCATTTATTTTTCATAACCTGTTTTGATGGTAAAAGCAGTCCAACAGTCGCTAAACATACAAATTCAACTGCATATAGCATCCACCTATCCCCATAGCCCCCACCAATAAAACAAAGGCAACATTACGTTTCAGGATGTCACAAAAATAACATCTTTAGACATTTTAACAGGAATTACGCATCCACGTCCAAAAGGGAAAAAAAAAATCACACACACATATAAACATATATCTATGTTTCTATATATGTACATATGTATATAATCCATGAAGTATGCGTGTGTGTATATAATCCATGAAGATACATGAAACAATGATTTCAGTGTCAAAAACACAACACCAGAGAGAGAAGCAGGGAGGATTAATATGTAAATAAAACCATGTACATAATTCTTTGATGTTCTTACCTGCATCTGGGGACTTATTACTATTGCCAGCAGAGTTGCATGGCAAAGCATTGCCTATAGGATTCTGAGACATGGTTTCCATTGTAAGCATTTTTAGAGATAATTTTCGTAGATAATCTGACTGGCTTGTGGCAGCAATATAAGTCTTTTCCTCAAAGCTTATAGCAATTTTCCCGATTTCATGTAATCCCTCTTGGCCAGAAACATGGAGATGCCTCTTCAAAGTTTCCATTCTATACACAAAAGGAGATACTCTCATTATGTTACTGACCAAACAGGCGCGATTAAGCTATTAAAGAAAATAAGTCCCAAGTTGGTAAACTCTGCTGACAGTGCGGAACTTAAAGCAACAAAATGTGAAAAGAAACCACATAAAATTTCATGAATTTTTTTTTTTTTTATAAGTAAATAAAATTTCATGAAATTTTAAAAATATAAACAATAACCCAATATTTTTTTCTCTGAAAAAAATTAACAGTAGCACTTGATTGTTTAAGGTTCACTATGGTAAATCTGTCAACAGAAAATGTTTTCCTAGTCAACTAACTTGATACCTTGCTTTCCATATATTAGACCCCCAAGTGTTCCTCAACGAATTGTATTCCTAGCACTTTATTTGGGTGATGCATTCAGGTGTTTTGTTTCCAACTCCTAATATAGCACTACTAGTTCTTGTAGTCAACTTTCCATGATACGACATTTGCTTTGAATGTCATATCCAATTCCTATACTTGTAGATGCATTTGTCATATTTCCGAGAAATTTTATTTTTCTTCATATGAGAATCATCAACGCTTACCACTGACCTTTTTGACATTACTTTGAATATTTGTTCTCTTCTTTTTTCAGTTATGCCCTTCCTCAGTTTTTTCTAATAATTAACTGCGGTAAAATATTGGTTATGTTATGAAAAGCTACTACGAACACATGCGTTATCAAGCTCATATATGTAATGAGTAGAGTAGCTAAGCACGGACCCTTTATTTGGGGTGCCATGATCGTGTCATAATAGTGCCCTATCTGCTGTCTCATGTTATAATTTTTCAAAAATTGCTCATATCGCCATATTGTACCCACACCCATGTCCATGCATCCTAAATGAGTAGAGAGACACAAGTCCTACTAGCTAGATCACAAATACAGGCCTAACAGAAATGTTAGAGCAAAAAACGCATTCCTTATATGAGCTTGATAAACCAGAGCCACCAACAATCGCTAGGAGGCACTGGTTTTGACGGCTTGTGCTTGGAAAATTTTGTCATACCAATTACCAAACACTTGAAAATGTTTTTTTGTATAATGTTTTCAAAAGAAAATACTTTGTTGTAAAAAATTTTACATTTGAAACATTTTATAATGAAACAAACAAAGCGTTAATTCAATCATACATATATATTCAAAATGTCAAACGAAAGAAAATGAGAAACCAAGCATATAAAGACTCAAGCTTGGTGTCTAGAATAGCTTCCTTTTTTTCACTAGTTTATTTTGTATAAAATGTTTATTATTTAAAAGTACAGGAGTACTCAGAAAAATGAAAGGCTTTCAAAATATGCTTGAAAATGTTTTTTTGTATAATGTTTTCAAAAGAAAATACTTTGTTGTAAAAAAATTTACATTTGAAACATTTTACAGTAAAACAAACAAAGCGTTAATTCAGTCATACATATATATTCAAAATGTCAAATGAAAGAAAATGAGAAACCAAGCATATAAACACTCAAGCTTGGTGTTTAGAATTGCTTCGTTTTTTTCACTAGTTTATTTTGTATAAAATGTTTACTATTTAAAAGTATAGGAGTACTCAGAAAAGTACCTATCAAATAAGTTGGCTTATTTCCATTTTTGAACCTAACCAAACAGGGTAACAAGTGTGTGTATGTTACAGCTTATTTTGGTGAGTTATTTCCCCCAGCTTGTTAGATAAAATTTTATAGAGCATTATTTTTTTTTTTTTTAGTATAGCTAAATAAATCCTCACTAATTAAAACGGATAGCACTTTTAAAAGTAAGCAATCTGAAATGGAAATTTAGTCTTTCACATGATTACTGGTTGTGCTGGACCTAGTCTTATGTTAAAGTAAGCTACTAATTTCACCACATGGGGATGTTTTACATCTACGTGATATCCCAAAAGGACAAGTTACAATTAGAGCTCCCACATACTTGCGCACTTTCAATGTGATCCCATAGTCACCGGCTGCAAAGCGCTCAGAGAATTTCCTTGTCCTGAGTCCAGATTGGAGCCAGGTTGTAGTGAGTTCATCATGTTTGGCTGTGCCGTCGAAGCCCCAGATAAAGACATAGAATTGTGCTGCAGGCTTGACATAGAATTCTGCGGCATGTTGGAACAGAACCTTGTAAGTTCTTTGATTGCAACTGAGGGTTCATTTGATTTTCATGAGACTGAATTTGAGCAAGTTGAGGTGGCTGTTGCATGGTTTGCATATGAGGCGCAGGAAGCTGTCCTTGCTGCAGTGCAGGCTTCTTAGGCCGATTTGTGTTTAAAAAATTTACTATCTGCTTCTCATATGACCCCAACTTCTCCTTGTAACCAGGTGATATATTATTTTTGGAAACCTGTAAGAATGTTATAATACGCTCCAACATAGTCTTAAATACTTTCAACTTCTCAATCTGATCCGACATTGATTGTTGTGGAAGAGAATCATGCTGGAGAACAGAAAGGAATAAAAATAATTATAAGAACAAGAATTCTAGTAAAGGACAAAGATCAAGTTACAAACATAATCAAGTTATTTTTAATTTGTTCCTATATGGTAAACAGCGGGGTGTTTCTAAGCACAGGTGTATTAACAGCCCCCTGAGGACAGCTGCCACTACTTTCAACCACATATCCATCTCTCCAGAAGGATGCCATTAATACCAAAACTATCATGTGATAGGCTGAATAATGAGTAAACTTAGGCGATGAATTGCACAAGGAATTTTTGAAGCACAACATACCTGCTGCAATTTAGCAGCAATTTTCTGGTACATTTCATTTATTTCAGGCAAGTACAAGTCCTTCATGAATTCGATCTGCAAAAAGAAATTAGCAAGACAGATTATCAAACTCTTCATTTCTTCAGAAGCCTTTATTTATTTCCTTATTATCAGTGCACTAATGCATGCTTCCCCTTGGGGGAAGGTTATACATATCCGTTAAAGCATGAGTTTGTATAGGGTTTTACACAAGCTTCAGTTAACGGTTCAACCAGTGGATTTTATAACGATACAAATATGAAGCTGTCATTGTAATGTACAAATATATTCCAGATGAAATTTAATAAAGAAAAGAAAAGAAAAAAAGAGGGGGAGAACAAAAGGAGTCTTAAATTGATAACATCCATCCATCATCCACAAGTGCTATTCACTCTTAATTTCAGGAGACAAATATGCCTATATTTACTGATCCTAAACCATGTTCAGCTGCACTACAATAATCATCTTTTTCTTTGACCTCATGTGCAAAGTTTTTCTTAAAATATTTCCTTTTAATGAACTTTGATATGAAATGAATAAATACAAATGTCTCCTCATGCACAAACAAGAATTCCTGGTTCTTCTTCTCTATGCTGATGCACCCCACATCTTTCTTGATAGGTACACCAGACAGCCTAGTTGATGGATAAAACTCACTACATTTGACCAAGATTTCATCTTCACGAATTCTTTTTATTTCTACTCAGGATATGGGTGGTTCCCCTTTTACCTTATGTTGACCATCTTTCCTAATAGGAACATCACCGGACTAACTACTTGCTAGATAAACCATATTACAATTAATAAAATACTAATTTTCTACAAATTACTCTCAAGCCTTGCTTTTATATTATTTTTGGCTCAGGATAATGGCTGTAGAGATTTTTCCTATAATCTATTTAATAACACATGTGAAACATTTTTTTTAAATATAAATCATAGCACCCAAAAACAATTTTTTTTTTTTTTTTAGGTAAGAAATATGTATAATCAAAAACAGGCACAAAGCAAAACAAGAGAAAAACAAAAAACAGAGAAGGAAACTAATTACAAAGAAAAAGAGAACTAAGGAACAATGGGAGAGAATCACTAGATGTGAGTCCCCAAGCCCTAGACCAATCATGAAGAGAACCAGTAAAAAGAGCAAGCAACTTGTCACCGGATCTGTCCAAATCCTCAAAAGTCCACCAATTGTGTTCCTTCCAAATACACCACATCAAACACAACATAACTAAATTCCAAATGTTAGAGGAGTGCTTTTATATCACTGCCTAAGCCCCACCCTGACCATATTCTCTCCAATGCACCAAAATCACTATTTGTCCAATCAAGTAAGTAGTAAAATAACTCAATCCGCTACATAACTAAAAAAAAATATGAATAAAAAATATCATCTCACGATTAAAATACAGATTCTCTCTCTCTCTCTCTCTCTCTCTCCCCTACCTATATATATATATACATATATATACATTTTTATGAATATTTAATAAATAACAAATAAAAGCTGTGCAACCCATGTACAAAATGTTCAGCCAGCAGCTTAAGGGCATCCAAAAAGGTGAAATTCAGAATATGATTAATCAATCTAGGAGTTGAAGATAGCCATGAAAAGAACTCAAAAGCAACCCATCCCCTTTGTAAACAGGAAATTTTAATCTCCCAAGCACTATAGCATATCTTTTCTGCAAAACACCAGATTGAACAAGATGATTTAGATTTTTTTTCCTGCCTAAAACTACTAAGACTAGGTTTCAAATACACAATAAACAACTATTAAAAACACTTCCTTATCAAGCCTTCATAGGTTCAGTCACCAGTGAAAGTTATAGTTAACAAAAATATATATGACCAGCAATGCTCTACAGTACCAAATGTTGGGCTATAAAGAGGCAACATTTCTAATAAATGATTGAAACTGAAATGAGAATGTTAAGATGGATAAATGAAAAATAGGGTTTGAAACGAGGAAATCCACTTAAAGGTAGGGGTAGCCTCTATTGATTAAAAGATTAAGGAAAATCACTTGAGATGGTTTAGTCATGTTCAGAGGAGAGTGATTAATGCAGTAGTAAGAAAGAGTGAGTTGATCCAAGTTGAGAGAACGAAAGAAGGTGAGGAAGACCAGTCAATTATAGAAATAGCAGAGTGAATGACTTCAGATAGAATAGAATGAGAAACAAAAAAATGTGGTCAACCCTAACTAATCTGTCAAGATCTAGAGCACCCCCCCCCCCCCCCCCCCCCCCGGCGCCCCACACACAAAACAAACAAATCCCCCAAAAAAAAGTTTAGGACTAACGCTTTGTTGTTGTTGTATCGAGTTAGGCACACACTAGACAACTAGTAGTAGTACCCAATGCAAATATCCCCATGTAGGTATCATCATGAAGAGTAAAACCATAGAAGTGGGCTAACAAGTACTAAATTTTGTGTTTTTCCCACTTTGTAAAATATAGAAGTGCTCCTTAATTGGTCATTTTTATTTCCAATATTAGTATTAATGGTTTCAATAAAAGGATTAAAATGTAATTACGAATCATTTAAACAAACTAATAAAAACAAAAACTAGTTCATTGTTGAAGCAGTTTTTATTTTAGAGAACAAACAAGCATAGCATAAGAGAATCTCTTGAAGAAAACGGAAATCTATAACTGAAGTTCCATATTGGAGAAAAATATGGAAGAATAGTCATACACTGATTTATTATGTGGCCCTCATAAGACTGGTTTAGCTGATTGTGACTACATATAGTATTCTATACTATCATCTAAGTTCCTAGTTTAATGTCAGTTGCATATGGCAACACTATTATCATCAATAATGCATCATAATAATGTCAGATTTATGCGTATTTAAGCTTCAATGATGTTTTGTTAGAAAATAATTTATTATTTCTATTAAAAAGAACAAGAAGTTCAAATTCTCTACTGCTAAGATAATTCTTCACATCCTATTAAGTTGGAAGGTTTGCCCTTTATTCCATATCTACATCGTTGAAAATAATTATTTCTTGTTGGTCAGCAACTATTATCAATTAAGCCCAAATTTCAACTCCACGGAAATTCAACATTTCTCACAACACGTATGAGAATTTGTCATAAGTGAAAATTCATCCAATTTAAAAAATAAAAAATAAAAAAAGACATGGCATATTACCTTTTGATAGACCTCCTCTTGCTGCAGTGCAGGCTTCTTAGGCCAATTTGTGTTTACAAAATTTACTATCTGCTTCTCATATGACCCCAACTTCTCCTTGTAACCAGGTGATATATTATTTTTGGAAACCTGTAAGAATGTTATAATACGCTCCAACATAGTCTTAAATAATTTCAACTTCTCAAGTTGATCCGACATTGATTGTTGTGGAAGAGAATCATGCTGGAGAACAAAAAGAAATAAAAATAATTATAAGAACAAGAATTCTAGTAAAGGACAAAGATCAAGTTACAAAGCATAATCAAGTTATTTTTAATTTGTTCCTATACGGTAAACAGCAGGGTGTTTCTAAGCACAGGTGTATTAACAGCCCCATGAGGACAGCTGCCACTACTTTCAACCACATATCCATCTCTCCAGAAGGATGCCATTAATACCAAAACTATCATGTGATAGGCTGAATAATGAGTAAACTTAGGTGATGAATTGCACAAGGAATTTTTGAAGCACAACATACCTGCTGCAATTTAGCAGCAATTTTCTGGTACATTTCACTTATTTCAGGCAAGAACAAGTCCTTCATGGTTTCGATCTGCAAAAAGAAATTAGCAAGACAGATTATCAAACTCTTCATTTCTTCAGAAGCCTTTATCTATTTCCTTATTATCAGTGCACTAATGCATGCTTCCCCATGGGAGAAGGTTATACATATCCGTTAAAGCATGAGTTTGTATAGGGTTTTACACAAGCTTCAGTTAACATTTCAACCAGTGGATTTTATAACAATACAAATATGAAGCTGTCATTGTAATGTACAAATATATTCCAGATGAAATTTAATAAAGAAAAGAAAAGAAAAAAAGAGGGGGAGAACAAAAGGAGTTATAAATTGATAACATCCATCCATCATTCACAAGTGCTATTCACTCTTAATTTCAGGAGACAAATATGCCTATATTTACTGATCCTAAACCACGTTCAGCTGCACTACAATAATCATCTTTTTCTTTGACCTCATGTACAAAGTTTTTCTTAAAATATTTCCTTTTAATGAACTTAGATATGAAATAAATAAATACAGATGTCCACTCATGCACAAACAAGAATTCCTGGTTCTTCTTCTCTATGCTGATGCACCCCCTTGATAGGTACACCAGACAGCCTAGTTGATGGATAAAACTCACTACATTTGACCAAGATTTCATCTTCTTGAATTCCTTTTTATTTCTACTCAGGATATGGGTGGTTCCCCTTTTACTTCATGTTGACAATCTTCCCTAATAGGAACTTCACCAGAGTAACTACTTGCTAGATAAACCATATTACAATTAATAAAATACTAATTTTCTACAAATTACTCTCAAGCCTTGCTTTTATATTATTTTTGGCTCAGGATAATGGCTGTAGAGATTTTTCCTATAATCTATTTAATAAGTCATGCGAAACATTTTTTTATATATAAATCTTAGCACCCAAAAGCAAGTTTTTTTTTTTTTTTTTTTTTGATAGGTAAGAAATATGTATATTCAAAAAAGGCACAAAGCAAAACAAGAGAAAAACAAAAAACAGAGAAGGAAACTAAGTACAAAGAAAAAGAGAACTTAGGAACAGTGAGAGAGAATCACTAAATGTGAGTCCCCAAGCCCTAAAACAATCATGAAGAGAACCAGTAAAAAGAGCAAGCAACTTGTCATCGGATCTATCCAAATCCTCAAAAGTCCGCCAATTGTGTTCCTTCCAAATACACCACATCAAATACAACACAGCTAAATTCCAAATGTTAGAGGGGTGCTTTTATATCATTGCCTAAGCCCAACTCTGACCATATTCTCTCCAATGCACCAAAATCACTATTTGTCAAATCAAGTAAGTAGTAAAATAACTCAATCTGCTACACAACTAAAAAAAATATGAATAAAAAATAACATCTCACGATTAAAATACAGATTCTCTCTCTCTCTCTCTCTCTTCCCCCTACCTATATATATATATATATACATTTTTATGAATATTTAATAAATAACAAATAAAGGCTGTGCAACCCATGTACAAAATGTTCAGCCAGCAGCTTAAGGGCATCGAAAAAGGTGAAATTCAGAATATGATTACTCAATCTAGGAGTTGAAGATAGCCATGAAAAGAACTCAAAAGCAACCCATCCCCTTTGTAAACAGGAAATTTTAATCTCTCAAGCACTATAGCATATCTTTTCTGCAAAACACCAGATTGAACAAGATGATTTAGATTTTTTTTTCCTGCCTAAAACTACTAAGACTAGGTTTCAAATACACAATAAACAACTATTAAAAACACTTCCTTATCAAGCCTTCATAGGTTCAGTCACCAGTAAAAGTTATACTTACAAAAATATATATGACAGCAATGCTCTACAGTACCAAATGTTGGGCTATAAAGAGGCAACATATCTATTAAATGATTGAAACTGAAATGAGAATGTCAAGATGGATAAGTGAAAAATAGGATTTGAAACGAGGAAATGTTCATTAAAGGTAGGGGTAGCCTCTATTGATTAAAAGATTAAGGAAAGTCACTTGAGATGGTTTAGTCATTTTCAAAGGAGAGTGATTAATGCACTAGTAAGAAAGAGTGAGTTAATCCAAGTTGAGGGAATGAAAGAAGGTAGATGAAGACCAATCATTAGTAATAGTAATAAAAAATAACATGTCAATTATAGAAATAGCAGAGAGAATGACTTCAGATAGAATAGAATGAGAAAATAAAAATGTGGTCAACCCTAACTAATCTGTCAAGGATCTAGAGCCCCCCCCCTCCCCCCCCCAAAAAAAAAAGTTTGGGACTACGACTTTGTTGTTGTTGTATCAAGTTAGGCACACACTAGACAACTAGTAGTAGTACCCAATGCAGATATCCCCATCTAGGTATCATCATGAAGAGTAAAACCATAGAAGTGGGCTAACAAGTACTAAATTTTGTGTTTTTCCCACTTTGTAAAATATAGAAGTGGTCCTTAATTGGTCATTTTTATTTCCAATGTTAGTATTAAGGGTTTCAATAAAAGGATTAAAATGTAATTATGAATCACTTAAACAAACTAATAAAAACAAAAACTAGTTCATTGTTGAAGTAGTTTTTATTTTAGATTTAGGTCAAAACTAAATTGAACTAGTTCTATGGTTTGCCAAGCACCACAATATGTGCAAAATAAAATTCATGATACGAAGAACAAACAAGCATAGAATAAGAGAATCTCTTGAAGAAAACAGAAATCTATCATTGAGGTTCCATATTGGAGAAAAATATGGAAGAATAGTCATACACTAATTTATTATGTGGCCCTCATAAGACTGGATTAGCTGATTGTGACTATATATAGTATTCTACAGTAAACTATGATGGGACTTACTCTTGGAATAGAGGTTCGTCATCTGGTTTAGGGGCAGTTGGTAGTTATAAATGTCATTAAGACTTCTCTCTTGGAATGTTAGGGGGTTAAATAATCCTCAAAAAAGGGAGGTTTGTAAGAATCTTTTGAAGGAATGGAGATGTGATATTGTTTGTTTGCAGGAAACTAAACTTTCTTCTTTAAATTCTGCTCTTGTGCGGAGCTTATGGGGTAGCCCTTTCATAGATTGGGCTGTTTTGGATGCGGTTCAAACATTTGGAGGGGTTTTGTTGATTTGGGATAAACGGTTGGTCGAGAAAATTGATGTTTTTGTTGGTCAATTCTCTGTTAGTGTTCTTTTTAGGGGAGTATTGGATGGTTTTGAATGGGTTTGTACCGGTCTATATGGCCCCAATGCTGATCATCATAGGGCTGCTTTGTGAGAGGAGTTGGCTAGGGTGCGTGTCAAGTGGAACATAGCTTGCTTCTTGTTTGGTGATTTTAATATTATTAGATATCCATGTGAGAGGCTTGGTTGTGAGACTTTTAGCCCAGCCATGTTTGCATTCTCAGATTTTATTGAGAATAATTATCTAGTGGATTTACCATTGGATGGGGCATCGTTCACCTGGTTCAGAGATGCTGAGCCGCAAGCTATGTCCCGTATAGACAGGACTCTGGTTTCTGTGGATTGGGTGGATCATTTTGGGGATGTGTCTCAAAGGGTGCTCCCTCGTGTTATCTCTGACCATTGTCTGCTTTTGGTGGAAGCTGGTGGAGTTGGTAGGGGTCGCTATGCTTTTAAGTTTGAGAACATGTGGCTCAAAGTTAAGGGCTTTGTCGAGAGAGTTAAACAATGGTGGGAGGGGTATAGCTTTATAGGCTCCCCACGTTTTATTCTAGCTCAGAAATTAAAGGCTCTTAAAGAAGATCTCAAGAAGTGGAATAAAGAAGAATTTGGAGATTTGGTATTTAGGAAGAAGTGTTTACTATCTGAATTAATGGGTCTTGATGCTAAGGAAGAACTGTTGGGCCTCTCCAATGCGGAACAATCCCGTCAAACACAGGTTAAAGGTGATATTACAGCTTTAGCTGCTTTAGAAGAGACTTTTTGGAGACAAAAATCTCGTGCTCTGTATGTGAAGGAGGGAGATAACAATACTCGGTTCTTTCATAGATTAGCGAATTCTCATAGAAGGGCTAATCACATTAGAAGCATTGAGGTTGATGGAGTCTAATATGAAGACGGATCTGCTATTAAATCTTAGGTGATTCAGTTCTATCAAAATCTCTACACGGAGTCAGGTATGTGGCGTCCAATTGTGGATGGACTTGATTTTGCTTGTATTGGAGAGGATGAGAGGCTGTCTTTGGAGAGGGAGTTCTCTAAAGAAGAGGTTACCCAGGTTTTGATGGAGATGGAGGGGGATAAAGCACCTGGGCCAGATGGATTCACCATGGCTTTTTTCCAAAAATGTTGGAGTGTGGTGGAGGTGGATGTCATGGCTGTTTTTGAACACTTTCACAGGTATTCGGTGTTTGAAAGGTCTTTAAATGCCTCGTTTCTCTCTCTAATTCCCAAGAAAAATAATGCTATTGATGTTAAGGACTTTAGGCCTATTAGCTTGGTAGGGAGTGTGTACAAGCTGCTGTCTAAGGTGTTGGCAAATAGATTGAGGGTTGTGCTAGATAGTCTTATCTCTGAGTCTCAAAATTCTTTTGTTGGTGGGAGACAAATTTTGGATTCAGTGCTTATTGCTAATGAATGCATAGATAGCAGATTGAAGAGTCATGTTCTCGGTGTGGTCTGTAAATTGGACATTGAGAAAGCCTATGACCATGTGAATTGGGATGCTTTATTCTATTTGTTGGGTCAAATGGGTTTTGGGGTGAAATGGAGGGGGTGGATTAAGGCTTGCATAACTACTGTTCACTTCTCTATCATTATGAATGGTTCTCCGGTAGGTTTTTTTGGAAGCTCCCGTGGATTGAGACAAGGTGATCTGTTGTCCCCTCTCCTTTTTCCTTCTAATAATGGAAGTTCTAAGTAGGATTTTGAAGAAAACTGAGGAGTGTGGTTTGCTTAGTGGTTTTCTTGTGGGGCCTGTTAACTCTATAGGGGTTCGCATTTCTCACTTGCTGTTTGCAGATGATACCATCTTGTTTTGTGATGCTTCTAGAGATCAGTTGATGTCTATTAGGCTGGCTTTGACATGCTTCCAAGCAGTTACTGGTTTGAAAGTAAATGCGGGGAAGAGTGAGATTGTGCCAGTGGGGGAGGTTGGAAATATAGATGCTTTGGCTGCCATTCTCCGTTGTAGGGTGGGTAGTATGCCTATGAAATACTTGGGAATGCCGTTGGGTACTCCATATAAAACAACATCTGTTTGGAATCCTATCTTGGAGAGGATGGAAAAGAAACTCTCAGGTTGGAACCGTCTTTATTTATCAAAGGGAGGTAGACTTACTCTGTTGAAGAGTACTCTTTCGAGCCTTCCTACGTACTATCTATCCTTATTTGTCATCCCTGTTGCTGTGGCTAATAGGTTGGAGCGTATTCAGAGAAATTTTTTATGGGGATCTTCAGAGGAGAGCTTCAAGTATCCTTTAGTGGCTTGGGAGAAGGTGTGTTTACCGTTAGAATTGGGTGGATCGGGGATTAGAAATTTAGTGCACTTTAATAAAGCCTTATTAGGGAAATGGTTATGGAGGTTTGGAAGAGAAGGTACTCACCTTTGGAGAAGGGTTATTGCAATTAAATATGGAGAGGGTGAAGGAGGGTGGACTACTAAAGTATGAAGAAGGGCTCACGGATGTGGTCTGTGGCATGGTATTCATGATGGATGGGAGAGTTTCTCCAAACATGTGGCCCTAATGGTGGGTGATGGTACTCGTATCCTTTTTTGGCATGATAAGTGGATTGGAGAGAACACACTTAAAATGCTCTATCCTCAGTTGTATGTGTGCTCTAATGACAAGGATGCTTGCATTTCTGATGTATTATGCTATCGGGAGGGTGGAAATGATAGATGTTGGAATGTGAGATTTTACAGGGATTTTCATGAAAGGGAGTTGGAGGCTGCCTTCTCTTTTCTTGAGTTCATTCAATCTCAAATCCCTAGGGGTGTTGGGAATGACACTTCTTATTGGTGTCTCAATGGGAATGGCAAGTTTGATACTCGGTCCTATTATAATAACATTTGGGGTGCATTTGCCTCTAATTTTCCGTGGAAAGGCGTTTGGAAAGTTAAGATTCCTAAGAGGGTGGAATTTTTTGTGTAGACAGCAGTTCATGGGCAGATCCTTACATTGGATAATCTTATGCTTAAGGGGCGCATTTTGGTGAATCGGTGTTGTATGTGCCATCGTAATGAGGAAACTGTGGATCATCTCCTCCTCCATTGTCCTGTAGCTCACTCATTGTGGGTTTACATGTATCAGATTTTTGGGATCCAATGGGTCATGCCAGGCTCTGTGGAAAGTTTGGTGTATAGTTGGAGCAATTGGCTGGGCAAATTTAATTCAGACATATGGAATATGGTTCCTGGCTGTTTGATGTGGATTGTTTGGATGGAAAGAAATCGGCGCTCTTTTGAGGATACTGAGAAATCTTTGGTTCAATTACAAGCTCTATGCCAGAAGACCTTGTTTGATTGGTCTAAGTGTTGGGGCTTCTCGGATTGCTCTACTATCTTGGAATTTATTTCTTCTCTTAGTTGGGCACTTTAAGTTTTTCTTGTTGTTTGTTTGTTTGTTGCATTTCCTTGTGTTCACCATCATGAACACCTTGTATTTTCTTTCGTTAGTGTTAAAGTTTGATTAATAATATTCTTATTACCTATCAAAAAAATATATTATCATCTAAGTTCCTAGTTTAATGTCAGTTGCATATCGCAACACTATTATCATCAATAATGCATCATAATAATGTCAGATTTGAGTATCTAAGCTTCAATGGTGTTTTATTAGAAAATAATTTATTATTTCTTTTAAAAAGAACAAGAAGTTCAAATTCTCTACTGCTAAGATAATTCTTCACATCCTATTAAGTTGGAAGCTTTGCCCTTTATTCCATATCTACATCATTCAAAATAATTATTTCTTGTTGGTCAGCAACTGTTATCAATTAAGCCCAAATTTCAACTCCACCGAAATTCAACATTTCCCATAATACCTATGAGAATTGGTCATAAGTGAAACTTCATCCAATTAAAAAAAAAAAAAAAAAAAAAAAAAAGACATGGCATATTACCTTTTGATAGACCTCCTCTTGCCAATCAGCCCCATTTGCATGCCCTGTCTGAGCTGTGGAATCTAGAGATGCTAAAAAGTATATAAATATATGTAAATAAATGCTCATGTGAGTCAAATGAATATCTTCTTCTAAGGAAACAATTTAAAGAAGCATTACTCACTGAACGCTATACTAGTAAAAATCTTCATTCCAAACTATATATCATGACACTGTAACACAACTGTAATAAAAGCATGTGAAATGAAAATAGCACCCAAGATTAAAAGCTAATTACTTAAAGACTCCCCATATAGTTTTGCATTGATCCACCATGCATCACTCAATCCCCCATAAAACCCCTTAGAGGCTTCCACAGCTTGTTTTACCCATATCTTCAAATAAAATAACATTCACTAGCTATTTTGGATGGGGAGTTGACCTCCATTTGCATGTATATATAGAACTAAAGTGACAAAATCAGGTTGGACAATGATGGACATTCAGAAATTTTGTTATTTATCAAGGAAAAAAAAAAAAAAAAGAATTGGCACGTCCCAACCAACCGAGTTGAGTGCATCCTTCTTACACATGGACATAATTTATTATCTTGATTTACTAGAGTGCTTTGCAAGGTTTAAATCTACATAATTAGCTTGTATGTACTTTGATCATTTTTTCTCTGACAGTTGACATGTACTTTTTGAAGTTCAACATATTAATTCTAGCAGGAGGTATATATATATATATAGAGGAAGTGGAAGTGACTGCCCTGGATTATGAACTTGGGGCTGCATTCTCATCCCTATTGCATATGAAAGAACAAAAACAGACACCAAACTATATGAAATGTTGAAGGATAAAAAAATAAAATATTTATAAAAAAAAAAAAAAAAAAAAAAAAAGTGGAACGAAGAATACATAGAAGCATATACTATACCATGGGCAAAGGCGTTAAAGCACTAAAGCCCAGCCCCCCAAACCCCACCCCCCCCCCCCCCCCCCCCCCCCCCCAAAAAAAAAAAAAACCCAACAACAATGAAAAAGAAAAAAAGGGAAATATATTTCAATTGAATTCCTTATATTTGAACCCACAACCTCACTCCATTACCCTTACAAGGAAAGGAAATGGAATTTAGGCTAGAGCTCATTAGCTTACTCATATCACCTTTTTTTGATAAGCACACTCATTTATTTTTCATAACCTGTTTTGAGGGTGAAAGGCAGTCCAACAGATGCTAAGCATAGCATATAACATCCACTTTTCCCCATACACCCCCCCCCCCCCCCCCCCCCCAATAAAACAAAGGCAACATTACTTTTCAAGATGTCACAAAAATAACATCTTTAGACATTTTAACAGGAATTACGGATCCATGTCCAAGAAGGAAAAAAATTGCACACATACACATATAAACATATATCTATGTTTCTGTATATGTACATATGCATGTCAGCATGCGTGCATGTATATAATCCACAAAGATACGTGAAATAATGATTTCGGTGTCAAAAACACAACACCAGAGAGAGAAGCATGGTGAATTAATATGTAAATAAAACCATGCACATAATTCTTTGATGTACTTACCTGCATCTGGGGACTTATTACTATTGCCAGCAGAATTGGATGACAAAGCATTGCCTATAGGATTCTTAGACTTAGTTTCCATTGTAAGCATTTTCAGAGACATTTTTCGTAGATAATCTGACTGGCTTGTGGCAGAAGTATAAATCTTTTCCTCAAACCTTATAGCAATTTTCCTGAGTACATGTAATCCCTCTTGGCGAGAAACAGGGAGATGCCTCTTCAAAGTTTCCAATCTATACACAAAAGGAGATACTCTTATTATGTTACTGACCATACAGGCACAATTAAGCTATTAAAGAAAAAAGTCCCAAATTGGTAAACTATGCTGACATTGCAGAACTTAAAGCAACAAAATGTGAAAAGAAACCACATAAAATTTTATGAAAGTTTTTTTTGATAAGTAAATAAAATTTCATGAAATTTTAAAAATATGAACAAAAACCCAATATTTTTTTCTCTGAAAAAAAACTAACACTAGCACTTGATTGTTTAAGGTTCACTATGGAAAATCTGTCAACAGAAAATGTTTTCCTAGTCAACTAACATGATACCTTGCTTTCCATATATTAGACCCCCAAGTGTTCCTCAACCAATTGTATTCCTAGCTCTTTATTTGGGTGATGCATTCAGGTGTTTTGTTTCCAACTCCTAATATAGCACTACTAGTTCTTGTAGTCAACTCCCATGATACGACATTTGCTTTCAATGTCATATCCAATTCTTATACTTGTAGATGCATTTGTCATATTTCCGAGAAATTTTATTTTTCTTCATATGAGGATCATCGACACTTACCACAAGCCTATCTGACATTAATTTGAATATTTGTTCTCCTCTTTTTCCAGTTATGCCCTTCCTCAGTTTTTTCTAATAATTAACTGCAGTAAAATATTGCTTATGGTATGAAAAGCTACTACAAGCACATGCTTTATCAAGCTCATATATGGAATGAGTAGCTAAGCACAGACACTTCATTTGGGATGTCGTAACCATGTCGTAACAGTGTCCTATTTGCCATCTCATGTTATAATTTTTCAAAAATTGCTCATGTCGCCATATTGTACCCGCACCCATGTCCATGCATCCTAGATTGAGTAGAGAGACAAAAGTCCCACCAGCCAAAGCACAATTACAGGCCTAACAGAAATGTTAAAGCAAAAAACGCATTCCATATATGAGCTTGATAAACCAGAGCCACTGACGATGGCTAGGAGGCACCAGTTTTGATGGCTTGTGCTTGGAAAATTTTGTGATACCAATTACCAAACACTTGAAAATGTTTTTCTGTAAAATGTTTTCAAAAGAAAATACTTTACTGAAAAAAAATTTACAATTGAAACATTTTACAGTGAAACAAACAAAGCGTTAATTCAGTCATACACAATATTCAAAATGTCAAACGAAAGAAAATGAGAAACCAAGCATACAAAGACTCAAGCTTGGTGTTTGGAATAGCTTCGTTGTTTTCACTAGTTTATTTTGTTTAAAATGTTTATTATTTAAAAGTACAGGTGCACTTAGAAAAATGCAAGGCTTTCAAAATCTGTACCTGTGAAATAAGTTGGCTTATTTCGATTTTTGAACCTGACCAAACAGGGTAACAAGTGTGTGTATGTTACAGCTTATTTTGGTGAGTTATTTACCCCAGCTTGTTAGATAAAATTTTATAGAGCATTACTTTTTTTTTCTTAGTATATCTAATTAAATCCTTACTAATTAAAACGGACAGCACTTTTAAAAGTAAGCAATCTGAAATGGAAATTTAGTCTTTCACATGATTACTGGTTGTGCTGGACCTAGTCTTATGTTAAAGTAAGCTACTAATGTCATCACATGGGGATGTGTTACATCTACGTGATATCCCAAAAGGACAAGTTACAATTAGAGGTCCCACTTGTTACAATTAGAGCTCCCACATGGGGATGTGTTACATCTACTAGTGAAAGTGTTGACCATCTATTCCTGCATTGCCCAGTTGCTTTGGAGTTGTGGGATATGGTTTTTGGTTTATTTGGAGTTTGTTGGGTTATGCTAACATCTGTTGTTGCGCTTTTTGCTTGTTGGCAAGGTCGTTTTAGTCGCCATCGTAATGGAGATATATGGAAGGTTCGTTCCTCATTGTTTGATGTGGTGTATTTGGAAAGAGAGAAATAGTAGGTGTTTTGAAGACAATGAGCGCTCCATGCCTAATCTCAAGCTTCTATTTTTCCGAACCTTACTTGACTGGTTCTCTGTGTGGAGAAACCAACCTTTTTCTACCATTTTGGATTTACTTGACTTTTGTAATGTTCGTTTTTGATTTGTTCACCCCTGTATACTCCATGTGTACTTGGGTGTCTCTCTCTTTTTGATATCAATGAATCTTTATTACTTATTAAAAAAAAAAAAAGAGCTCCTACATACTACATTGCACCCTCACAATCTTGATGGGGTCTCAAAGCATTACTCTTCAGTGCAAACTGCAGACTAGCTTTTCAGTTAAACTGTGTTCTTGAATGCGTGTGACATTGAAAAGTGAAGATTGTAAAAAGGAAATCTTCAAGTGTTCCACAACAAATTCTACCCCCAGCTCTATATTTGGGTGATGCACTCAAGTCTTTAGTTTCCAACTCATAATATAGCATTATTAGCCCTTGTAGTCAACTCCCATGATACAATACTTTCTTTCAAAGTCATGTCTGATTCTTATACTTGTAGATGCATTGTCAAATTTCCAAGGATTTTTATTTTTCTTCATATGAGGATCATCTACACTTACCACATGCCTTTCCGACATTATTTTGAATATTTGTTTTCATCCTTCCAGTTATGCCATTCCCTTTTTCTTTTCTTTTTTAATTAACGAACTGCAATAAAATACTGGTTATGGTATAAAAAGCTACTACAAGTACGCAATTTTATCAAGCTCATATATGGAATGAAAGCACAAGTCCCATCAGCAAGCCAGAGCACAGACACAGGCCTAACAGCAATATTTAAAATCCAAACATTTCAGTTACATGCAATATTCAAAATGTTGAATGTAGAGTTAGTCAAACAAAAGACAATGAGAATCTAAGCATATGAAGACTCGAGCTTTGTGTTTAGAAATAGTTCTTTTTTTTTTTTTCATTAGCTTATTTTGTTTAAAATGTTTATTAAATGAAAGTATAGTTGTACACAGAAAATGTGAGGCTTCCAAAAGCTGTACTTATGAAATAAGCTAACTTATTCCCATTTTTAAGGCTAACCAAACAGGGTAATAATTGTGTGTTTCTTACTGCTTATTTTGGCTAGTTTATTTCCCCAGCTTGTTTAGGTACAATTATTTTAGAGCTTTACTTTTTTTTTTTTTTCTAATTATAGCTAATTAAAAAACCTTTCATATTAAAACGGGTGCACTATTAAAAATAAGCTATCCGAAATGGAAACTTACTCTTTCACATGCTGAACCTAATTTTATATGAAAGGAAGGAGTATTTGTCGTAACCCTAGGAGTTTTTTTTTTTTGGTATGGACGCGTGTTGAGTCTAACATCAAGAATGAAATATGAAGATACTATTGTCAGCAGATGGAGATTCGTTAGTCACATCTATGTGATAAACCAAAAGGACTAGTTATAATTAGAGCTCCCACCAAACTGGCACGCTCAAACGGAAGGAGTATTTGTGGTAATCCCTAGGATTTTTTGCACGTTGTATGGACAGTGTTAAGTCTTATGTCGAGAATAAATTAGGTCTATTTGGGCGATATATAAATACAAATGAGTAGTACATGGAGCTACTATTGGTACCAAATGCAGATTCATTACTCACATCAATGTGATATCCCAAACGAGCTAGTTATAATCAGAGCTCCTGCCATACTTACGCAGTCAATGTAAATGTTATATTCATTGCACTCTTACTGCATAGCACCCTCACAATCTTAATGGGGTCTTACAACATGACCCTTCAGATCAAAACTAGTTTTTGAGTTAAACTCTACGTTGTTGAATGCATGGCATCAAAATTGAAGATTAAGCAGTTAGGTTCTAATTCCCTCCGAAAAAATGAATAACTTGACCAGTTAAGCCAATGAATAGGATGTAAGGGGAATCAAAAAAAAGAAAAAGAAAATGAAAGCTATTATAAGTTCATTTATAATTAGAAGTATTTCCCATACTAGAACATAGATTAGCTAGAAAAGGATGACCATTAGTCCAAGTAGGGCTTCAGGAGAGAACACCTGCATTATGTTTAAGGCTTTAGGATGGTTAAGTCTCAATGAGCCTTAGGCAGTAGGTTCCTTGGAGGCCTGGCTACCTCGAATTAGTCACAAATCTTGTTTTAGTTTGTTTCATTGGTTCAGTATGGGTGGATTTAGAAGTTTTTTTATTGAATTTAAATTGTTTCAGTTGGTGATGGAGGAAGGGAGGAACTTTTACTCCCTTAAGATTTTTGAACGAGGTAAATATTACATGCAATCTGTTTTTATGGGTAAGAGTGCAACACTCTGGGTGATGCGAAGTCTGGAACACACTGTGATAGGGGTTAATCCGAAGCAGTTTTTCACGTTCAGGGATGGTGATTTTGCCTATACTTTGCAATGGGGGTCCAACTCGTTTGGACAGTACTTATCTGTGACTGAGCTTAAGGTAGGGGGGTTGCGGAGAACTATCATTATTCCTGCTGGTAAGTCACAAGGAGGATGGAGAACTTTTGGGATTGAATTAAGAAGAATATTGGAACCTTCCCAATATGCGGTGGGTGGATTGAATTTTGTACCGTACAAGTATGAGCAGGTCTCAAAAAAACGTACTGCCAGGTCCTATGTGGAAGTTGTCAAAGCTCCAGTACAGGCAAGGTTGAAGCCTATTCAGCAGCCTTTTATCAAAGAAAAGGTCAAGGATGGTGTCGTGGAGAAGATTTTTTGGAGCGTCCGAGAGGCAATTCTCACACACAAGTTGTACTTTATGAAACTCAAGTCGGAAATTTTCCCCAGGCAGCCATGGGTGGTAGGGAGGGTGGAGAAGGTAGTATTAATGGTAAGAATAATATTGAGGAGAAAATCTTGGAGGGAAATAAGCTCAATATTCCTTTGAATTTTAATTCGAATTCAAAAATTGTTGAGTTTGGAAAGTTGCATGATAATAAGAGATCACGTTGGTTAGGGAGAGGTCTGATTGTGGCTGTGAATGAGTTTGGAAAGAGGTGGGTTTCCTGGGATAGAGTTAAGGGTGGTCAAAAAGCTGGCAACTGGGTGGTAAGGGAGAGTAATATTGCTCAGAATAAATCAGTGGGGCTGGGCCCATGCAAGCAGACAGATAACGTAAGTAAAACAATGGGCCTTTTGGGAAGTAAGGAGTCTATTGTGGGCCTGGGTTTGGCAAGCCCATGTTTCTTTGAGGTTGGAGAGAGTTCTTCTAATGGTCTTAATGTTCTAGAGTCCTCTCATCTGAGCTGTTTAGCTACTCCGAGCTTGAGTAGGAGTGAAACCACTAAACTAAAGAAACTTGAGAGTTCCAAGGACTTACCCACTACAGTGGTGATGCTTGCGACATCGCCGGAAGTGATCTCGAACATGGGCTCTTCTGTGGCAACGATAATAGTGGCCAGCAAGGGTGGTCAGCTCAACCCGGACTGGCCCGCTTCAACTCTCACCGTGCCAATAGGACTAGAGGAAGTGGCCCGTGCATCCCATGACCTGATATCAGTGATCAGTGAACCGTGTGGGTCAATGGTGGTGCCGGTGGTGTCCTCGACCACGATGTCTTCTATTTTTGCACCGGAAGTGATGGGTGCTGATAGTTTTAGTGGTACGAGAATTCAGACCCAACCCTTCACCATGCCAGTTAAGCCGGGCTAGTAGAGTCTTTGTCTGTGATTCCCGGGACAGAGAATGAGATATGGGAATTTGATGAAAGGTTGAGGTGTTGTGAGAGAGGCGATGAGCCATTAGTTGTGGTACCTTTGGCCGCTGAAGGCCCGTTGGAGTTGATGTCTAGTCAGGTGAAGGAGATTGGGAGTAAGGAGAGTGTAGATAATTGTCAACTATCACAATGGGTAACCAATAGGATAAAGGCTTTTAAGAAATCTGTGGGCACTTCGCCGGAAGGTTTTAAGGAGCAGATTACAGGATTATTATTAGCCATAGAGGCCAAAAAGAAAGATAAACAGAAACTTGTGGTGGGTGAACAGACGAAGTTGGTCAAGTCAAGTCAGAAAGGTCAGCCGGAGTTGAAAAATTTGTTGTCTTTTTTGAATGTTGAGTATGATCCAAATAAAGCAAGGAGTACAAGTTCTGAGCGGGCTGTTGTGCCTTATCAATGAATGTGAAGATTATTTCTTGGAATGTTAAGGGGTTGAATGAGCAGGATAAAAGACTCAGGGTGAGAAATCTGATTAGGAAATGAGGGACAGATGTGGTTTGTCTTTAAGAAACCAAAATGGGGTTGATTAAAAGAGCGGTGATTCGTAGTTTGTGGGGTGGCCAACATGTTGACTGGTCTTATTTAGGTAGTTGTGGAGCTTCTAGTGGGGTGTTAGTGATATGGGATACTCGGGTAGTGAATAAAATGAAGGAAGCAGTGGGGAGATTTTCGGTTTCTTGTAAGTTTACAAGTGTGTCAGATCAGTTTGTTTGGGCGTTTACTGGTATTTATGGTCTTAATCTACTCCGAGACAAGAGGTTTTTACAGGAGGAACTTTGTGGCTTGAATAGCTGGTGGAGTGTTCCATTGTGTGTGGGTGGTGACTTTAATGTGGTTAGGTTTCCTTCCGAACGATTGGGGTCTAATTCTTTCACTACTGCTATGCGGAAGTTTTCCAATTTTATTTCGGAGCAGGGTCTAATTGATTTGTCATTGCAAGGGGGTACTTTTACTTGGTCAAATGATAGAGAAGTTGCCTCGAAGGCTAGGCTGGACAGGTTTTTGTTCTCTGTAGATTGGGAGGATAAGTTTCCAATAGTTTCATAAAGACGAATGTTTAGGTTGTGCTCGGATCATTTCCCAATTGTCCTTGAGGGTGGCTCTTTTTAGAGAGGGTGTACGCCGTTTAGATTTGAGAATATGTGGCTTAAGGATGAAGGTTTTATGGATAGGGTTCGGTCTTAGTGGGATTCCTACCAGGTTCATGGTGCACCGAGTTTTATTCTGGCCAATAAATTAAAGCTCCTTAAAAATGATTTGAAAAAATGGAATGTGGAGGTGTTTGGTCATGTTGAAGCTCGGATTAAAAAATTGTGGAAGGATCTTAGTGCTCTGGAGAGCATGGAGGAGAGTCGGGGATTATCAGCAGAGGAAAGGGTGGAAATGGTAAGAATTCGTGATGAGTTAGAAAAAGCAACTTTGTTGGAAGAAATATGTTGGAGACAGAAATCTAGAGTTCTCTGTGTTAGGGAAGGAGACCGGAATACTAAAATTTTCCACCGTATAGCTAACTCTCACAGGAGGGTTAATTCTATTGATAGGCTCATGGTGGGTGGGGTGCTGTCTTCGAACCCGGCTGCTATAGCAGACTGAATCTCTCAGTTTTATAGGCAACTTTACTTTGAGGAGGTGGCTCACAGACCTATCTTAGGTGATGTGGATTTTTCTAGCATCTTAGTGGAAGATGCAAGTTGGCTAGATAGGCCTTTTGAGGAAGAAGAGGTGTTTGAGGTGATCCATGAGTGTAATGGTGATAAGGCACCTGGTCCGAATGGCTTTTCCATGGCATTTTTCCAGTCTTGTTGGGATGTCTTGAAATCTGAAATTATGGCTGTATTCCACAACTTCCATACTCAGGCGGTGTTTGAGAAGAGTCTTAATGCTTCGTTCCTTGCCCTTATTCCTAAGAAAGTGGATGTTGTGGAGGTCAAGGATTTTCGGCCTATCAGCTTAGTTGGTGGGATTTATAAGATTATTTCTAAAGTGTTGGCTAATCGGCTTCATAGGGTGGCGCATGTGCTTATTTCGGATTCACAAAATGCTTTTGTGAAGGGTAGAAAGATTTTGGATTCCGTCTTGATTGCTTATGAATGTATTGATAGTAGATTGAAGTTAGGAGTTCCAGGTGTGCTGTGTAAATTAGATGTGGAGAAGGCGTATGATCATGTGAGTTGAGATTTTTTGATGTATATGTTGCAACGCTGTGGTTTCTCAAAGAAATGGAGAAAATGGATAAGGTATTGCATTTCAACTGTAAAGTTTTCCATCCTGATCAATGGTAGCCCAACTGATTTCTTTGGAAGTTCTAGGGGGCTTCAACAAGGGGATCCTTTATCTCCATTGTTGTTTGATATTGTGATGGAGGCATTAAGTCGTATGTTGGATGTGGCTGCCTCCGCTGGGGAATTCTCAGGCTTTTCTGTGGGTAGTACGGCTGGTCAATCAGTGATAATGTCTCACCTTTTATTTGCAGATGACACTCTGATTTTTTGTGATGCTGAACCTTCTCAAATTGCTAATTTGAGGGCGATTCTTGCTAGATTTGATGAGGTGTCAGGGCTTCATATTAATTTGGGGAAATTCAAGTTGGTACCTGTTGGTGGGGTACCCAATTTGGAGGTTTTGGTGGGTCTATTGGGGTGTGGGCAGTCTTTTCTACCCTTGAAATATTTGGGCCTTCCATTAGGTGCAAGATTTAAGGACTTGTATGTTTGGAATCCTATCCTAGAGAGAATGGAGAGGAGATTAGCAGGTTGGAAGAGAATGTATTTATCTAAAGGGGCTAAGGTGACACTCATTAAAAACTCACTATCTTCTTTACCTACATACTTTCTTTCCCTTCTTCCTTTACCAGGTAAGGTGGCTAAGCGTATGGAGAAATTACAGAGAGATTTCTTATGGAATGGGATTGGAGGTGAACCTAAAATTCATTTACTTAATTGGGCCAAGGTTTGTAGGGCTTTGCAGGTTGGGGGGTTGGGTATTAGACGGTTGGGTACCTTTAATTCTGCCTTTCTAGGTAAATGGTTGTGGAGGTATGGCTCGGAGACTGATGCTTTATGGAGGAGGGTTATAGAGGCAAAATATGGGAACATTTGGGGTGGTTGGTGTATGAAGAAGGTGACAAGTCCTTATCTTCTTGTTTATGATGTGAGGGACAGTACTAGAGTGAAATTTTGGAAGCATGTGTGGTGTGGGGATTGTACCCTCCAAGAGGCCTTTCCGGAGCTTTACTGTCTTCATAGGTCAAAGGATTCCTCGGTGGCTGAAGTTATGGGTTGGTTGGCTAGGAGATTTCACTGGAATGTGCAATTTCGTCGTCCACCACAAGATTGGGAAGAAGAAGCCTTTGATCGGTTTATGGAGTTGGTATATTCTTCATCAGTGCAGGGGTTTGGCCCAGATAAGGTTTGTTGGAAGCCTACAAGGAATAGAGGTTTTGAGTTTAGAGGTTATTATAGTTCCTTCTACCCTTCTAATCTTGTTTCCTTTCCATGGAAAATGATATGGCAATCGAAGGTTCCTCCAAGGGTAGCTTTCTTTTCTTGGTCTGCTTCCTTAGGTAAGATCTTAACAACAGATAACCCTCGTAAAAGGCGAGTGATAGTGCTTGACTTGCGCTATATGTGTAAGAGGTGTGGGGAGTCAGTGGATCATCTTCTACTTCATTGTTCCATAGCTTGGGAGTTGTGGTCTTTGGTTTTCTGCTTGTTTGGTATTCAATGGGTTATGCCTCATACTGTTCTTGAGTTGTTTGAGGCTTGGTAAGGAAAGTTCGTGCGACATCGTCACATTGATGTTTGGAAATTAGTGCCTCACTGCTTGATTTGGTGCATTTGGCGTGAAAGGAATGCTAGAAACTTTGAGGGTTGCGAACGCTCTTTGCTGGAGATTAAATCCTTTTTCTTACACACTCTCTTTGAATGGAGTGTGGTTTTTTCTCATTTTTCTTGTTCTTCCTTTTCTATTTTTCTTGACCGTTGTTCTTTTGTTTCTTGATTTGTGCCCCCATAGTACATCCCCAATGTACTTGGTTTGGCAATTTTTTATTATTAATAATATTCTTACGTTATTTATCAAAAAAAGAAGAAGTTCATTTATAAGGATAACTAAGCTGACACAACAGGGTGATGTGATGTTCATAGCACTCCCTAGCCCCTACTACACTCACGAAAACCCTTGATCAAAGCAATACTCTTGAGTATACAGACTAGACTTTTTTATTTCCAGTTAAACTCTGTATTCTTAAATGTTTGCGGCATCAAAAAGTGAAGATTTTGCTGTAAAGTTCTCTAATTTTCACCAAAAAAGTCAATAACTTGATCAATTAAGCTAATGAATAAATTCAATTTGATCGGATTCGGACCCAAACACAACCCGTAAACATAAATATG
Source organism: Quercus robur (assembly GCF_932294415.1). Taxonomy (NCBI): domain Eukaryota; kingdom Viridiplantae; phylum Streptophyta; class Magnoliopsida; order Fagales; family Fagaceae; genus Quercus; species Quercus robur. The sequence continues at coordinate 32,179,042 of NC_065538.1, forward strand.
TAAAACAAAAACAAAAAGCAAAAGAGAGAGAGGAAAATTACATCTTGTTGACGATTCTTTGACGAGAATCGGGCTGTTCTAAGGAATTGGGTACTAAACCGTTTAACCTCCTACACCTGTAGAAGTTCGTTGCATACAACAATCAGTTACATCATATTCAAAATTCAAAAACAACCAATCAATATCAGGTATTTTACTACGTTAAAAAAAAAAAGAGTCTTTAATTTTTTTCACATGTCGGAAATGAAATTCAGACCACAGTTCCGATTGAAACTCCGGTGGAATGGTCGGAATTTATTTTTCATAAGGAAGAAGAGAAGGACGTATGTGAGGAGAACGTTGGCGAAATCGAAGGAGCTAAGTTTGCAGAGAATGGAAATGACGAGATCGTCCGGCAAGGAATCGAACAAGTCACGCTTTCCATTGATATCAGAAGAATTCCGGCTTCTTTTAAGGTAACTAACTTTTTCGGCGGCGAAATCTCTCCTTCGCTTCACAACTCGCATGTTCTTGTCTTCAACAACTCTAGGGTAACAAAGCCCTCTCCTTGTTCTCATCTTGGCAAAAACGGGTAATTACCCATAAAAAACAAACTACTTAGTTAGTAGGGTCCGTTTATAAACTATATATATTTTTAGCAACTCGAGCCTCAAAGACTCGATTTTGGGTCCCTAAATCGAGCCTCTAAGGCTCGATTTTTATGGATTGTTCCTGTCTGATGTGGCACTTTGTCCAGGTGGCGTCTACATGGAAATCGAGTCTTAGAGACTCGATTTCCAACCCAAAAATAAAATATTAATGACCCAAAATGCAACCCAAAATGCAGAAACAGAGGAAAAAAAAGGCAGAAAGAAAGAAAAAAAAAAGAAAGAGAAGAAGAAGAAGAAGGAATGGCGACACAGGCTGCGCGAGACAGATCCAGCCCGGCGACCCAGGCCACGTGCGACAGATCCAGGCCGGCGAACCAGGCCGTGCGCGACCAGGTCGCCGCGCGACTGTTTCTGGGTTTTTTTTTTTTTTTTTTTTTTTTTTTTTTTCCTTTCTTCTCTGATGAATGCGTTGTGGTTTTCTGGCTTTCTTCTCTGTTTCTGGGTTTTCTTTTCCTGCTGCCCTTGTGGTTTTTTTTTTTGTTTTTGTTTTAAATGTAAATCGAGTATTAGAAACTCAATTTTCATGTAGATGCCACGTGGAAAAAGTGCCACATAAAACAGGAACAACCCATGAAAATCGAGCCTTAGAGACTCGATTTAGGGGCCCAAAATCGAGTCTTTGAGGCTCGAGTTGCTAGAAATATATATAGTTTGTAAACGGACCCTACTAACTATATAGTTTGTTTTTTATGGGTAATTACCCATTTTTGCCTCTCATCTTTCTCTAAAGTGTGGGGCTTGGATCCACGTTGGGCGTCTGCGTTTTCTTATTTGCGCGTTTTCCTCTTCCTCTTTTTTTTTTTTTTTTTTTTTTTTTTTTTTAATGTGTAAATTATCACTGTTTACATACTGCAGGAGTTATACTGTTCACGAGACTCGTCACTTTATTCAAAAAAATTAAAAATGCATCACACGGTACTATTTATACATTTAAAAATTATTTTGTTACAGTATTTTCAGTTTCAGTAAAAATAAGTTGTATCTAAATAAACCCAAGTATACGTTTGGATTGGCATACATGGTGCTACATTTGTGTTTGCGTTTTCCTTTTTTTTTTTTTTAATTGATGTGTGCATATCACGTTGGAGTGTCTGTCAGTGGATTCGTACATTGTGCATAGGACCCACCATGACCATCTAAATTTTCATTGGAATTGCACTATTTAGTGGGTCTTGTATACTGTTCACTTCACGAGACTCACAAGCTTCTTTATTCAGCAAATTTTTCATTAAAAATTAGTCCCACGGCACCATTCACACATTTAAAAATTATTTTGTTACAATGCTTTCAGTTTTCAGTTTTATATTTATCTTTTGAGAGACGTTGTTTGAAACTAACCTTAAATATTTCTAGTTTTGATTGGTTGGGATCCAATCATAAACAACTAATTACAGTAATTGAAATCTTCATCATCATTTATATACACTATTAATAACATGATTCTTTATTTGAGTTTCATCATTTTGCACACTAAAATATTTTCACACAAATTCTTTAACCCTCTAAAATGCCTCTTATCTTCTTGTTAAATAATTTTAAATTTAAAAAACACAAACGGTTAAAAGAGTAATTTACTACTCCCTTCGTCTCACTTTGTTTGTCCTCTATTCCATTTTAGGATGTCCCAAAATATTGTCCTATTTCTAAAAATAAAAGTCATTAATATACCAATGTTCCTATTATACCCCTATTAATTTACTAATTCAATTTTTTGATAAATTTATTTAAGAGTAGTTTTGAAAGCTTATACATTTTTAGAAGGTAGACAAGACAATAAATGATGTTTCCTTACAAATTTTGACTTTTCAAACAAGACAAACAAAGTGGGACGGAGGGAGTATTTTTTAAAATTTTCAAAGTTTTAGATTTTTTTTCCTTTACCTTCTCCAATCTAAATTATCATTTTTGATTTTCAATTCAAAATTTTAAACTTTTATCAACAACCTGGTAAAGAAAGATCCTAAAAATTAGAATACTATCTCTATCTCACTTTTAAATGACACTTAGGACAAAATAAAAAATAAAAAAGAGTCTCGTCGCATGCACAGAGTGCATGTGATGAGGCTAGTTTCAAATAATGTTTAATCTCTTAAAAAACAACTTTTGGAGTCGATTTTGGAAGGGAAAATTTAAATGAACTTGAGCCTATCAACCTATGTTCGAAAATGTATCTATATATATATATATATATATATATATATAAAAGAGAGTCAAGCCCACTACTCACTAGTCACTCCAATTGAAAAATGGAAGCAAATGGTGCATCATTGCATTGTGGAGAAATACACAAGACACTAAATCACAAAGGAGAATATTAAAAAAAATATATTTATTATTGTTATTATGATCACTATATAATAAGCATAAAGAAGGGATTGGTGAAGGAGAGAGAAGGTTATTTGCATCATGACACACCCCAGAGCACCTTTGGAATATGTTGCTTCTTATATCAGAAGATTGGATTCAAGCTTGGAAGAGTGAATAAGGTTGGTGAGGTAGGAAAAATCTTGCCGATAAATGCTTAGTTTGGTGACAATGTTTTATAACAAGTCTGGGGCATTAATTCCTAATATCCATCTCTGAATAAGGATCAAAGCTTATGGTTGTTGGATTTATAGTGTAGATGCCTTGGGTGAGATTTTGGGAGAGGCACAAGATTTCTGAGCTCTCCCCTCTCAAGTATTCACACATTGGGCGTTTGACAATGTGTTAGATATGCACGTGTTACTAAGGTAAGGTGTGTGTGTGTGAATCTTTTTTCTTATTTTTATTTTATGGAGTTGTCATCAATTATTGGTTTTGTTCTAAGTGTGATTCGTCACCTATTTGTCTAATTTGTTTTAATTACCTAATTAACTAATACCAATTCAAGGTTTCTTAAATTAATTAAGGTAACCAGAGTCTCAAACCAAAGATTCTTGGACTTGAAAATTCGGTTATAGGTGGGAAAGGTGTTAAATACCCTACATTGCTTATCAAAAGAATAGCACCTTATTTTAATTTAATCACAACATTCGTATTTTAGAAAGATAAATACCCTACTTGGCATTTGTTTTTGAAAAGTTTGGCAATGTACTTGGTTTGGCAATTTTTTTAAATACCCTACTTGGCATTTGTTTTTGAAAAGTTTTGTACAAAACAATACATATACATTATATCTTATTTACATATCTAAATAACATGTGAATATTATTGCAAAGAGTAATTTACAAACAAACATGTGAGTATATATAAATAATATGTGAAAATTAAAACGCAAGAAGGTAAATATATATAACTAGCATGTGAGTATTATATTTATTATGTATCTAGCATGTGAATATATAATACTATACAACATAAAAGAAAGGAAGGGAGAGGAAATATATCACATTATGCATTTAGAGTAATAAGCCAAGTTTATTCTCCAAGTTTCACTCCTATGCACAAACACAATAAAAACAAAAATGGTTAGTGTAGGAAGGAGGGGGATAAGTTAGCTTGATCACATACCATCAATTCAATTAAAATGAATCATGGATACATATCAACCTCTTTAAAAAGTGTGCAAAAAAGAAATTGATTGAAAACAAAAGATAGAAAACACCATTTACTTACATTTGAAAAGATGAGTATTGTCCTTTGGAAAACATCATGACTTTTTGGAAAAATTCTCATTTTAAAACAAAGGGAATTTTGGGAAAATGAATTTTGAAAATGGGATTCTCTCTTGAAATTTTATGAAAAAAAGGCTTTTGAGGGGAAAACATAAATAAAGAACAATTTTATATATTTAAAAAATATATATTTTTATGCACTTTAGAAACCATATCCAAGATTAAAATCAAAACTATTCAAGAAAAGGGATTTGTTTTAAGAAAATTGTTTCCATGTTTTAGAAAAAAAAAAGATGATTTTGGTCCTTTTGGAAGTAAAAATCCATGGTTTCTGTTCATTTTTTTATAGAAGAGAATTTTATCTTGATTTCTTAAGATTTAATTTGAAAATGGCACTTATTGAAGTTTTAAAAATGCTCCACTGGAAGGCTTTTTATTCAAGGGTGAACTTAAAATGTTTGCATCTTTTAAAGACTTATTGAAAAGGGATGGTTATTGGTGTATTTTTTAACACTCTAACAACACATTTTTTAAGAGGTTTGCTTGAATCAAAATTTCTCATTGTCTGGTGAATTAGGGTGAGAAGGAAACAAGGAAATAAATAGTGCATAATGTAAAGACATAAAGCAATAAAGGGATGTAAATACATACACGCGCACACGCGCACACACACACACACATATATATGTGTGTGTGTGTGGAATTTAAAAGCAATATACAAATTTAAAGACATAGAGTAAATGAAATCTTCCTTGAATAGAGTTTGGCTTACCTCTAGTATTTTTTTTAAACTAGATTTGTCTTTCTATTTTAAATATACAATAGCAAGTGGTAGTGAGTTTTAATCTCCACCTTTTATTTAGTTAGTAGATGATGTGGCAGTTTTTATTAAAACAAAATGAGATTCCAACTAAAAAAGTATTGAAGGTAAGTTAAACCCCCTTGAATAAACCTTTACACCCATGGAAAATCAAATATGGTGGTGCATAAGGATAGACCTCCACTCACTATATTGATTTTGGTGTTAGAGATTAGTCTAAGAAGACCTACCCTAGTTAAATCTTTAAAATCATAGTCGAATCAAAATGGTGGTGTGCAAGGACTAATCTCCACTCACCATATTAGTTTAGGATATGAAGATTTACCAAGGTGTGTGGTTGATTTTTCCTTTAAATCCATTAGATTTAGTATGTCTATGTGCAAAAGAAGGTGAATACATTCACACATAGCATATACCCATGTCAAGTGTAAAGGAAAACACAACTATAAAAAAGGAATCTATTCCTAGAGATATAGCTCCCTTTGTTTCGCATGATGCTGTGTAATTTTTTTTTCAATTTCATTCAATAAAATAGGCCTCCGGGTTTGGATTCTCAAAAAGAAAAAAAATATATAAAAAAGGAAAAAATATAAATAATTTAAATGAAATAAATTTAAAGTGCATAAATTAATTGACATAAATGTAAAAAGCTTGAAAAATAAATGATATAATGTAAAGAGTATAAAAGTAAATGACATAATGTAAAGAGCAAGAATTAAAATTACTTAAATTTAAAGAATATAAAAGTAAATGACATAAATATCAAAAGCAAGAATTTAAATGACTTAAATGTAAAGAGCATAAATGTAAAGAACAATTTAAATGAATATAAAGTAAAAGGGTATAAGAAAAAAGATTAAATTTTGAAAAGATGTGATGTAAAACTTATATTTTATCCCCTCCAATCCTAACATGTCACATCATCTTATTATATATTTAAGAATAAGTACAGTCACATTCAATCAATTATAATACTTATATATAAATCCAAACAAATTAGGAGTTTATTGAGATGCTATTAGGTGTATTAGGATGTATTGAATTTAAGTAAAATGCTTATGTGGAAATCACTTATTAGACGGTGTAAAAAATACCACATCCTTACCAAATTCAGACTCATTAGAAAAATGAAGAAATTTATAGATTTAGAGAGTATTTCCAACATAAAAATTAAAGGGAGATGGAGCTAGAGTAGTAGCTACACTAACTTAGCTCTAAGAAGAACTTTGGAGACTCACCTATGGGTTTTGGAGGGTGAAAAATGAGAGAAAAGAGGGCTGGAATTTCTGGGTTTCAAGACTAGTATAGTAATAGAATAGAGAGAAAATAAATCTAGAGAGAATCCTAGACAGGTCCTAGACAGGTTGGATAAGGAGGGGAATTTTTGTGTTTTTTTTTTTCATGATTTTTCCAAGGGAATAGGGGGTATCTATACAAGAAAAATGAGGATAGCGGGATCCCCATGAGGCATGCCCCCACTAGGGCAAGAGGCTCCCTATGAGGGATCTTGTTGCCGCCTCATCTTTTTCTAGATGCTTATCCACTCTTCCATTTTCAGTTTTCTAATTTTCCTTCTTTTTGACCCTATTTTTGGGCTATTTTTTGGAGTTCTTCAAGGGCTTGGAATTCTTCGAACATTATATTTATGGGAAGTTTTGAATCTCTAGTTTTCATAAATTCAGGCATCATGTAATTTTGAGGGGGAAAAATGCTTTTACACCCCCTAAACTTACAACTACTGGCCAAAAGACCCCCTCAACTTTTTTATAGGCCAATTTACTCCTTAAACTATTCACAACTACCAAATCAATACTTTAGTTAGTCATACGTTAAAACACTAACAGAATAAGCACATGTAACACACATGACTTTTAAATACAAACCTAAAATAACCCAAATGTCCAAAACCCAGTGGAAAGAAGAGAAGAGAACCAGGTCCAATGGAGAGAGAGAGAGAGAGAGAGAGAGAGAGAGAGAGAGAGAGAGAGAGAGAGAGAGAGAGAGAGAGAGAGAGAGAGAGAGAGAGAGAGAGAGAGAGAGAATCCACACTGTTCAGAGCCACTGCAAAGCTTCTCACCGTTGTCTCGCTGCCCTTGTCCCGGTAGCTCCTTGGTGGTTCCGCTGCATTGTTCAATCTGGGTATCTCTTCTTCTTTTTCTTTTTTTCTTTTTTTCCTTCTTACGTATTGCTATTTAATCTTCTAAGAACTTTTATTTTCTTAATCTCCATGTGCGAATTTTTATAGTAGAAATTATTGTTTTGGTTTAATTTTTGGGTTGGGTCTCTATAAAATTCTTGGTTTTTTTATTACTTCATGTGCCTTTCACCAGTTGTTGCATTTGAGTATGCCATAGAGCTGTATTATTAAATGCCTAAGAGAGATATGGCTACTACTAATGGGGTTTGTTTGCTTGGTTTAATCTTTGGGATTGGTGTTTCTACAAGGTTGTTTGCAAGGCCTCATCAGCAACAATTTCATGTTTGAAGTTGGTGAAAGAAAACAACAAATACACAAAATTTCATAAGAAAAATATGATTGCTATTAAACTAATTTTTTTTTTAGTTTATGTATAGGATTATATATTATAAATTATTTTCCAATAGATGGGCCTTAGTATTTGATATTTTTTCACAGGTCTAACTCCTTCTATGGCACAAAAAGCTTTGTCTAGTTTAATTGTATTTTGTGTTTTTGACTTTGTTTGAATCAGAGTTCTTTGCATTAGAATTGTGTTGGTTTGGTTAAATTCTCATGATACAAACCTACAGGGAAAGTGACTGGTGACACACCTCTTATCTATAACCTTTTAATCAATTATGTTCAGTATATTGCCAATATAATGGTGTTAGACATTTGTCCCATGTGTGATAATAGCTTATCAATTTTATAATTCTATAACTTAATTGGAATCAAGCACCTCGTTACTAACTAACCTAATTGCAATCAAGACTACTAAAAGCTTGTCTGTTTATATAGCATTTCAATTATTATTTCTTAATTTTCTTCTTCTTCATGTAGAAATCAACCTTGAATATTTCCCTTATTTGTTTCAGCAAATCAGAGAATGTAATTTACAAGCTCAAAGAGATGGGAAAGATTGGGGAGAAAAATATATTGCTAATTTGCAATCACTTCAGTAAGCTTGATCGCAACAACTTTGGGAAGATAACACTGCCAGATCTTTAGGAACCTTATGACTATGAGAAATATGAAGCCTGTTTCTATTCTTTAGATGGAAGAAATGTACAGATATTTTTTTTTTCTTCTTCCATTGATACTTGTAAAGGTTTCAAGTCATATAGGAACAATGAAAAATAGAAGCCAATGGGATATGTCCCCCTTCTGTTATAGGTTCTCTTACAACCATTAAATTGAGAGGCTGCTATGGAGGGTTTGAGTTGTATGATGTATATTGGACACTGCAATAATTCAAGTAGTCAATGAGGAAAGTAAACAATCTTGGGATGATCTTACAGCTTCTCTTTATTTTGATTCAAGTTGTATGAGTGATTTGGTTGATGCGTACTTCTTCTCTTTATTTGATTCTTCCTTTAAGTTATGATAATTGATATGGTTTGGCTACACATTTAGTTAGAAAATATTAACTTACTTGGACATAATCCGCATATATAAATTCTTTTACTTTTTAGTGATTTGGATGCTAATTTGAATTATATTTGATTTTGCCTTTTTTTTTTATATCTATTTTCTTTTGGTTCAATATTTCATTATTCCAATTAAAATTTGAGATATCAAGTTATCCCCTTTGAGCCGCATGTTAAGTATTAGCCATTAGCATCAGTTTTAGTTTGGCTTGAGTGAACTAAGGGTTAATGTGGAAATTTGGGGCATCGTAGAATTTTGATATGAAAATATCAGCATTTATTTTCTGTTGCCATATGGGGCATTCATTTGATTCATTTCTATTTGGTTGTCTCTTGATCCGATTAAGAACAAGTTATTAGATTTTAGTTTCTACAAAAGTGATGGTAAAATAAGGGAGCTTTTGGCTATCATGTTATGGATGTCACCACTTGTGCGCTAGCTAGATGGTTTAGATACATGATAACTCTGATATTTATATGCATGAATTCATATTATTCCTCGTAGAACAGGGCCTAAATCATGTTTGTGATGCCTGAGGTAGTGGGGGAACCAACAAAAATCATGGTATTTGGTTTTGATTTTTAACCTAAACAATAAGAGCGGTACTTGATGTCTAGGCTAAATCAAGTAGCCTAAACAACACAAAAATCATGCCTGAGGGAGTGGGGGAACTAGCAACAACAAGAGTGGGCAAAGAATAATAGAACCCTATCAAATTCACCTGAACCCAACAATGGCACTTAGCCTCTACACAATCTTCTCCAATGACATAGTTCCATACATGGTAATTGGTTTTGACAGCGTGTGTTGGGAGCTTGAGCCATCATGCTAGAAGGTTCAAAGACATTGCCAGGTAGGAGCACTTTGGTGCTTTCCTTAGCAATATTGATAAATGCATCAATATACTACTCATCAATTCTCAAACTCACAACCTCTACACCACCACCAAAAAATGAATGTGTCCCAATTTGCCATAAATTGAACTTTATGCAATAACTCTAATAAAATAAATCAATAATTACACTTTTCTAGCAATATTGAAAAACAAAAGTATACCGGCTCCATCAGTATTCTTAAAAGGATCTCAATATGCCATAAATTGAAATATCAAATGAGTGTTTACAAATAGTATATTGTTTGCCAGAAAAATAACACTCAATGAATCAATAATTACACTTTTCCAGCATTATTGAAAAACAAAAGTATAATGGCTCCATCAGTATTTTTAAAAGACTGTGTATCACTAAACAAATTATTGAACTAAAAAATTATTTATCTTCTTGCTGCCACTAGACCTTAGCTTTTCCCTTATCCTTCTTGCTTCCACTAGTGTTGTCCTTTGTACGACTTTGACTTGATTGTTGGGTACCTATATTTGATTGCTGAGTGCCCTATAAAAAGCCAAAAATGTTGGAAAAGTTCAACAAAGTAGTACTTGAAATTTGGATGAAAAGTTCAACAAAATAGTACTTGAAATTTACTGATAATTTTTTACTCCATTTAGCTCTAGACGGAGATGATTGTCTTGATTGCCTATTCTTTTTCTTTTTATAAGCCTTCTTGTTGGGGTTATCCAGAGCTTTACAAGTTCTTTGATTATGGCCCCGTTGGACACAATTCCCACATTTCATGGCAATTCCTTTCTTGCTCACCCTAAATGCATTAATAGGTTCTTCTGCCTCCCTCTTTCTTACCTTCTTATGCTTGCCTACACGGAAGAAATTGATAAGCTATTACCACACATGGGACAAATGTATAGCACCATTATATTGGCAATATACTGAACATAATTGATTAAAAGGTTATAGATAAGAGGTGTGTCACTAGCCACTTTCCCTGTAGGTTTGTATCATGAGAATTTAACCAAACCAACACAATTTTGATGCAAAGAACTATGATTCAAATAGAGTCAAAAACAAAAAATACAATTAAACTAGACAAAGCTTTTTGTGCCATAGAAGGAGTTAGACCTGTGAAAAAAATATCAAATACTAAGGCCCATCTATTGGAAAATAATTTATAATATATAATCCTATACATAAACAAAAAAAAACATTAGTTTAATAGCAATCATATTTTTCTTATGAAATTTTGTGTATTTGTTGTTTTCTTTCACCAACTTCAAACATGAAATTGTTGCTGATGAGGCCTTTGCAAAAAAACTTGTAGAAACACCAATCCCAAAGATTAAACCAAGCAACCAAACCCCATTAGCATTAGCCATATCTCTCTCAAGCATTTAATCAAACAGCTCTATGGCATACTCAAATGCAACAGTTGGTGAAAGGTACATGGAGATAATAACAAACCAAGAATTTCATAGAGACACAACCTAAAAATTAAATCAAAACAAGAATTTCTACTATAAAAATTCGAAATGGAGATTAAAAAAAATAAAAATTCTTAGAAGATTTAAATAGCAATACGTAAGAAGGGAAAAAAAGAAAAAGAAAAAGAAAAAAGACATACCCAGGCACAATCGGGACAAGGACAGCGAGATGGCGGGGAGAAGCTCTGCAATGGCTCTGAACGATGTGGATTCTCTCTCTCTCTCTGCTGGACCTAGTTCTCTTCTCTTCTTTCCACTGGGTTTTGGACGTTTGGGTTATTTTAGGTTTGTATTTAAAAGTCACGTGAGTCACATGTGCTTATTTCGTTAGTGTTTTAACGTGTGACTAACTGAAGTATTGATTTGGTAGTTGTGAAGAGTTTAAGGAGTAAATTAGCCAATAAAAAAATTGAGGGGGTCTTTTGGCCAATGGTTGAAAGTTTAGGGGGTATATGAGCATTTTTCCCTAATTTTGAGCTACGATTGTCGAGATATTGCACTTGGAAGTGAGGTGACGCAGTGTAGAAATTTGTGTGGCACTTTTCTTGAAAAATTAATTCCTCCTAATCTGAAGGGGATATCGATCATAATTCAATGTAGTCTAAGCCATTCACATTCGTCATGGTTGGATTCATACTGTCTCTTTCCAAAAAACGCCCAAAAACAGCTCTTTTACCTAAAAAATAATGAAATAATATTTTAATTAGGATTTTTATGTTTTCTTGATATTTCATTCGTTTCAACTCCAATTTTGGCCCATGAATTATCTTTTTGAAGAAACTTTTAGGATATTTAATATAAAAAAAAAATTTTATCTCGATTGAACAGTCATATTGTTTGGTCAACTTTCTGACTAATCCCTGTTAAGGTTAGTCAACGTTGGTCAAACTTAGCCAAAAATGGCAATTGGGATTTTGAACCCTTAGGTTATTAAAATGGCTTTATCCTAGACTTGATTAAGATAAAAAGACTTTTTTTCATGTAATTCCTTATTACATGAATACGGTATCACTATATAGAATAATGGCTACCTTAAACTTTGTTCTTATTTGGATATTTAGGGAAATCTAGTTTATCATGATTTAGGTAATTTTTTGGCTAAACATTTTTTTTTTTTTTTTTGTCAATCTATGTGGAAACATGAAAGTTCAAAAATGTGTACAAAACACCTTTGAACGTTTAGACCCCCAAAAACAACTTAACCAACTCAAGCAATATGTCAAACAACTAGTGTGCGGAAACTTAACACATGCTATAATATGAAATTGGTTAAACAACTATCTAAGCCATAACAAAATAAAACCACAGCAGATAAAATAAAGGCAAAGATAGAGAGGAAGGAAGATGCAAACACAAAGACAACACGCGATGTGTTATCGAAGAGGAAACCGAAGTCCTCGGCGAAAAACCTCTCCGCCGCCCTCCAAGCGGTAATCAATCCACTAGAAAATACAGTTGGGATACAAGGACAACAATAGACCCTCCAAGCCTAATCTACCCAGTGCACCTAAGCCCTCCAAGCTTCTTGCTCCAACGAGGTTGCGCCGAACCTTTTTCTTTTCTAGCTTCCCGGATTCCGCTACTAGACCGTAGCATCAACCAATGAAGATTGGCTCCTTCCTAACTGCTTCCCAGAACTCCAAACAACTGTCTCACAGAGATGATAATGGTGAGAACCAGGTTTGGTATAATGCCTCTCAAGGATTTGACAATGGAGAGGAAGAGAGTAAGGGAATTTGAAGAGACTCTAAGGTATAGATTGTGGGTGAAGCAATCTGGTTTTTCTTTAGGGTTTCTCTCTCAAAATTCTCTCTGGAAGCTCTCTTTCAATCGTGGGTTAAAGGGGTATTTATACTGGAGTGAGAGAGGAATGTGAAACGTCAGGTTTTGGCAAAACAGGGGTGGCTCGCGGCTTGACCTCGCGGCTTGACCAAGTCGCGAGATCCAGTCGCGAGTTAACCGTATGGCCAGTTGTCCTGTTTTGTCCTGTAGTGCTCCAGCTAGCATGATTGTTCATCTTCCAGCATGCTTGGCACGTGTGCAGCTTCTGGCGGTTTGCAGCCGCGAGTCCAGCCGCGAGTCCCAGCCGCGAGTCTCTGTTTTCTTGCACACTCTTGAGCAAACTTCACTCTATCTCACTCACTACCCTTACAACAAACTCACCTAAATACAGGGTAACTAAATGCTGAATTACAAGCAAATTTGGCACGGAATAAAGCCAATTAGATGGTTGAATAAATTCAACCTTACAAAACACGCTTTGGAAATTTGCTAAATTTAAGGATTTGGTCAGTCAACACTAAGGTCAAATTGCTTTTTCATGGTGCCGAAAGATAGCCCATGATTTTGGGCAAATATAGCATGTCAATTAGGTGTTTTTTTTTGGTGTTTATGGTTGTGGATACCAGATTTTTTTGGTAGAGAGAATTTTCACTAATCCATTGGCCTCCCAAAGATGCCTTTTTCTCGAGAGTATTTTGACATTGGCGACTTGTGATGATGTATGTGCATTTGTGGCACCAGGGTGATGTGTGTGAGTATCTTTACTTACTAATTTTTAAGAATCACCATTAGCTATTGGATTTTTAGGTGTGATTACTCACCCATTGTCTAATTCATTTTAATTACCCAGTTAACCATGGGCCATCCTAGCTAATAAGGTAGGATAAAGTTTCGAACCAAAGACTCTTAAATTCAAAAGCTCGGTTATGTGTGTGGAAGGTGTTAAGCACCCCACAACGTCTTTCTAAAGAATAATTCTCCATTTTGATTATAATCTTTACAACTCACATTGTGGAAAATAACTATGAAACTTGGCATTTGTTTTTGAAAAAAGATTTTTGTACAAACAATTTATATATATATATATATAACATGTGATATTATTTACATAGAATATATACAAGCAACATGTGAGGATACTTACAAATATTTATGCGGATATTATCTACTATGTTGCAAAGTAATATATACATAGCTAACACGTGAATATTACGTAGCAAAGATAGCATATGAGAAATTTAAAGGACTTAAGTGTAATTGTGTTCCATTTCTCCTTTAAAAGGAATTTGAAGCAATATTTATTCTTCAAGAATCATTCCCATGTTGAAACAACATCAACCCAAAATAGTTAGTTTAGGAAAGGTAAAAAATGTTGACTTGATTGGATGCTATTAGTTCAATTGATGTGAACTATGGAGAAGTTGCACTTTCTAAAAAATCATTTTTGAAAGAAATTTTTTTAAGAATTATTTGTTCTTTGATTTCTTCTATTTTGTTTAGTTTATATGAATCCCTTAGCATCTGTTTAAGATAGTTTTTACATATTTAGGTTAGTAGTCAATAGGATAACATGTTTTATAGCTTTGTTAGTTCAATTACAATATTAGTGTTTGAATGCTTAGTTGAACACATGAGCATGCATAACAATAGTGTAAGGTTGAAATTATTCAACCATTTTGTTGGCTTTATTCCGTGCTAAATTTGCTTGTATTTCAGCAATTAGTAACCTTGTATTTAGGTGGGTTTGTTTTAAGGGTAGTGAGTGAGATAGAGTGTTGAACGCTTAAGAGTGTGCAAGAAAACAGAGTCTCGCGGCTGGATCTCGCGGGTGACTCGCGGCTGCAAGTCGCCAGAAGCAGCACACGTGCCAAGCATGCTAGAAGTTGAACCGTCATGCTAGCTGGAGCACTACAGGACAAAAGAAGACAACTGGCTATTCTGGTATCGCGTGGCTGGATCTCGTGACTCAGTCAAGCCGCGAGCCACCCCTGTTTTGATAAACCTGGCGTTTCACATTTTTTTCTCACCCTAATATAAATACCCCTTATACTCACAAAAGAAAGATAGCTTCCAGAGAGAATTTTGAGAGAGAAACCCTAAAGTAAAACAAGATTGATTCATCCATAATCTTTACATAAGAGTCTCTTCAAATTCTTCAACTCTCTTCCTCTCCATTGTTAAATCCTTGAGAGGCATTTTACCAAAACTTTTTTCTCACCATACCCATTACTGTGAGAAAGCTGTTTGGTGTTCTGGGAAGCAGTTAGAAATGAACCAATTTACATTAGTTGATGCTATGGTCAAGTAGCGGAATCCGGGAAGTTATAAAAGAAATAGGTTCGGCGCAACCTCGTTGGAGCAAGAAGCTTGGAGGGCTTAGGTGCACTGGGTAGATTAGGCTTGGAGGGTCTATTGCTGTCCATATATCCCAACTACATTTTCTAGTGGATTGTTTACCGCTTGAAGGGCGGCGGAGAGGTTTTACGCCGAGGGGCTTTGGTTTCCTCTTCGATAACATATCGCGTGTTGCCCTTGTGTTTGCATCTTCCTTCCTTTTTATCTTTGCCTTTTATTATTTGGTGTGGGTTGTGATTTTAAATTGGCTTAGATTGTTTACCAATTCTGTTTTATAACTTTTGTTCATTTTTCTGCACAGTAGTTGTTTGACATAAAGCTTGAATTGGTTAATTTGTAAATTAGGGGTCTAAATGTTCAAGGGTGTTTTTACACTATTTGAACTTTCCAATAGTATCATACATTTGATGAATATGTGTAGTGGTGATGATGCAGTGAGGTAAGTAAAATAAGAACATACATTACAATATTAACATGAATATATGATATGAGAAGAATGTGGTGAACATGTGATGAATATGCAATGGTATGATGAACATGAATGGTTGATGATGCTTACTGCCCTTGGATGACATGAGATGTTTGTTGTCTTGTAATCATGTTTTGCTACCCATGTGATGATGATGCTAGTTTATATGCTAGCATGATGTAGTATGATGATATGTGTTATACCATGAGGTGGAGTATGAGATACCATACTTAGATGAATGTTAGGATATATGTTTATATGAGATGAAGATGACATATGTAGGTAATATGATGAAAGCTACAATGTGATATGCCAAGCCTAGATGGATGCTAGGGGGTATGATTAGATATATGTTAGGATAAAACTAGTGTGTATGTAGGTAATATGATGAAAGCTACAATGTGATATGCCAAGCCTAGATGGATGCTAGGGGGTATGATTAGATATATGTTAGGATAAAACTAGTGTGTGTGTGTGTGTGTGTGATAGGATAGCCTAATAAAGGACCCTTTGATAGAATTATGATATAAAACACAATGAGTAGAGACCGACCCACAGGTCCGGCAAAGTTGGGTGCTTAACACCTTCCCATCTCTATACCTTAACTCTGAATACAGACTCTAAACAGATCAAGCCCTTTGCAAGGGGCACAAATATGCTTCCTAAACCTAATCTACTGGAGACCCTATAAACCCTCCACCTCTAGTCCATTCGGCTAAGACTTATTTCCTAGAGCATGGCAACCATGCATAGTAAAAGGGAGTCAAATTACCCAAAGGCACTGGCGCCACAATGACCAAGCGTGTAAATCAAGGTATAAACCTTCACACATACACAATCAAGGTATAAAAGAATATACATAATCATCCAAGCACCAAATATTGCATACCCACTAAATACGTAAACACGCCAATATTTCAAATGAATCAATACAATACATGCCTAATCTAGAGAACCAAGATTAATCTCATGCCTATATCATCATATACATATTCAAAATCACATAAATAGGCTTTAGAAAATGTAGATCATGGTGGTGCATGTATTTGCATATGGAAGCACATAGTCATATATGGAAGCATAGAAATAAAAAAAAATCATGTGATTAGTACACTAGTTTTTATATGGAAATAATATACTAATTCCAGTAATCATGTAGAAAACCATATATAAAACATGATAATTGTAAGGTTGAATTTATTCAACCATCTAATTGGCTTTATTCCGTGCCAAATTTGCTTGTAATTCAGCATTTAGTAACCCTGTATTTAGGTGGGATTGTTGTAAGGGTAGTGAGTGAGATAGTGTGAAGATTGCTCAAGAGTGTGCAAGAAAACAGAGTGTCACGGCTGGGACTCGCGGCTGGACTCGCGGCTTCAACCCGCCAGAAGATGCACACGTGCCAAGCATGCTGGAAGATGAACAGTCATGCTAGCTGGAGCACTACAGGACAAAACAGGACAACTGGCCATACGGTTAACTCGCGACTGGAACTCGCGACTTAGTCAAGTCGCGAGGTCAAGCCGCGAGCTACCCCTGTTTTGGAAAAACCTGACGTTTCGCATTCCACTCCACTTCAGTATAAATACCTTTTTAACCCACGATTGAAAGAGAGCTTCCAGAGAGAATTTTGAGAGAGAAACCCTAAAGAAAAACCAGATTGTTTCACCCACAATCTCTACCTTAGAGTCTCATCAAATTCCCTCACTCTCTTCCTCTCCATTGTCAAATCCTTGAGAGGCCATTATACCAAACCTGGTTCTCACCATTATCATCCCTGTGAGACAGACGTTTGGAGTTCTGGGAAGCAGTTAGGAAGGAGCCAATATTCATTGGTTGATACTACGGTGTAGTAGCGGAATCCGGAAAGCTAGAAAAGAAAAAGGTTCGGCGCAACCTCGTTGGAGCAAGAAGCTTGGAGGGCTTAGGTGCATTGGGTAGATTAGGCTTGGAGGGTCTATTGCTGTCCTTGTATCCCAACTGTATTTTCTAGTGGATTGATTACCGCTTGGAGGGCGGCGGAGAGGTTTTTCGCCGAGGTCTTCGGTTTCCTCTTCGATAACATATCTGGTGTTATCGCTGTGTTTGCATCTTCCTTCCTCTCTATCTCTGCCTTTACATTAATCTGCTGTGGTTTATTTTGTTGTGGCTTAGATAGTTGTTTAATCAATTCCATGTTATAGCATATGTTAAGTTTCCGCACACTAGTTGTTTAACATATTGCATGTGTTGATTAAATTGGTTTTTGGGGGTCTAAACGTTCAAAAGTGTTTTTGTACACGTTTTTGAACTTTCAATAATCACAAAGCAAAACATGACATCTATTTGATTAAATGAAATCCTCAACTAATAAAGCAATAAAATGGGTAATAGGCTTACTTAAGGGGCAGTTGAGAGGAGAATGAAGGCTTAAATGTGTGCTGCAATTTTTAGGAAAAAAAAAAAAACATTTTTGTAGTCTAGCCTACGTTGGAAATGATGAGAGGTATTAGTAGTTGATGATGAAATGGATGAGGAAGGGGTGAATATTTAAAGTGGAATGGAGTGGGACTCACAATTTGCTTGGTTGAGGTGAAAACAAGAGGGGGACAAAAGTGGGGAAAAACTCATTTTCTCTTGTTTGGTTGGGAGTGGAAATTAAAGAGAAAATTGGTGGTTTCAATTATTTTCCACCTAGGCCCACCAAATTACAATCTCTCCAAATCAAAGAGAAAATAGGGAGAGAAAATGAGTCTTCAACCATAATTACCTAACTACCCTTCCCTTCACTGTTGGAGCTAAAGTGTAACTGCCCATGGGTATTGTTTCGATCGAGCTGCTACAGTAATGCTATTGTCTTCATCAAGTTGGGTCATTTTAGGCATCAAAACATACATCATTGTTGAGTGATGTTGCATTGCAATTAACTTTCACCAAAACTTGTTTTTGTTTTTGTTCCCCATACCCCCCACCAATAAAACAAAGGCAACATTACGTATCAAGATATCAAAAACATAACATCTTTAGACATTTTAACGGGAATTATGCGTCCATGTCCAAAAGGAAAAAAAAAAATCGCACACACACATATATAAACATATATCTTTGTTTCTGTATATGTACATATGCATGTAAGTATGCGTGCTGTATATAATCCATGAAGATACGTGAAATAATGATTTCGGTGTCAAAAACACAACACCAGAGAGATAAGCAGGGTGGATTAATATGTTAATAAAACCATGCACATAATTAATTCTTTGACATTCTTACCTGCATCTGGGGACTTATTACTATTGCCAGCAGAGTTGGATGGCAAAGCATTGCCTATAGGATTCTGAGAATTAGCTTCCATTGTAAGCATTTTCAGAGATATTTTTCGTAGATAATCTGACTGGCTTGTGGCAGCAGTATAAATATTTTCCTCAAACCTTATAGCAATTTTCCTGAGTTCATGTAATCCCTCTTGGCCAGAAACAGGGTGATGCCTCTTCAAAGTTTCCATTCTATACACAAAAGGAAATACTCTTATTATGTTACTGACCATACAGGCATAATTAAGCTATTAAAGAAAAAAGTCCCAAATTGGTAAACTACGCAGACAGTGCAGAACTTTTTATTTTTTTATTTTTTTGAGAATGTGCAGAACTTAAAGCAACAAAATGTGAAAAGAAACCCATACAGGAATAAAATTTCATGAAATTTTAAAAATATGAACAAAAACCCAATATGGAAAACACGATATTTATGGGAAGTTCTGAATGTCTAGTTTTCATCAGTTCAAACATCATGTAATTTTGAGCTACGGTTGTAGAGATATTGCACTTGGAAGTGAGATGACGTGGTGTAGAAATCTGTGTGACACTTTTCTTGAAAAATTAATTCCTCTTAATCTGAAGGGGATATTGATCATAGTTCAATGTAGGCTAAGCCGTATACATTCGTTGTGGCTGGATTTGTATTGTCTATTATGCAAAAACGCCCAAAAACAGTTCTTTTACCTGAAAAATAATGAAATAATATTTTTAATTAGGATTTTTATGTTTTCTTGATATTTCATTCATTTCAACTTTGCTCTTGGCCCGTGAATTATCTTTTTGAAGAGAATTTTAGGATATTTAATATGAAAAAAATTTATCTCGATTGGACGGTCATATTATTTGTTCCACTTTTTGACTAATCCCAGTTAAGGTTAGTCAACGTTAGTCAAACTTAGCCAAAAATGGTAAATTTGGGATTTTGAACCCTTAGGTTATTAAAATGGTTTTATCCAAGACTTGATTGAGACAAAAAGACTTTTTTCATGTAATTCCTTATTTTCTTATGTTTAAAGACATAATTTTTGCTTTTTAGGGTTTAAATCGATATTTTGCATGCTAATTGAGATCGAACAAAATATGGTATCACCATATAGAATAATGGCTATCTTAAATTTTGTTCTTATTTGGATAATTAGGGAAACCTAGTTTATCGTGATTTAGATAATTTTTTGGCTAAACTTATTTGTTTTTGTCAATCTATGAGGAAACACCCTTCAGGAATTTGCTAAATTTAAGGATTTGGTTAGTCAACATTAAGGTCAAATTGCTTTTTCATGGTGTAGAAAGCTAGTCCATGATTGTGGACACCAAATTTTTTTTGGTAGAGAGAATTTTCATTGATCCATTGGCCTCCCAAAGATGCCTTTTTCTTAAAAGTATTTCAACATTGGCAACCTGTGATGATGTATGTGCATTTGTGGCACTAGGGTGATGTGTGTGAGTGAGTATCTTTACTTATTAATTTTTAGGAATCACCAATAACTATTGGATTTTAAGGTGTGATTGCTCACCCATTGTCTAATTCATTTTAATAACCCAGTTAACCATGGGCCATCCTAGCTAATAAGGTACGATAAAGTTTCAAACCAAAGACTCTTAGACTCAAAAGCTCAGTTATGTGTGTGGAAGGTGTTAAGCACCCCACAACGTCTTTCTAAAGAATAATTCTCCATTTTGATTATAATCTTTACAACTCACATTGTGGAAAATAACTATGAAACTTGGCATTTGTTTTTGAAAAAATATTTTTGTACAAACAATATATATAGCATGTGATATTATTTACATAGAATATATACAAGCAACATGTGAGGATACTTAAAAATATTCATGTGGATATTATCTACTATTTTGCAAAGTAATATATACATAGCTAACACATGAATATTATGTAGCAAATATAGCATATGGGAAATTTAAAGGACTTAGAATGTAATTGTGTTACATTTCTCCTTTAAAGGTAATTTAAAGCAATATTTATTCTTCAAGAATCATTCTCATGTTAAAACAACATTAACCAGAAATAGTTAGTTTAGGAAAGGTAAAAAATGCTGACTTGATTAGATGCTATTAGTTCAATTGATGTGAACTATGGAGAAGTTGCACTCTCTCAAAAATCATTTTTGAAAAAGAATTGTTAAGAACATGTTTGAGAATTTTTTAAGAATTATTTGTTCTTTGATTTCTTCTGTTTTGTTTAGTTTATATGCATCCCTTAGCTTCTGTTTAAGATAGTTTTTACATATTTAGTTTAGTAGTCAATAAAATAACATGTTTTATAGCTTTGTTAGTTCAATTACATTATTAGCATTTGAATGCTTAGTTGAACACATGAACATGCATAAGAACAATATCATGCATTTGATGAATATGTGTAGTGGTGATGATGTAGTGAGGTAAGTAAGTACATGCATTATAATATGAACATGCATATATAATATGAGAAGAATGTGGTGAACATATGATGAATATGCAATGGTATGATGAACATGAATGGTTAATGATGCTTACAGCTCTTGGATGATATGAGATGTTTGTTGTCTTGTTATCATGTTTTGCTACCCATGTGATGATCATGCTAGTTTATATATTCTAGCATGATGTAGTATGATGATATGTGTTATACCATGAGATGGAGTATGAGATACCATAATTAGATGAATTTTAGGATTCATGTTTAGATGAGATGATGATGTCATGTGTTGGGTGATATGATGAAAGCTGCGATGTGATATGCCATGCCTAGATGGATGCTAGGGTGTATGATTAGATATATGTTAGGATAAAACTAGAATGTGTGTGCCCGCATGCGTGATAGGATAGCCTAATAGAGGACTCTTTGATATAATTAGGATATAAAACACAATGAAAGGAGGCCGACCCACAGGTCGGGCAAAGTTGGGTGCTTAACACCTTCCCATCTCTATACCTTAACTTTGAACACAGACTCTAAATAGATCAAGCCCTTTGCAAGGGGCACAAATATGCTTCCTAAACCTAATCTAGTGGAGACCCCATAAACCCTCTGCCTTTAATCCATTTGGTTGAGACTTATTTCCTAGAGCATGGTAACCATGCGCAGTAAAAGGGAGTTGAACTGTCCACTAGGCAGATACTAGCACCACAATGACCAAGTGCGTAAATCAAGGTATAAACCTTCACACATACACAATCAAGGTATAAAAGAATATAAATAATCATCCAAGCACCAAATATTACATACCCACTAAATACGTAAACATGCCAATACATATTTCAAATGAATCAATACAATACATGCCTTATCTAGAGAGCCAAGATTAATCTTATGCTTAAATCATCATATACATATTCAAAATCACATAAATAGGCTTTAGAAAAATGTATTTCTAGAAAATACCCAAAGAGGAATCCATGATAGTGCATGTATTTGCAAATGTAAGGACAAAGTCATATATGGAAGCATAGAAATAAAAGAAAATCATGTGATTAGTACACTAGCTTTTATATGGAAATAATATACTAATCCCAGTAATCATGTAGAAAACCATATATAAAACATGATAATCACAAAGCAAAACATGACATCTATTTGATTCAATGAAATCCTAGACTAATAAAGCAATAAAATGGGTAATAGGCTTACTTAAGGGGTAGTTAAGAGGTGGATGAAGGCTTAAATGTGTGCTGCAATTTTAAGGGAAAAAAAAAACATTTTTGTAGTCTAGCCTAAGTTGGAAATGATGAGAGGTATTAGTAGTTGATGATGAAATGGATGAGGGAGGGGTGAATATTTAAAGTGGGATGGGGTGGGATTTACAATTTGTTTGATTGAGGTGAAAACAAGAGGGAGACAAAAGTGGGGAGAAACTCAATTTCTCTTGTTTGGTTGGGAGTGGAAATTAAAGAGAAAATTGATGGTTTCGGTTATTTTCCACCCGGGCCCCACCAAATTACAATCTCTCCAAATCAAAGAGAAAATAGGTAGAGAAAATGAGTCTTCAACCATAATTACCTTACTGCCCTTCCCTTCACTATTGGAGCTATAGTGTAACTACCCATGAGTGTTGTTTCGATCAAGCTACTGTTGTTTCAATCAGGCTGCTACATAATTGCTGTTCTCTTCATCAAGCTAGGTCATTTTAGGCATCAAAACATACATCATTGTTGAGTGATATTGCATTGCAACTAATGTTCACCAAAACTTTTTTTTGTTTTTGGTACTGCAGTCAAGCTCATTTACTAAGGTTTTTTGGCTAAATTTCTTGAGGGAAAAAGAAAATATAACAAAGGGAATAATGGGGTGAGAGGTGTAACAAGGAAAAAGGTATGCATGTGGACCTTTTCTCACATTCACACGTGTATGGCAGCATATGAAGGCCTAATGCTTTCCCTTTATATATATATATATATATTTATTTATTTATTATTTTCCATTTTTATATATGCTGTGAAAATATATTTTGAACTATCTATTTTATGTAATAGTTTTGTTACTCTTGATATATTAACTCATGTAGTTATTTGATAATTTACAAAATAATTAAAAAATAGTTCTTAACAACTATTAATAAAATTAGTTCTAGGGACATAGCAGTGAATTTACACAAATTATATTTTCTATCATCTCATTTTTCTTCCTAATCAAACAAAAGATCCATCCCTCGACTTTTTCCGCCAACCAAACAATATGAGGGAAAACTAAAATCTGATCTATCCCTAAACTTTTCTATATCCCCTCCCAATTTTCTATCTTCCCACTTTTTCAACCCTCCAACCAAACAAGTCCTTAGTCGATTTTTTGCTTTCTTGTTATTGTTAGAAAGTTTTGGAAATCTAAATTCTAGAGGTTTTGTCCTTGTTCAAATTGGAGCTATTATCACGAAAATATTTCAGCTAGAAGCAAAATGCAGCACAAAAATTTGCAAAGATAATGTTTTGTCTATGTATGTCATATTTCTCAATCCGGAGATGATAATGTATAGCTATTTAATTTTTTGTGAGGTAGATAATTTATCATGCTTCAAGAAAATTCTGGGTTTTTTGAATCAATAATGGTTAAAATGAAACAATATTTTACACAAAGACACCAGAGAAAAAAAAAAAAAAAAAAAAAAGAAGCTTTTGACTCGAAGAAAAGGACTATGTGCAGTTTCCTCAAACCTTTTGAACTTACTTTACAGCCTTGCTGATCTTTGTTTTAGTCAAGTAGGATGTCAATGGAAAGCCTATGATGTCTATTTTCTAAAGATGCATATTTTATTGGCCCAATCCTCTGATTGAGCAAGTTGGAGGCTTTGGAAAATGACTTAAAAGTCATATTCATATATTAAGTTTCCACTTCTATATTTTTGGTAAATTCTTTTTATTCAAATGGAGTTATTACCATCTACACATGTTGAAAGCTCGAAATGTGTGAAAACACAAGAGCTTGTTTAGACCCCCAATTCAAATTACGGCTTGATTGATTTTACACTAACTTAATACTAAGTGCGGGATAGTGTAAATGCAAGCAAACAAACAAGAGAGCTACTCTATTTCATAATTAAAGCAACACAGCAGTAAAATGAAATAAACAAGAGTAGGGAAGAGAGATGCAAACACAGATAACACCGAGACATGTTATCGAAGAGGAAACCGAAGAACTCGGCGAAAAACCTCTCCGCTGCCCTCCAAGCAGAAATCGATCCACTAGACAATCAGTTAGGATACATGGGTAAGCAAGAGACCCTCCAAGCCTAATCTACCATTTGTACCTAAGCCCTCCAAGCTCCTACTCCAACAAGGCTTTTCGGAACGTTGTCTTGTCTAGCTCTTCGGATCCCGCAACAAGCTCCATGTTGCATCTACCACCCTTGGCTTCTTCCAATGTTTCCCGGCAGCACCAAAAACTCACTGGACACTCTCAAAAGGTGTGGTAAGTATTTGGGCTATTGACCTCTCAATGGTATGGAAATGGAGAGGTTGGAAATGAGGAAATCCCACAAACAAAGGTGTAGAGAATTGTTGGTATAACAATTTCTAACTCTTAAGTGTTTTAGCTAGGGTTTTCTCTTAGAAGCTCTCAATCACATTTGTGGGTAATATGGGTATATATAATGAGGGTACAGAAAGTGTGTATCAGGCAGTACAGACTGGCAGAACAGAATGTCTCGTGGGTGTCTCGCGGGAAGGCCTTACCCGTGAGATACTCGCGAGACATAGTTGTCTCCATCTGTACAGACTCTTCGCATTCTAGTCATGTGCAAGGCACATGCTTCACTTTGCGGGAAGCTTAGACGCAAGACACCCGCGAGAAGTCTTCTGGCTTCACTTGCTTGAGTCTTCACACTCTCTCTTTCTAACACACAACCCTTACAATCACATCCCACAATAAATACAAGGTATACAAAATTGAATAAAATTACAATCAAATTTGACATGGAATAAAAGCCAACAAAATACATATTTATAAATCACAACTTTACAATTTCCCCCTTTGGCTATTCCATGACAAAACCCCTAACACAGACTCTAGACTTAAACGTGAGTTTGGGAACAATGGCAAAACTCACTCACACTTAATCTAGAAACTATGAAGCACTTGCAGTTTATACCTGTAACCTGAAACACTCGCACACAAACAAAACTTTCATTAAGCTTATGACAAGTTGAACACAAGGTATGAACAAGAGCAAGCCTAAAGTGACCAAGTTTGTAAACATTTGATAACATGTAAAAAAAAAAATTGATCACACAAGGTCAGTCATTAAAGAATGACTCCAATGAACATATAACAAGTAAATGTTCATCTGGACATGTATAATAAAGAAATCACTTATGATTACTTGCATGTCCAATCACACAACCAATGCAAAATACACGAAGTATATGCATCTAGGAACAATCCTACCAGGGCACAAGTGTGAAGTATTTAAGACATTTTAGCAATATCTAAAAGTACACAGAGAATGCTACATAAGCATTGAGATAGTCACAAACTATATTGAATATAACCAGAGAGTACTAAAGCTTTAAATAAATCAGTAAAAACATAAACAAGAACTATTAGTTATAAAAACTAAAAACAGTTTGAACCAAAACAACTATGTTTATGTGTTAGCTTTTCAAACTCCCCCTTTCACTATGCAGGCCCTTTCACTATGCAGGCTCTCCCTCAGCTCCCCCTCAAAATTTTCTCCCCTTTTTTGACCGGAATGGCCAAAGGGCTAGAATGCCTCGGACTCTGAGTCGGAACCATGATTGACGGATAACTCCCTATCTGAGTAGATAAGGCTGTGATCTATTCTTGAACATAAGTGAACTAGTTTGCTGTATGTTGTACATGGGAATCCAACATTGTGTACATTTGCTCAACTCTGGCTAGAATGCGATCAAGTCTATTTGGTCCTCGTGCTAGTGCTGAGGAAGATGGCTGTGCTGACGTTTTAGGAGTGGAAGTAAATCTATCAATCTCCTCCTCTGTATCTCCACCCTCGTCCTCAACACGAGCTTGTGGTATCGTGTGCACACCAGTTTTGGAGCCCTTGATATGAGCGGTACTCCTATTGATTGTGTGTGCACCAATGGGATAATCCCTCTGAACTACTGTCAAACCACTCAGGATTTTGAACCTTGTCTTCACAATTAGTCCCATAAACAATGAGGGAAATGACATTACAGTTCTTGAATTCTACTTCACAATACTCTTCTTCAACATATGGAAGATATGTCCACAAATATCTATCTCTTTGTGGGTAAAGAGATCATACAAAAATCTTGTCCTAGGAGCAGATAAAGTGGTGAGGTTGGTGACCGGATATAGGTTGTGGATCATCACATATGCCAAAGCTCTCATCTCCGGTGAGAATGGTATTGTGTTCATGGATGATTTCTTCGGGGTGCCTCCAAGTGTCCTTATCATCTCATCAGTAGATCCCAATCTATCCTCATACTGCACTGCAATTGGTTGTGAGGTTGGACGAACTTCCAAAAAATCTTGGATGATCTCCCTTGTAATCACAAATTCTTTGTGCCTTACCCAGCACTCGATACGATCTCCGTTTATAGTAGCATTGGAGAAGAACTCCCTTATGATCTCTGAATAGACAACCTCAACCGGGTTTAGGAGTTTGGTCCATGTCCTTTCTTTGAATACCGCAGGGATGAAAGTGCCTTCAAGGGATTCTAAATTGATCACCCTTTCCATGATAATGGTTGCTCCCTTGTAGCAATCATTAAGCTTTATATCAGCATCAGCAGACTTGAAATGATCAGAATTAGTGCGTGCGCGTTTGGAAGATGGCTTCTTGGTGGCTGCATGCTTAGTAGGAGCCATCTGTGCAAAGGAATGCAAAAACAGAAAAGAACCAAATGTAGAAACACAAAACAGAATACAATAAACTTGATTAGCTTCACAGTAGTTCAACTTAAAGGTAAAACAACCTAAAACATAGCAGAACAACTCAAAAATAGAGTAAATAAACACAAAACAACATGCTAAAGATGTTAAACCATGTAATCAGACTCACAATGCATGAAAGAAGTGAGTGTGTCAATATGTGCATAGGCTGTGCATTTGGTGATGCTTGTGTGTGCATCTAGAGGTGCATGAGGTGTGCCTAGAGATGCCTAAAGTGTGCACAGTGTGTGCAAGGCATGGTATTTGAGAACAAAGCGAGTTAAACACATCCAAAGCATGTGAAACAAGTTCAATCAAAGTAAACTCAAGTAAAGGAACTCATTTGAGTCCAATACAACCAAAGAATGTCACTTGGACATTCTGTCAAACACCTAACATGCAACAGTTTATAAACACTATGAAAAATGCATGAACATGATGAAACATGCCTCAATACAAGTTCAAATTGCCACAAGGGGCCAGCACAGATACACAAACATCAAATGGAACTCAGCCCAGTCAAGATTTTGGAAAAATTTTCTCAAAAATTATGAACCCCAACACATTTTCAAAAAATCCCCAATTTCGAGAACCCTAACTAATTTTCTGCATAATCTATGAAAAACAAAAGGTAAAAAGTTTTAGAAAACATACCTTAAAGTTAAAATTGCATAAAACAAGCTTGGAATTGATGGGGTTTGAGAGAAAATTGATTTTGGGTTGAGACAGGATCGAGAGACTTATGCGAGGGAAATGAAGAAAGTTTGAAAACATGTCACGTCTGCTACATTTAGACTGATATCACGCGTTTTTCGCGGGTTAGGCAGTAGCGAATTAGTCGCGAAACAGTCGCAAAAAGAACCACTGAAGCACAAATGCTTTCGCGAGAAGCTGTTAGTTGCGAATTAGGCGCAAGACAGTCGCGAAAGTTTCTGTGTGATTTTGTGAAAAATCCAGTTTTTGCCTAAAAACCATTTCGCGAGAAAAGGTTAGTCGCGAAATACCCGCAAGGCAGTAGCGAGAGTTTCTATATGAAAAATATGACTTTTGATTTCCCTCAAGCACATTTCACAGGAAGCTCTAAGTCGCGAGCTTCTCGCGAAACAGCCTTTGAACCAGGTTTTGATGAAAAACACAAAAATGCATTTTGAACAAAAACTGGAAACATGAAAGTACAAAATCACTTTCAAAAACATATAAAACACTAAAAAATCTTTTTGGGTTTGATCAGCAAGTATTTGAGCATACACATCACATTTGAACATGTACAATCACACAAATGAGATAGACATTATTTGAACAAAGTCTTGTGTGTTGTGTGTGAGTATCAAATGTGGAATAGTCCATAGTCCAGAGTAAAGCTTCAATGATCAATTCAATCAAGTCATACACAATTGGTACGAAATCAAGTGGTCTATCTCTATTATAGAAATGAGCATATATGACCTCCCACAAGAGAATGACTACAATTCTTAGAAGCTTTTCATTTGGCCTCTGCATAATTCATTACAATTGATCCTTTTTGGATATTTCATCTCTTTTTGAGATTGGTGCTTGAAATTTTTGATATTTCAACAATTAGAGTTAGCCTTTGACTTTTGAGCACCTTTTCATTTTAATTTAAAAATTCGCTTTCCCTTTTTCCTAGTCAAATACTAGTATGTGCGACAGGCTTTTGCAGCTCAATATCTATTTTCATTTGAAGATTTACTTTTGGTGAGTTCTATAGCAAAAACATAAAAATAAAGTGGGAAGAAATATAGGCACAAGTCTATGCAAGTATCAAGACCATCAAAATTATTGACCAATCATTCATGACAAGCTTGAAGATCTATTTACAACAATCACACAAAAATTTCAAGATTTCTTCCACAAAGATTTATGTGCATACAGAACAAGCTAGGCTCGTAAATGCACTACGCCATAAGTATGAAGGTACTAGGCCAAACTCACATGTGATATACACAAAAATAAGCGATCAAACTTTTTGAAGATTTTTCAATTTTTATGGGTTTTTAAATTTTTAAATACACTAAAAAACAGAACAAGAAAAGTAAGATCAATAACAACAACAAAAAAAAACTTGTAAAAGAGACATGCTATAAACAAAAATCAGTGCATGATATGATGCATGAACCTATGATCCTAAGTATTAGAAGTATTGGTGCATGGACATAGGAGATAATCATGCATGAGTACCCCTCTTCACCCACACTTTATGTGCGTTTGGGGTGATATCCCTATAGGATTGGGTACATGAATTGTGACCTTTAAACTTGCTGTTGAAGTTCACCAAACAAGTGGTGAATGTCTCAATCATCTTCATTACATTCATCACACCAGAATCTTCGTTTTGACTTCATGGTTGCCCAACAGTCCAATTTCTCCTGTCATCTCTTGGTCCTCTTGACCTTTGATCCCTAGCATTATTCAATGTTCTCAGTTTATGACAATTAGGTCTAGTGTGTCCTTGTATTCCACAATAATGGCATACATGGTTTGCTCTCGGACCTCTTTGTGATTTTGGAGGAGATCTCCCTTTGGCTTCAGATCTGACCGTTGATTGGTTGCGAGGCTTGTTCAACACCCTTTGCTCAGCCATATTCTTCTTCTTCTTCACATTGGCTTTCTCAACAGTTGGGACAACTTCTTTTGATTCGTTTGCCTTCACAAAGTTTACTTCCTTGGTTACTTTGATACTCGAACTACTTTCTCCAGTATATCCCAACCCAGTTTTGTCGGAGAAAGATTTTTGTGAAGAGATGACATCATCAAGCTTCTTGGTAGAGACTCGGTCTACTTTGGCATTTGCTTGAACCACTTCAAGCTCAAGAAATTTCACCTTTGTGTAAGCCTCGGTTAACTCACCATTCAACGTCTCAATCTCACACTTGGCCTCCTATATCTTACTAGGAGACTTCTATAGTCCTCCTCTACTTTCTTCATCTTCTTCACAGTCGCCTTGGCCACCCTTGCATACTCTTCCGACTTTTCAAGGAGAGAGTTGTAGTTCTCTTGAAGATCTGTTGTATCTTCATCTACTTCAGCATTTGATTCTTCTACAATTCCCACAGATTCCTCATCACTATGCTCCCTAAGTTCTTGCACAAGCAAATTCAAGTCCTCTGAAGATACAACATGAGCAATAGTCATAAATGCTGAGAAATTCCCTTCTTCATCACAGTTGTCCTCCGAATCTGAGTCGGAAGAATCTGAATCACTGAGAGTTGTGGCATATGCCTTGCCCTTCATTCTTAAATAATTAGGACATTCTTTCTTGACATGTCCATGTCCATTGCACTCGAAGCAAGTGATTCCTTGAGTAGATTGAGACTCCTTCCCATCTTTCTTCCTAAATTCCTTCCTATCACCCTTGGGGGGTGCAAACTTTCCTCTGTTGAAAGGTTTCCCACTGTTGTTTATCTTCAGAAATTTTCGGAAGTTCTTTGCAATGAATACTACTTCCTTCTCCACATCATCCTCTTCTAAGGAGTTGCCCATTCTCTCGGTGATGGTTTTAAGAGCAAAGGATTTGCTCGATTTATGAGAAGGCAGTCCCAGCTCATATGTTTGGAGAGATTCAATTAACTCTTGGATTTTGATCTCATCCAAGTCTTTACTCTCTTCTATAGCTGTGACTTTTGCTCTGAAACTCTCCGGTAAAGACCTCAAAATTTTTCTCACCACCTTAGAATCTTTAATCTTTTCTCCAAGATTGAGTTTGGCGATTACAATCTCATTGAGCTTTCCATAGAAAGAATCAAAAGCCTCATCATCTCCCATCTTAAGTTCTTCAAATTTGGTGGTCAACATTTGAAACTTCGTATCCTTGACTTTCTTGGTACCCTTATAGGTCATTTCAAGGATCATCCAAGCTTCCCTAGCTGTTTTCACGTGCGATATCCTGTGAAACTCATCAGGGGACACACCACAGAATATAGCATTAATGACCTTACTATTCGCATTAGCTAATGCAAGAGTTGCCTTGTCCCATTTGGACTTGGCAGTAGTGGGTTTAACGTACCCATTCTCTACGGAATCCCACATGGACTCATCTATAGCACAAAAGAAAGCCCTCATTCGGACCTTCCAAAAAGCATAGTTGCCTCCATCAAAGAATGTTGGGGCATTAAGAGATTGTGATCAGTCCATCACAAAGGGTCAAGGATCACACTCAGGTATTTAAACCACATCGAGTGTACCCGCTTTGATACCAATTGAAAGATCGAAATGTGTGAAAATACAAGAGCTTGTTTAGACCCCCAATTCAAATTACCGCTTGATTGATTTTACACTAACTTAATACTAAGCGTTGAATAGTGTAAACGCAAGCAAACAAACAAGAGAGCTACTCTACTTCATAATTAAAGCAACATAGCAGTAAAATAAAATAAACAAGAGTAGGGAAGAGAGATGCAAACACAGATAACACCGAGACGTGTTATCGAAGAGGAAACCGAAGAACTCGACGAAAAACCTCTTCACCGCCCTCCAAGCGGAAATCAATCCACTAGACAATCAGTTAGGATACATGGGTAAGTAAGAGACCCTCCAAGCCTAATCTACCCTCTATACCTAAGCCCTCCAAGCTCCTACTCCAACAAGGCTTCTCGAAACCATGTCTTGTCTAGCTCTTCGGATCCTGCAACAAGCTCCATGTTGCATCTGCCATCCTTGGCTTCTTCCAATGTTCCCAGCAGCACCAAAAACTCACTGGACATTCTCAAAAGGGGTGGTAAGTGTTTGGGCTATTGACCTCTCAATGGTATGGAAATGGAGAGGTAGGAGATGAGGAAATTCCACAAACAAAGGTGTAGAGAATTGTTAGTATAACAATTTCTAACTCTCAAGTGTTTTAGCTAGGGTTTTCTCTCAGAAGCTCTCAATCACATTTGTGGGTAATATGGGTATATATAATGAAGGTACAGAAAGTGTGTATCAGACAGTACAGACTGGCAGAGTAGAATGTCTCGCGGGTATCTCGCGAGAAGGCCTTATCCGCGAGATACTTGCGAGACACAGTTGTCTCCATCTGTACAAACTCTTCGCATTCTAGTCATGTGCAAGGCACATGCTTCACTTCGCGGGAAGCTTAGTTGCGAGACACCTGCGAGAAGTCTTCTGGCTTCACTTGCTTGAGTCTTCACATTCTCTCTTTCTAACACACAACCCTTACAATCACATCCCACAATAAATATAGGGTACACAAGATTGAATAAAATTACAATCAAATTTGGCACAAAATAAAAGCCAACAAAATACATATTTGTAAATCACAACTTTACACATGTCAAATCAAAGTTTATCATGAGATTTTTTTTCCCCCAAAAACTCCTCACTTGAGTCATTTGGTGGTCGTTTCATTATAATTTAACCCAGATTAAACTATAATAAAATGTTATGAAAAAAACTAAGTCTTTTCATCAAAGATTCAATGTTTTTGTAATATCTTATTGGTTTCAATTGTAATCTGGGCTTGTGAACTGTCATTTTAAAGTGAATTTCATGATCTTTAACATGAGAGAAAATTTATCATGATCGGACAATTGGAGTTTTGGTCAAATCTTGATTAAACCTCAATTAAGGTTGGTCAAACTTGGTCAAAATTAGTCAAATGTTAAGAAACGGTGGATTTGGTTAAAATAAGATGGAATTTGGAAGTTGGGTGAGCTTTGAGATAATTTGATTGATGATTAGCTTGGTCAAAATTGTTCAAATTGTGGTAATTTTGGGCTCTTAAACCATCAAAATAATTTATCCAACGTTCAATTGGGACAAATTAAATTATTTCATGTAATTCTTTATTTTTTGTGTGTCAAAATGTGTTTTTTGGATTTCTAAGGCTTAAATTGACATTTTGTTTTGGCAAGCAAATTGAGGCCAAAAAAAAAAAAAAAAAAAAAAAAAAAAAAAAAAAAAAAAACAAGATCGACAATGGCTAGCATTAGGCTAGCACATGAGCTTATAGACTTTGCAAGTGTTCCCAACTCACTTGAAAATTTTTATCTCTTAGGTCCATGGGTAATCCCAAAATAGGACCACTCTTTACTCATTTAAGGGAGAAACAAAACCATTTAGACAATAAAACAAAAATACAAGAGCAACTAGAGCATACTACAACATCAAAAAATATAAAAATTCATATCATTCTACCACCCATTAGTTGTTTCTCAAGAACAAAGAGAAGAAGTGAAACTCTGTTTATTATCCACGACCCATCAATTACTTCACCTCTCAAATACCTTTCAAACAATGAAGATATTTGAATGACAAAGTTAATTCTATTTTAGTACAAGTTGATCAAATTGTGAACCTCATTCACCTTTGAGTTGTATTCTTGTTCCCTTTCACACTCTACCCTACTTCCATTTGGTTAGAAAGTTTGCCATTGAACTCATGATATTTTATTGTTGAACATATGTTGTTGTTCCTATTTTCTGTTTATGATTCATTTTTGGCATTTAGGCCTCTTATAAGCATAAATTGTAATGAAAGCCACTAATTGTGTTGTGACAAAATGTACAATTTTTTTTTTTTAGAATCAATAATTAAAAAAAAATTATAATATAAAATGGTGGGTTATAAATGCCGCAAGTGTGTGTTATGGCAATGTTAAGGATGAAAAAAATTAATAATAAATCATCAAAATATTGGATTGTAATTTGTCAGTATTAAGTATTCAACATTTGTAATATCCTCATTAATTATAATAAAGTGACAAGGATATTGATGTCGATTTAATGTGGGCCCAGTCTACACATTTTCCTCAATTTGACAAATTTATTTATTTTATTTTATTTTATTTTTTTAAAGATGGATAAAGTACGTTTTATGAAAGGTTAAATGAGAAAATTAATATATTCTAAACTAAGTGTGTATCTGAAAACCGATCAAAAGCTAGTTTTTTTATTTTTTATTTTTTATTTATTTATTTATTTATTATTTTTACTGAAACGGTTTCTACCTTACTTTTTGTCCGAGTGCAATTTCAAATAATTTAACTTTTAGCTTTTTGAAAAATAAAGTAGCAAGATTTATGGATCACATTATACCATAACTTACTTGAAATAACAAATTCTCAAATGGAAAATGTAACTTTGCAACTACCAACTGCATTTAGGTGGAATGTTTACTTGAGGGTTAGAGGAAGGGGAAGTGGGCTCAAGATGTGCGGCATCATATCTAGTATTTCTACCCAAGTCCAAAAAAAAAAGAAAAAAATTGTTATTGTAACTGTCCTATCTTTAAGGGGGCAATAGTGCAATTTGCGCTAGAATTATCATAAAGCACTCACGTAAACAATTTAAAAGCCACCTATACAAATGGAAGAGAATTTCAGGATCTTTCTACAATTTTGGCCTTCTTCATCAACCAATTAGCGTTAAGGATGAAAAAGATAAGAAAAAAACACAATAAGGTGATAATATATTTCCTATCAATAGCCAAACAAACCCAATAAATTAAATCATTCAAACCATAGCGAAAGCAAAACCACCAGATTGATAAAATGCTTTCAAAAACTTTGCATTTCACCTTTTCCAACATTAATAACCATGATACTTGAACCATCTCTAAACTTTGCCTACCATCCACCAAAAAAACAAACATCTCAGAGACATGAGTTAATATTACAACATATATATAATCAAGAAACTGCCACCACATCATGACCATTGTTATTCATCAAACAGAACCTGGTGGGTCTGGGCTGGAAGTTCCTTTTCCTTCGAAGACCATGGCTTGATGGTTTGATGATCTGCATGAGAAACGCCTTGATAAAATGGGTTTTTGAGTCCACCTTTGATAGCTTAATATGCACTGTGGATTTGCTAGAACTCCTATGCAGGCTGCACCTAAACGACCCAGGATGAGTGGTGGGTGAGCACAGGCATCTCCTTGTAGAAGCAGCAGAAGTTGAATTTTTGGTTGCCATGTGTGTGCTTGTACATGTGCTTTGCTAACTCTTTGAACATTATTAAGTACAATTATTATGATTCCTTTGCCATTGGAGCATTGACGGAAAAGACTAAAATAAATAGCGTTTTTCTAAATAGGAATTAAAAGCGGTGAAAATAAAAGATAGGGACCAAAGTGAAAGTTGCGTAAAATTGTAGGGACGAAAATGTGGTTTTCGCCTTTTATTTAACATTGTTTTCAAATTGTCTACTCGCCAAATATACCCTTCTGTTTCTTGATTTTATGGAGTGAACTAAGTGGGTTTTGAGTCTTTTCGGTTGGTACAGTATAGACTCTGTGCCACGCAATGGTGTCGTCAATGATCCAAAGGGTTTTTGGATTTTATTGATTTCTTTCTCATTTGAAGTTTGTTTGAATTTGAAGACTTAACCTGTACAATAGAGTCTCAAAAAAAAAACCTGTACAATAAATTCCTAACTTCATTGATAAATAGTTATTAATGAGATAAAGATTCATGTTAACTGTCATTATGAGGGTGCTCTTTAATATGTTTTGCTTATATGGATAGATTCATATTTTTCGAGGAATTTGATTACCAATTGGTGAGGAACCATTATGTAGATTTGAATGCCAAGTAGAACACAGCACAGGGTCAGAGTATTATAATTATGAGGGTGCCGTTTAAAGGCTTTGGAAGGAAATTGATAAATTAGAAGGTTATCGTGGCAAACTGAACTACAGAGAGGAATGTATGTAGATGTGAGATTGAACTGTAATTAATATCCATTCATTATGGGAAATTTTTTACCATTAAACAAGTATAATATTTATTGTGAAAATCTCAAGGTTGAATATACTAATTTCATCTTATAATTCAATAGTTACAATGGAGATGAAGGAATTTAAATTCGGAATATATATTTTGAAAATAACAATAAGTATCAACTAATTGAATTATAAAACTCTTGACTACTAGTTAGTAATATATAAATACACAATTTTAACAACTAACCATATGCAACACAAAAAATTAGAATTAGATTCTCTCTTGACAAATCAAGAATATATAAACATAAGAGAACATTCTTTCCAAGTGTTGTTCATCATTGATGTCCTCATTAAAAGGAATTTTTATAAATTTTATTAAAGGGTTAAAAATTACAAACTTTTATATCTTATATCTATTTTATTGTTTGATTGTTTTGTATATGCTTACAATTTATAAAATTAATGGACTGATTACAAGACTCTTGTCATAAGACTCATTATAATGATACCATTTTTAAATGTTTTTTTGTTAATTTCATAATAAACAATAAGGTTCTTTAGTAGATTTGATATATATATATATATATATATATATTTTTTTTTTTTTTAAAGATAGAAATTTTACTATAGTCTAATCAAAGTGTTGTGTATACGTGTTTAAAACTCTTTCTTGGAGACTTGAACTCCAACCCTCGCCCCCCACATCTTATAAGCATTTATACTTATGAAGTGATCATCGCATCAAGAATATACGATATCACATTCATTTGATATTAATAATACCCATAATAGTTCTTCACAAATCATTGTCCAAATCACACATGTGCCTGCACTTGCATAGCACTGATGAAAAAAAGGAGAAAAATTATTACATTAAAAAATTGAGTGGTTAGTCATCCATAATTAACGGCTACATAATAAATGGGAGTTTTCAATAAAATTGAACAAAAGGACACCCCACAAACAACCCCCCCCCCCCCCCCCCCCCCAAAAAATTGAATAAAATTGAACAAAGTGTTGTGTATACGTGTTTTGCCTCACTCGATCAGTTTGGTACAACTTCTATCCTTGGTCGGTTACTTTGGATTGTGGTCTCTTTTGTCACGTTAGCTCAGACAAAAAAGGTTTGGCAAAATATGTGATCCAGATCTTCTTATCTAGCAAAAGGCAAAAGGTAGTAATAGAGAGATTGACACATGTAACATGTCGATTTGGTAATGTACTCAAGTGTATTTCTGATTAACACCTGAGACTCAGAGACTTCACCAAGCTCCAGAAAACAAAGTAACAAACACTATATCTACCAGGGACGGATGCAGGAATTCAAGCTAGGGGGCCGGAAATAAGCGGAAAAAAGAAAAAAAATTCAGGAGGTTGGTGCGGACCTTTTTTAATGTAAGTCCGTTGAATTTCATCTAACAACCTATAAAAAAAAATTGCTATATTAGGGTTGAAAGTTTTTTATCAAGGGGACTCTGAAATTTTATCACTTT
This sequence comes from Quercus robur, assembly GCF_932294415.1. Lineage (NCBI taxonomy): Eukaryota > Viridiplantae > Streptophyta > Magnoliopsida > Fagales > Fagaceae > Quercus > Quercus robur. Next base: position 32,216,486 of record NC_065538.1, read on the forward strand.
TTTATTTTATAGCAATTACAAAAAATTGCTCCATTTGATAAAATTTGAAATCTATAGAGTAACATGGGGAGTTGAAACGACGATGCTTCTCTCTTGTACCAATAAAGTCACTGTAACTCAGTCAAGCATCACAGTCACTCTCTCTCTCTCTCTCTTTCTCTCTGTCTCCTCCTTCCACCTCCATGAAGGAGAGGACTTTTGGGTTTCCTTTTTGTTCTTCTCTCAAAATTTGATACTTCCAAAACCCAAAAAAAAACAAAAACCTCTCTCATTTTGTTAAAATTCCTACATTTATTTTCAGACATCCTTAATATCTGTCTTTGCTCATGGCCAAACCTAGACCTGGGAAAAAGGACTTGGATGCCTACACCATTAGAGGCACTACCAACGTTGTTAGAGGTAACAAAATTTTCAACTAACACAACCCCAATTCTTTGAAAAATTTTCAATTTCAGAGAAGTAATTTGGTGGAGCCATTGAAGTACGAGAACGGAAAGCCGTTGAAGTACGAGATGGGTCTCGCAACTCACAAGTGTCACGGCGACACGGCGTGGGCGTGGGCGGCGGCGTCATGGCGTGGGTGAGTGGGTCTCCGTCTCTCTGAGTACTTTCTATCTCTACTCTGTCTCGCCTCTCACTTCCCTTTCTTTTTTTCTTTTGTTTCCTTCGTTTTTTGCTTTCTCCGTTTGGTTTTGGACTGTTGAGAGTGAGAGCTGAGTTTTTTTTTTTTAAGATTTACATGGGTCATGGGCTCCTGGGCTGGCCGGATCATGGGCTAGGGTTCATGATTTTTGGGAGGGGGGCCGAGCTAAAAACTCAGGGGCCCAAGCCCTTTTTTTTGAAAATTTTACTTGTTAAAAAAATTTGTTTTTGGACCGAGGGGGGGCCCGAGCCCCCTGGGTCCGTCCCTGATATCTACGTACTCACTCTCTTTCTCTCTCCGCATCTTTTTCAATTATACTTTCCAAAAAGAAACCAACTGCTCAATTTTTTTTTTTTTTTGGGTAACTGAGTTTTTAAGGCCTTTTATTTTAAAAATAATTACGATACAAGTTTTTTACCTGGATTTATAAGTATTTAGTGAATGAGAAAGTGTTAATTCAATTACAAAATTCTTAACAACTAAGGTTTTACGTCGAATGGCTAGTATATTCACATGTTTCATTTACTATTATATTAAGTACATAGAACTACGTAAGCCGGCCATTAAGCTCATTAAGGGTCTGTTTGGATACCGCTTATTTTACTGAAAATTGAAAACTGAAAACACTGTAGCAAATAATTTTTAATATGTGAATAGTATCGTGAGACCCTTTTTAATTAAAAAGTTGCTGAATAAAGAGGCTTGTGGGTCCAGTGAACAGTGCATGAGACCCACTAATAGACCACTTTCCAACTGAAATGCGTTTCTCAACGTGCAAAAAAAAAAAAAAAAGAAAAGGAAACACAGACACAAACGCATCTGATTTCATCAGTACCCAAACACCACCTAAGTTTTGAAAGACTATGATATTGATATGGTTGACCCTGGTTCCCCCCCCCCCCCCCCCCCCCCACCCTAAAAAGAAAAAATACAGAAGAAAATATGTCTCTCTTTCTCAAAGTTCTAGTAATTTTTCAATTATAATAAAAAATAAAAAAAGAGAGAAAAAGTTCTAGGTATTTTTCTTTTAAACTTTAAACTTATAAAATATTTTATTTAAGTCTCAATTTCAAAAAAAAATTGTAGGGACACGTTCCGCGACGAACCGCAGTAGGGTTGGGTTCGCGCGTGAGTAGGCCCATACAATATCATTTGTAGAGAGTGGGTTCGAAAGGCTAGGCCTTGGTGACCCAGCGGTGGGTCTTGTGGTGTTCATATGTGATTAAAGTACCTTCACCCTTGGAGTCTTTCTCCTGGAGGTGGACTGGAAGCCCTTCCTTTCTGGCCAGTCTCTCCTGCCCCCTTCTCTAGATTACTTATTTTTTCTTTTATACTAGCCTGCGTTCACTTTCCTTCGTCCACGTGTAGGGTCAACCTTTCCAAGACTGATACTTGTCCCATCAGTCCAAGTCCAAAGTTGTTGGGAGTGGTTGATAAAGCTAAAGGATAAGGCTCTGTTAGGCTCAGAGCTATGCATGGGGAAGGTAGTAAGGGCAGCCTTTCCTAGATATTTTAGATTTCCTTTCAAGTGTGTCCCTTTACCGTTTTGCCCCTCCTCTTGGTGGATCTTTGGGTCAGCCGAGGACTGCACTGTCCTCGGCTGCTTCTCCGGGCCATTTGGGCCTTATTATTCTTGAGCTCGGGCCATGACCTTTTTTGGCTTAGGTCTTTGGACCCCCCATCAGCAAGTGGGCCTGGCCCATCAATTATTGGGCCCCACAAAAAAAAAAAAAAAAATATATATATATATATATATATGTATATGTGGGTGCCCGAGAATTGAGAATGAAGTTGAAAAGTTGTAGTATTGGTGTGGGAATTCCACGAGCCCGAGGAAAAAGGTCGTCGAGGAGAGGAAGGGATGAGTTAAAGGACTCTGAGGCGCTCCAAGTGGGGAGAAGGAACTGAAGAAAGAGAATCAGTGATCATAGGGGAAGTTTCCAGTTTGGAGTAGCTTGTTGCCTCCATATTAAATGGTGGGCAATAGCTTTATCAGCAGCATTGATGAGGAAGTGACCTGAATAGTGTAAGTCATAGCTAAGGCGCCGAGGAGGAAGGTCTCCGAGGAGAGGAAAGGGTGAGTCAAAGGACTCTGAGGCGCTCCAAGTGGGAAGAAGGATCTGAAGAAAGAGAATCAGTGATCATAGGGGAAGTTTCTAGGTTGGAGTAGCTTGTTGCCTCTGCATTAAATGGTGGGAAACAGTTTTATCAGCAGCATTGATGAGGAAGTGACCTGAACAATATAAGTCACAGCTAAGCACACTCCTTCTACCACCTTTTTCAAATGTAAAAAGGGACAAGTGTCATGAGGGGAGATTTGTTAGGTAAAGATGGAAGGTTGAGATGTGAGGGAGGGAGGAGTATATAAGAAAAAAAGGGTTTACAGAGAATGTGATTGAGACACAAGTATCAAGATATAGAAAGAAATAAGAAAAACACTGAGAAAAGAGAGTGAACAGTAACATTTCTTGTATAACTGTGGCCTCCTCGGGCTAGCTTGTATTGAGAAATGAGCTCATCCATTTAATTACATCTTCTTTTCTTCCTTATTTTCATTCTCGGGAAGAGCCTCCCTCTTGTTGTTTGTTTCTCTCTCTTACAAATTCATTGTTTTGAGTCACAATTGAACTGATCTAGCCACTATTCTAAGGGGGCTTGGGCCGCCAGTTTTTCTGGTCCTTACAATATATAAACTAAAGTTAATATGAATCTACCTAATTTATATATATATATATATATATATATATAAAGTCCCTATTTGTTGTGACAAACTGACAATTGATTTTTTTTTTTTTTTTAACTATCAGTACCCAAACACCACCCTCTTGTGCGACTTCCACAAATTCCTTCATGTAGTTCTTCTCGGAGTAATTCTGATGCCTCAGGATGTACACAAAGCAGATATGGTCTAGAAAAAGAACGTTTGTACAACTTTTTGTCCTTGGACAGCCAAAACCGAGGAGCTTTCCTTCGTACTTTCTCAACTTTTGACTTCTCCTCAGGCAATATATCATTTTCAAGGAACAACAATATAGGATCTATCCAACTCGGCCTTACCTTAATTTGATGGACCTGGAGCAAGTCTCTCTTTATTGGGGTAGGGGTGCATAGGTCTTCGACAAGTATTACTTGTGGCAAATTCTGTGCCGAGGAAGTGGCAAGGGTAGCCAAGGAATCTGCATGGGTATTTCCACTTCTAGGGATATGCGATAAGTCGAAGAATTCAAATTTTGTTTGTATACACCTAAGTTGACCCAAATATTCCTGCATTCTTGCATCTCGAGCTTCCAATTCCCCTTTTACCCTGGTGGAAAAGCAATGGTCTCAAGTATCCCACTTTACAAAGGATTGCAAGAGATACTTTAGCCATTCCTGTCACAACTGTTACTTTAGAATTTACCTTTAGCACTAGTGGGAGACTGTTAAGTCCACATCGTAGTAGGCTTCATCCCAAGACTATAAAGGCAATGATGTGTGCTCAGAATTGGTAATGGAGTGAAATCAAAGGTTAGCAATTGACTAATTTGTTTTTATAAAATGAAATCAAAATTGTATTTTTATATGTGCTAGTTATAATTTGATGAAGTTTATTCCATTTTTTAATTCATTGTTGTTGTAGGTTCTTGTCGGGAGATTGTACACTTCAATCAATTCTTGATGATGGGGAGCCTAATGAAGAGGATGAGAGTTGTGTCACAGCTATGGAGGATTAGACTTTTTGTATTAATTTAGTAGCTTTTTAATTTCTTGGACTTGTAGGACTCGTGATACTTATTTCTTGAACTTGTTGGATTTATTTTATTTTTATGTTTAGTAGGTGATTTTAGCTATGATTTATTGATTTATGATTAAATGATTATCTTAGCTAGGTGATTTATTGATTTATGATATTAGTTATGATTTATAGATTTATAATTAACAGGTGATTTATTAATTTATGATTAATAGCCTATGATTTGGACTGATTTGGCATTTGGGCCACATTATATGGGCTTGAATTCGGACGTCATAGGGCTTGAATCGAGGTAAAATGAATTTAGGCTTCAATTCAATCTTTTTTTTTTGGTTGGGCCACGATTTGGGCCACGGATTTGGCCTAAATCTGGTAGGGCTAAACGGGGCCCATAAGGCCTTATGGGGTGGGTCTGGGCGAGCATAAAAAACTCGTTTATCAAATGGGTCAGGTTCGACTAACGGATTTGGGTCTACGGGTGGCTTCGGGTATGGAAAAACCTGGCTTGTTGCCATTCCTAATCTCCACATTTTATTTAGTTAGTAGGTGATGTGGTAGTTTCTCATTAAAACAAAAGAATATTCCAGTTTAAAAAGTACTGGAGGTAAGCCAAACTCTTTATATTTTATGGTTTTAGTGAATGGACATTGTTAGAAAATTTCTTAATATACTATTTTTTAAAAAAAAAATTAATTATATTTTTTTATAGAAAATATAAAAAATTAGGTAATTATTTTTCATTTTCCATAAAAAGTTTTTAAAAATATTTTATAATCTAATGTCCTTAGAGTATCTGTTAATCTTTCCCATATTTTATTAGATTGTTGCCCTAATAACGCAACAACTTTGTTAATTAGTGACCAAAAAAAAAAAAAAAAAAAAATCAAAACTACTACAACGCTATTAGGGCTTGGTTTCTTTCTTTTTTGTGTTTGGCTGGTGAGAAACTATGAGAAAATGAAGTTTCTCTTTGGAAAGTTGTAGAACCAAGATTACATAAAATTGTAATGAGTAATGACCAATTATCTTGTGCCACATGTCCTTTTTTTTAATGATATGTTCCACATCAAATCTTTAAATACTAAAAATATATCAACTTTGCATTCTGTTAGGACACATAGTGTAAAGGTTAATGGTGGTTGACAAAAGGACATAAACTAAAGTGTTTTCAAAGTTTAGGGATGAAAAATAAATTTTTTAAAGTTTAAGAACCAAAAATGAATTTTTAAAAATATATGGACGAAAAAAATGAACTTCATGCAAAGTTTAGGGATGAAAGCAATAATTTAATCAGATTCTTTTTATATAATAATTAATTCACCATTTATGAATAATTAATACATTAAAATCAATACATTTACCCTATTAATGCATGGCAATTAATTAATGTATTGACAAAAATGTAAAGTCTTTTTTATTTTTATTTTTTTTGACTGAAAGAGGTAGGATTATTAGTCCTCTTAAGGAACCCGCAACTCGGCAAAACCTTATACTACTATGGTTAAGGTTAATGGTTATATAGGCAAAAATACCTTTTGGTCCATCTTCTTTTGCTTTTACTATCATTTTAAGATATGAGTATATGCTTCATTATATGTGATAGCCCAAGAGGCCCAAAACAGTAGTGGGTCCATGTACTTGTAGAACAAATATACTAATCTTGGATTACTAGGTTTCTCTATTATGTAAATTGAATACAAATATTTTCTTTCACTTCTTGTTTTCTATTTTATGTACCACTAATCACAATTTGTCATATATATATATATATATATTGGTCTTTCTTTATAAAATAACCAAAATTAAAAATTAAAAAAAAAAAAAAAACATGTGATATACCATGGTTGGTGGAGTATAAAGTGAAATACAAAAAGTAGAATAGAGGATTTGTATTCTATATAGACCATACTTTGGATTCTCTGTAAAAGCCAGTGCTTGTAGCAAAGATATGGTTACTAAAAAATTTATCCGTAATTGTTGGTCATTGGACCACATAATTCATTTTCTCTCTCTCTTGCTTCTCCTTTTCAATCTCTATAATCTCCTACATTTCTTCCCGTCTATCACATTTCTAACCTGATATCAGAGCAAATTGATTTTGGCTTATAGAAAAATCTCTGCTTTTTTCTTCCACCAATTACTAATTTAGTGCCTGTTTGGAATTGGATGATAAGTTAGCTTATTGCTTATTTTTCTTACTATTTGCTAGTCTGATGTGAGTCACTTATTTATTTTATTAAACTTTTGTATATTTTTCTACTATTTGTGGGTCTCACGTGAGTTATCTACATACTTTATTTAATTTTTACCTTTTATCTGTAGTATTTTAAGAAAAAAATTTAGTAGAAAGTTAGAAAAGTTGTTCTCAAATAGACACTGAGCCTCAAAACTCATCTATTGTTTAATGGAGATGTCTATCATTTTAAATTTCACTCTCCAACTATCGAATTATCAAAAAAAGAAAAAAATTTAATGCAAATGTGATTTTTCCCATAAATAATTAATTGAAAATATATTTTTGGTTTGGTGCTTAGTATCCATTTAGGAACAACTTATCTAAATTTTTGCTGAAAAGTGCTAAAGTATACTTGTATTTTTTAATTTTTTTTTTTTTAAAGTGAGAAAATGTGAAGTTTTAAAAAACTATATATAAAAATTAAAAGCTAAATGCTGAGCAAGCTCAAGCCAAACAGACTATTAGTAATTGTTAAGGATAAGAGCCCAGTTATGATAATGTGATACGAAATACAAATTGTAGATTATGATAGGATAGAGTTATTTGTATTTTCAAACTCAAAATAGGATAGAGCTGTTTGTATTGAAACTCTGTTATATTTCAAATTCTAGTAATCTATTCAACTCAATATAAAGGAAAGGCCTTAGTTGTATCAGGTAAGGCTGAAAATATTTAGTAGTTCATTGAGTCTATCAGAGTAAGAGATAGCATCGATAGATTCGGCAAGAAGTGCACTTGGAAGAGGATACCGAATAGTGCCATCAGTAAACTTCTTGGGCTTGATGATATGGTTCTTGGATCGAGTCACCATAGGATGAGAGGGTGGCTGGTCGGTGGCTAGAGAAGGATTAGGTACAGTTGGGATGATGTGGGTAGAAGCAGAGACTGTTTGATCATATGTATTATGGGTAGAAGTCCTTCCAAATTCTACCGGACTTATCCTATCTCGGATGAGATACATTATTGATCTCTTAAAGAAAACCAAGATGTTGGAAGCTAAGCCTATTAGCTCTCCTATGTCTCAATCCACAAGTTTGTCTGCATTTGAAGGGGATTCTCTTGATGATGTCACTTTATATAAAAGCACTGTTGGGGCTCCAAAGTATCTCTCTCTTTCTCGTTCTAACATCAGTTTCACTGTTAACAAGCTATCACAGTTTATGCATTGCCCCACATCACTTCACTGGTAATTTGTCAAATGCCTCCTACGTTACCTTAAACAAACAATTCATCTTGGTCTTCAGCTCAAACTCTCTAAGTTTAATACCCTCCAAGCCTTTTCTGACGTTGATTGGGCTGGTTGTTGTGATGATTGGCGCTCCACTGGGGGATTCTATGTTTTTCTTGGTGATAATCTTATTTTCTAGGGCTGTAAAAAGCAAAAGACCATGGCTCAGTCTAGCACTGAGGCTGAATACAAAGCCCTTGCAAATGCAGCTGCTGAAGTGAAATAGCATGCGTGCTTTTTTATATGAGCTTGGAACTCCTGTCCCTAGGCCTCCAGTTCTCTAGTGTGACAACATTGACGCAACATATTTATCTTCCAATCCAGTCTTCCATGCTCGAGCAAAGCATGTTGAGATTGATTTTCACTTTGTCAGGGACATGGTTGCTGATGGCTCACTTGTCGTTCGTTTTCTATCTAGTTGAGATCAACTAGTTGACATCTTTACGAAGCCTCTGTCTTCATCTATGTGAGGGATTTCACAATTCGCTCCAATACCAATAGGCTTGGTCTGCGATTGAATGCTATAAAAGATTTGTGCTCCCTCATCCTTCACCAATTGGTCGTTGGATGGATCGGTAAGGCACACGGTCCGACAAATGGTATTAGAGCCCGGTCATAGGTTCGAGTCGTTGGAGCCTCATTGTGAGAGAGGGATTGTGAAGGATTTCACAATTCGCTCCAATACCAATGGACTTGGTTTGCGATCGAATGCTATAAAAGATTTGTGCCCCCTCATCCTTTACCAATTGGTCGTTGGATGGATTGGTAAGGCACACGGTCCGACAATCTAGATTTGCACTTCTTCGGTCCTCAAGTACAGATAAAAGGTCTGGTGGTACATCTTCCATCCAGACTGACATATGTGATAAAAATTGTGATTTTCTTGCTAAAGAGTGCGCTAAATTATTACCCTGTCTACGTACAAGAGATGTTTTAAACTCAGACAGGTGTGTACTGAGGAAAAGAATATCTTGCACTAGATGTCCATACGTTGTAAAGTTCCTGCACTCCATCTTCAAGGCTTTATCCAAAGACTCAGAATCTCCTTCCAGAATGATCCGCTCAAAACCCAGCTCCAAAGCAAACTCCAGAGCCCGTCTTGCAGCTAGGGTCTCGACTTCTATAACTGAAGCTGGCAGTGGGATTTGTTGTGAGAGGGATGCCATTACGAGGCCATCACTGTTGCGCACCACGATCCCAATTCCTACTGTGTCTTTGTCGGCAAATGTGGCACCGTCGAAGTTTAGTTTGTACCAATGATCCGGAGGCGGTGTCCACCTAGTTGGTTGCTTTGTCATCGGCGTTGTTGATGTTAAGGGGTTGGAGTGGGACTCAAACCGTTGCTCCCGAGAGTGCTCCAGTACCTTATCCAAAGGTATTGTAGGTTTGCCCAAGCGAAGGTTATTCCTACGCCTCCACAAGTTCCATAATACCACCATGAGAAACTCAGGTTCTTTCAGACCTGCAAAAACAGAAACAATAAAGTCAGAGAAGCGTGTGCTTTGCCTGAAGAGAGCTTGGTTCCAGGATGGAGTCGCCGTCCATATGCTCTGTAATTCGGGGCAGTGATACAGAGCATGGAGTGTGTCTTCTTCATGCTGTTTACAAATCTCACAGAGGTTGTCAGGGATGATTTTACGTCGCATCAGATTTGCTTTGGTGGGGAGTGAGTCTTTACAAGCTCGCCATAACAAATGCTTCACCTTATTCGGGACATCAAGACTCCAGAGCTTCTTCCAGAGCTGTTGCAGGGGATTTGGCGTTGAAGAACTTGGCTGGCGGGCTAAGCTTGAGTCTTGCAGAAATCTATAACCCGACTTGACCGAGTATACACCGTCCGGATTAAAAGGCCAGATCAGGACGTCCTCTTGTAAGGATTGGCACAATGGGATGCTTTTGATCGTTGAGGCTTCAAAATCATAGAAAGTTCTATCAATTAAGTCTTCATTCCATGTCCTATTCTCTTGGTCAATAAGGTCTCCCACCGTATTTATCACACAACCTTCTGCCATTGGTGTGATGATTTTCGGACATCCAGGTTTAGGCAGCCAGTTATCACCCCACACTTGCACCGAAAATCCAGCTCCAATACGCCATAGCCCACCCCGTTTTATCACTTCCCTTCCTTTGATTATGCTCTTCCAAGCATGAGATGCACTTTGTGGACATTTTGCTTCTAAAACCGTGGAGTTTGGGAAGAACTTGGCTTTGAGTACTCTATAAAAGAGAGATTGAGTGTCATGTAATAACCTCCATGTCTGTTTTGCCAGCAATGCATCATTGTACAAAGCGAGGTCTTTAAACCCCATACCCTCCTGGTTTTTTGGTTTACATAAGTCTTGCCACTTGGTCCAATGAATTTTTCTATGATCACCCCTTTGACCCCAAAAAAATCTACAAATCAAGGCTTCTAATTCATGACATAGAGAAATAGGAAGCTTAAAACAACTCATCGTATAGGTGGGCAGGGCTTGTGCAACGGCCTTAATCAAAACTTCTCGACCCGCTTAAAATAAAAGCTTTGCTTCCCATCCTTGTAATTTCTTCCATAATTGTTGCTTGATGTGAGTAAAACTCTCCTTTTTATTCCTACCAACAAGAGAGGGGAGGCCCAAATACTTCTCATAATGTTGTATCACTGTAACACCAAGCATATCCTTGATTAGATTTTGCATTTCCCTTGATGTAGATTTACTGAAGAAAAGTGTAGTCTTGGCCCTATTAATTTGCTGCCCCGATGCTCTTTCATATGTGGCCAATACCTGCAACAAACCTTGGCATTCACTCTCCTTAGCTCGACAAAAAATCAAGCTATCATCAGCAAAGAGGAGATGAGTTATTTTGGGTCAATTTTGGCAAATAGACACTCCTCGAATGTCTCCTTTGGTGGCTGCCTTCCGTATCAAACCATGTAGCCCTTCCGTACACATGAGAAAAAGATAGGGGGAGAGGGGATCGCCTTGCCGAAGTCCCCTTGTGGGTGAGATCTCTCCTTGGGGTTCCCCGTTAATCAAAATAGAGTAAGATGCAGTAGTAATGCATAACATCATGAGCCGTACCCATCTCTCATTGAAACCCATTTTTACTAGAACTTTCTCCATGTAGGCCCATTCAACTCTGAAAGTTCAAAAACGTGTACAAAACATCTTTGAACGTTTAGACCCCCAAATTACAACTTAACCAAATCAAGCAATATGTCAAACAACTAATGTGCGGAAACTTAACACATGCTATAATATGAAATTGGTTAAAATCTATCTAAGCCATAACATAATAAAACCACAGCAGATAATACAAAGGCAAAGATAGAGAGGAAGGAAGATGCAAACACAAAGACAACACGCGATGTGTTATCGAAGAGGAAACCGAAGTCCTCGGCGAAAAACCTCTCCGCCGCCCTCCAAGCGGTAATCAATCCACTAGAAAATACAATTGGGATACAAGGACAGCAATAGACCCTCCAAGCCTAATCTACCCAGTGCACCTAAGCCCTCCAAGCTTCTTGCTCCAACGAGGTTGCGCCGAATCTTTTTCTTTTCTAGCTTCCCGGATTCCGCTACTAGACCATAGCATCAACCAATGAAGATTGGCTCCTTCCTAACTGCTTCCCAGAAATCCAAACGACTGACTCACAGTGATGATGATGGTGAGAACCAGGTTTGGTATAATGCCTCTCAAGGATTTGACAATGGAGAGGAAGAGAGTTGAGGAATTTGAAGAGACTCTAAGGTAGAGATTGTGGGTGAAACAATCTTGTTTTTCTTTAGGGTTTCTCTCTCAAAATTCTCTCTGGAAGCTCTCTTTCAATCGTGGGTAAAAGGGGTATTTATACTGGAGTAGGAGAGGAATGTGAAACGTCAGGTTTTACAAAACAGGGGTGGCTCGCGGCTTGACTAAGTCGCGAGATCCAGTCGCGAGTTAACCGTATGGCCAGTTGTCCTGTTTTGTCCTGTAGTGCTCCAGCTAGCATGACTGTTCATCTTCCAGCATGCTTGGCATGTGTGCTGCTTCTGGCGGCTTGCAGCCGCGAGTCACCCGCGAGTCCCAGCCGCGAGTCTCTGTTTTCTTGCACACTCTTGAGCAATCTTCACTCTATCTCACTTACTACCCTTACAACAAACCCACCTAAATACAGGGTTACTAAATGCTGAATTACAAGCAAATTTGGCACAGAATAAAGCCAATTAGATGGTTGAATAAATTCAACCTTACAATCTCCCCCTTTGGCTATTCCGTGACAAAACCCTAAAACAGACTCTAGACTTAACATGTGAGTTGGGAACAGTTGAACAAAACTCACTCACACCTAACTCTAGAAGCTGTGAAGCACTTGAATCATATGAACATAATACTCCTGAAACACAACAATACACCATGATCATTGTAAGCAGAAAATTATAAATGCATATGAAACAGGCAATATGTGATCAAGCAAAGATGGAGTTAATAAACAAACCATGGCTTGATCAACCAAGTGAACACCACAAGGTAGTGATCACAGTGCTTATTCACACTTGGAATGAACACAAGGACATACAAGTTAACAAGCACAAGGCAAGACACTTGTATGCTCAACACTCAACCAATACATAACACACAAGGCATATGCATCTAGGAACAATCCTACAAGGGCACAAGAGTGACAGTACATAAACCAAAGTGCAGAACATTTAGATTAAAGTACTGATTTCAACATAGCATAAAGGCTGTATGACAAAAGTATGTGTGTACTCCCCCTATCACTATGCACACTTCCCTTTGAACTTTTCTCCCCCTTACTGAATGCTCTCCCCCTTTTTGTCACGAATAGCTAAAGACTCTCGTCCAACTTTCGTTGAATCTCATCTAGCTGATTCGCCATAGTCTCGAGACGCATTTGGACATGGTTGTTTGTGGAGTAGAGAAGTGCCACAAGCTCATCAACGCGTTTCTGAATATGCTCAAGTACACTGCCGACTCTATCAGTATGAGGAGCAGTCTGTACTTGCGGAATACTAGCCGGTGAAGCTTCAGGAACAGCACGTGATGTAGATGTGGTATGTGCAGGTATCTCTGAGTCAGGGGCAGATGGAGTGACCGGAGAGATGTGAGCACTTCTTGGTGATTTAGAGGAGTGACTTCTGCTAGCTTGAAGAGTGAACAAGGAAATGGGACGTTGACGAGTCAACATTTTACCATCTGCAGGAGGAATAATGCCTGCACGAAGAATGAGCTTCATGATGAGACTGCAAAATGGAATAATTCCTCGAGCTGCAGATCGACACGCGGTCTTCCTCAAGGTGTAGTAGATGTGAGCACATATATCAATGGGGGCTCCTGTAATGAGGTCACAAAGAAATAGAGCTCTCCCAAGATTGATGAATGTAGTGTTGGACAGTGGGTAGAGATTGGTGAACATGATCAACTTCAGTGTGGTCAGCTCAGGTGCAAACTTTGCGGTGCTGATGGATGTTCCTGCACTGGATACTTCATGATCGTGTCCTAGGATTTGTAAAATTTCTCCAACTTCTAGATTTCGTTCATCATAAGGAGTTAAATTCACATTCTGAGGTCTGGTGATGCTGAGAAGATCTGCGATGGAGTCTGGGGTAACACTAAACTCTGTTCCTCTGACCCAGAAAATGAGTTGAGGTCCAAGATCAGTTGCATTGGAGAAGCATTCTTTGACCAGCTCATCCATTGGATCATCAAAGTTCCCGAACAAGTTTGTCCAATCTCGATTCTCAAAGATTCGAGGGATGAAAGTGGTCCCTAAAGTGTTGAACTCCACCACCCGTTCCACTATAGTGGTTGACTTGTCAAACACATTTGAGTAGGCGTGTGAGTTAAGCGGAAGTCTGAACCTATCCTCATTGGGATCTTGAGATGCCTGAGATGATAGACGAGTCCTTTTAGCAACTGGTGTTGCTGGTTCGTCAGCAACAATGTCTTTACCCCTGGAAGATCGACGAGACATCTGCAAGAGAACAGGCCCACAGCAAAGAACCAAACAACAATACCACACAAGATAATTGTCAACAAGATTCAGTGTAAACAAAATTTCAATATATAAACACAAACTGAGGATAGTGCAGACCCAACCAAACTTCTAACAATACAAAGAAGCACAAAATAACAGGTGCAGCAAAATGGTGATAGTGCACCAAGACAAAGATGGACAACACAACAGACAAAACTGTCAATGAGACAGGTTATCATGACCATGATATGCAAACAGATACAGCATTCGAACATTTAGAGCAGATAAAATAAATCACTCCGTTAGAGATATGAACACGGGGAAAATATTTCACCATGAAGAAACCAATCATCCACACTAGAGCACATGGTTGAGAAACATTCAATATGTTATCATCAGAACTCAGAAACCAATACCGAACACCAACAACAATACTAAAGCAAGTGAAATGAGTAAGTCAAATAGACACCAAACCTATTTAAGAAAAGATTTTCAGACTCAATAATAGGCAAAAATCAGAACAATGAAAAGCACATTGTGACCGCTCAGCATGAAAACAGGAGAGAACAATATCAAACAAGACACTCCATACCCATTACACAAAGAGAGAAGTATTTCGAACAAACAAACAGTCCAAATAGTAACAAAAATATGCAGGAAAAAGAAAATGAGATTGAGAAAGCAAAACCCATACCTTTTCTTGATGATTTGGATAAGAAATGAAGCACCAATGAGGTTTGAAAATGGATTCACGAAGTGTTTGGAAGGAAGATAGTTTAGAGAGAAGATGAACAGTTACAAAAGTTCGAGGGAAAACTGAAAAGAGGTTTAAAAACTGCTCCTGTTTCTGCAAAACACGCGATTTTCGCGACTTGATTAAGTCGCCACACAGTCGCCAGCTCAAGCCGCCAAAGCACTCAAGACCAAAAATTTGAAAAATTTTTCTAAGTGTTTTTCGCGACTGGAAGGTCTACCCGCGAGTGAGTCGCGAGCTGAGTCGCGAAAATCTCTGAGTGAACCTCGCGACTGGACCTTCCACTCACGAACAAGTCGCCAAAAATGACCAGCGAAGATGCGACTGAGGATCGCGACTTGACATACCCGCGACTGAGCCGCCAAAACAGGGCAAAACTGTATTTTTGAAATTTTCAGATTTTTCAAACAAAATACTTTCCAAAAACACCTAAAACACTCAAAAATCTTTTTGTGCTTGAATTAACAAAGATTGAGCATGTGAAAACACATTTCATCAAGTACAATCACACAAATAAATATGGCATTTATTGAACATAAACTTGTGTGTTGTGTGTGGGTACCAACAATGAGATAGTCCTTCGTCTAATGTGAAGCTTCAATGATCAATTCAACCAAGGCATACACAATTAGCACTAGATCATGTGACCCATCTCAATTATAGAAATATGTATATATGACCTCCCACACAACTTGATAATCATAACTTGGAGCTTATCGTTTGACTCCACTTTCAATCATAACATTTGATCTTTTTGATCTTTTGAGGCAAACATCTCTCATTGTGAGAGTGATATATGACATTTCACTTTAAAGAACAGGCCTTTGGCCTTTTTGAATAAACTTCACTTTAAAATAAGGTCACTTACCCTTTTTCCTAGTCAAATACTAGAATGTGCGACAGGCTTTTGCAGCTCAATATCTCTTTTCATTTGGAGATTTACATTTGGTGAGCTCTTTTTAGCAAAACAAAAATAAAAAGTGGGAAGATATATAGACACAAGTCTATGCATGTCTCAAGATCAACACAACCATTCACTAATCATTCATGACAAGTTTGAAGATCTATTTACAACAATCACATAGATTTCAAGATTTTTCCCACAGTGATATGAGTGCATGAAAACAAGCAATGCTCGAAAATGCACAAAGCCATTAGCACAAAGGTACAAAAACAAGTTTTGAGGCAAAACTCAACAAAGTCAATCAAGCTTTTTGATTTTCTAATTTTTTTTTATGTGATTTTTGGATTTTTGACACAAGAAACAAAAAGATTGATAAAACAAAATTAAAAATATTCACAAGAAGACAAGCAAACAACCAACATCAAAAACAGCAAGCAAACCAAACAAACATTGTCACAAAGCATAGGAAGTATTAATGCATGGACATGTTGTAATGCTTATGCATGAGTACCATTTTTCACCCACACGTCACTTGCGTTTGGGGTGATTTCCTTATAGGATTGGGTACGGGAGTTAGGGCTTTCAAATCTTCGTGAGAAGCTTTCCAAGCAGTTGGTGAATGCACCAATCATCTTCATCACGTTCATCATTCCGGGATCTCTATTTTGATCTCTAGATTGATCACCTGCCCAAATTCTCCTATCATTTCTGGGTCCTCCTGACCTTTGAGGAGTTGCACTGTTTTTTGCTCTCAGCTTTTGGCAATTTGGTCGAGTATGCCCTTGAAGTCCGCAATAATGGCACACATAAGTTCCTCTAGGACCTCTTTGTGGTCGTGGACGTGACTTGGCACGAGATTCAGACCTGCCCACAGACTGATTACGGGGATTCAGCATCCGTTGATTCACCACATTCTTCTTCTCCTCCACCTCGAGCTTCTCACCAGTAAGGTCAGCTACAACTGGATCTTTGGCCTTTACAAACTTCACTTCTTTAGTGACATTTCCAGATGAACTACTTCCTCCGGTATATCCCAATCCGGATTTGTCTGAAAAGCTCTTTTGAGATGATATAACATCATCTAGCTTCTTGGTGGTGACCCTCTCTATTTTAGCATTCGCTTGCACAACCTCATTCTCAAGAAATCTCACTTTTGTGTAAGCTTCGGACAACTCACCATTCAGTGTTTCTATCTCACATTTGGCCTCCCTATATCGAATTAGGAGACTTTTGTAGTCCTCCTCGGCCTTCTTCATTTTTCTCACAGCAGTCTTGGCCACCCTTGTGTACTCACCCGACTTCTCCAAGAGTGAGTTATAATTCTCTTGAAGATTTGCTGCGCTTTCATCTTCTTCAGCATCTGATTCTTCAACAATTCCTAGTGATTCATCATCACTATGTTCTCCAAGGTCTCGTACAAGCAGATTCAACTCATCTGAAGACTCAACATGAGCAATAGTCATAAAAGCTGAATAGTTCCCCTCTCCATCACAGCTCTCTTCAGATTCTGAGTCAGACGAATCTGAGTCACTCAAGGTCGTGGCATACACTTTGCCTTTCGATTTCAAATAATTCGGACATTCCTTCTTGAAGTGTCCATGCCCGTTACATTCGAAACAAGTGACACCTTGTGTGGGTTGGGATTCTTTTCCATCTTTCTTTTTGAAATCCCTCTTCTCCCTTCCAGAACTTTGGAATTTTCTTTTATCATCAAATTTGCCATTATTTTTGAATTTCAAAAACTTTCTGAAATTTTTGACAAGGTAGGCTACATCTTTGTCAACCACATCTTCTCCCGATGAGTCTTGATCTTCCACCTTCTCATTAATGGTCTTTAGAGCAAGAGATTTACTCTTCCGTTGATTGGGCAGCGACATCTCATAAGTCTGCAGAGAACCAACCAGCTCCTGTACTTTGATGTCATCAAGGTCCTTGCTCTCTTCAATTGTTGTCACTTTAGCACGAAAACTTTCCGGCAATGATCGAAGGATCTTCCTTACAATCTTTGAGTCCTCCGTTTTCTCCCCCAAGTTGAACTTACTGACAACCACCTCATTTAGTTTTCCATAGAAAGAGTCAAAAGACTCATCCTCACTCATTTTGAGCTCCTCAAACCGAGTGGTCAGCATTTGTAACTTGGTGTCTTTCACTTTCTTCGTGCCTTCATAAGTTGTTTCCAGAATCTCCCATGCTTCTTTGGCAATGGTAATGTGAGAAATCCTGTGAAATTCATCTGGAGACACACCACAGAAAATAGCATTGAGTGCTTTACTGTTAGCATTAGATGCAGCAAGTGCTGCTTTATCCCATGTGGATTTGGCTGCCTCAGGTTTGGTCCAACCAATCTCAACAGCATCCCAAACGGATTCATCAATAGAACACAGAAAGCTCTCATACGAACCTTCCAAAAAGCATAATTACTACCATCAAAATATGGAGGTGCATTTAGGGATTGAGACCTATCCATCTCAAAAGGGAGTCAAGGATCACACAATGGTAATGAAACCAATAGCAGTGTACCCGCTCTGATACCAACTGAAAGTTCAAAAACGTGTACAAAACACCTTTGAACATTTAGACCCCCAAATTACAACTTAACCAAATCAAGCAATATGTCAAACAACTAATGTGCGGAAACTTAACACATGCTATAATATGAAATTGGTTAAAATCTATCTAAGCCATAACATAATAAAACCACAGCAGATAATACAAAGGCAAAGATAGAGAGGAAGGAAGATGCAAACACAAAGACAACACGCGATGTGTTATCGAAGAGGAAACCGAAGTCCTCGGCGAAAAACCTCTCCGCCGCCCTCCAAGCGGTAATCAATCCACTAGAAAATACAGTTGGGATACAAGGACAGCAATAGACCATCCAAGCCTAATCTACCCAGTGCACCTAAGCCCTCCAAGCTTCTTGCTCCAACGAGGTTGCGTCGAACCTTTTTCTTTTCTAGCTTCCCGGATTCCGCTACTAGACCATAGCATCAACCAATGAAGATTGGCTCCTTCCTAACTGCTTCCCAGAAATCCAAACGACTGTCTCACAGTGATGATGATGGTGAGAACCAGGTTTGGTATAATGCCTCTCAAGGATTTGACAATGGAGAGGAAGAGAGTTGAGGAATTTGAAGAGACTCTAAGGTAGAGATTGTGGGTGAAACAATCTTGTTTTTCTTTAGGGTTTCTCTCTCAAAATTCTCTCTGGAAACTCTCTTTCAATCGTGGGTAAAAGGGGTATTTATACTGGAGTGGGAGAGGAATGTGAAACGTCAGGTTTTACAAAACAGGGGTGGCTCGCGGCTTGACTAAGTCGCGAGATCCAGTCGCGAGTTAACCGTATGGCCAGTTGTCCTGTTTTGTCCTGTAGTGCTCCAGCTAGCATGACTGTTCATCTTCCAGCATGCTTGGCACGTGTACTGCTTCTGGCGGCTTGCAGCCGCGAGTCACCCGCGAGTCCCAGCCGCGAGTCTCTGTTTTCTTGCACACTCTTGAGCAATCTTCACTCTATCTCACTCACTACTCTTACAACAAACCCACCTAAATACAGGGTTACTAAATGCTGAATTACAATCAAATTTGGTACGGAATAAAGCCAATTAGATGGTTGAATAAATTCAACCTTACAAACTCTATCATAGGCCTTACTCATATCCAGCTTCAAGGCCATTAAACCGGTTTTGCCCTTAGTGTGATTCCTCATGTGGTGTAAAGTTTCAAAAGCCACTAGGATATTATCTGAAATCAAACGATCAGGTATAAAAGCACTTTGATGATCAGAATAATATGAGGCATGATATGTCTTAGTCTATTAGCTAGGACCTTTTCAAAAATCCGATACAACACGTTACTCAAGCTTATGGGCCTAAATTGTGTCACATGATCCGGGCTCTTTACTTTAGGGATTAAAGTTATAAAAGAGTGACCCAGTGATTTAGGCAGAGTACCTGTGTTTAGATAATGCAGTATAGTTTGAGCAACATCCGACCCAATCAAAGACCAGTAGCTTTGGTAAAACAAAGGAGGCATACCGTCGGGGCCAGGTGACTTCAAGGGCGCCATCTGCTGCACTGCCTTTTCAACCTCTTCAATAGTAAAATCAGAGAGCAACATGTCATTCATGTCATCAGTGACCACATGAGGTATAGTCTCCAAAACTTCCTCCATGCCATCCGGACTGGCCGTTGTGAAAAGGTCTTTGTAGAAATTAACAATGATCTCATTCACTTCATATTGTCTAGTGCACCACTTGCTTGTGGAATCATACAACTTTGTAATGTAATTACGGCGCCGTCGTTGGGAAGCTCTAGTGTGGAAAAATCTGGTGTTCCGATCCCCATCTTTCAGCCAAAGGATTTTTGCTCGTTGCGCCCACATTTTAGCTTCCTTGTCAAGAAGCTTATTAATCTCTTCCTACAAAATTCTCATATTTCTTGAGTCCCCTGTACGTAGTGAGTCCCTCTCCGCTTGTTGTAAAGCTTTTCTTTTTTGTTGTAATTCTCGTTTCACACTTCCAAATGCCTGCTTACTCCAGCGTGTTAATGCCATGCCACACCTATCAATCTTTTTCACTACCCTTGTATCCCATGTGTCTGTCACTTGCTCTGGCCATACTGCTTCAATTGTATCAGTGCAGCCCTTTTCCGTCATCCACATTTGTTCAAAACGGAATGGTTTTTGAAAACCGGAATCCATGCCCTCAGGTGTAATCCATAGCGGTTTATGATCCGAGGTTGTTGTGTCTAAGTGATAAACTTTTGTATCCGGGAACATTGTGAACCACTCATTTGTCGCCACAGCTCTGTCCAACCTCTCCCACACAGTAAAATCCGGATAATGTTTGTGCCAGGTAAATGGAAACCCCACAAATCCTAAATCCATAAATTCACATTCATCAAGGGTGTCCCTGAATAACTGCATTTGACTGTGAGGTCTTGCTCGTCCGCCCTGTTTTTCCGACTGTTGCACAATTTCATTAAAATCCCCGGCGCAAAGCCACGGTGAACCACTCCTTCTCTTCAACTGTCTCAACTTGGTCCAGGATTCATGTCGTTTTTGTGTGTCCGGTTCGCCGTAAAATCCAGTAAATCTCCATTCATCTTCCTGGTTTTTGTTTATAATGGTATCAATATGATTGGAAGAGAAAGTTGCAATATCTAACTTAAAATCTTCCTTCCAGAACAGTACCAGACCCCCTGCCTTATTCCTTCTTGGTACGTCAAACATATGCTTGAATTGAATTTTCCTCTGAACCAGTTCTAGCCTTGCTCTATCGGTCCATGTTTCGGCTATAAACACGACTGAGGGATCTTTTGCCCACACCAAGTCTGCGAGCTGATCTTCTGTGCGCAGGTTCCCAAGCCCGCGACAGTTCCACACTAAGATACTCATTGCTTCTGGCAGGGCTGGACAACAGCCTCTGCCAATATCTAGGTGTTTTCCTGCTTAGAGTGAGAAACCGCAAGTTTCTTATTTGGTAACTCAGTCTGATGTGTGAGTGGTGGTGCTGCTCTTTTTTGCTTCACTGGTTCTGTCTTTTGTAATACATCTACCCTGTCAGTTCTGGTGAATCTCTTCCATGTACCTGGGGAGTGAGTGTTGCTATGGAGTTTACTTGGATTGGGGGTGTCATGGAAGGTTTCGAAGTTGGAGATTGGTTGATGGGAAGGTATAATGGATTGTGTGTTTGATGTTTTTTTTTTTCAATTTGTTCCAAAATAAGATATACAAAACCCGTTTTACAATCTTGCTAAACTATGAAACAACCTGAACAAAAGAACATTCATCCTCACATGAAGAAAAAAAAAGGCCTTCTAAGCTTACTACAGGGGTCTAACACCCCTATAGGACGACTCGCATAAGGTGGTGGACCCATGTACTTTGTTGCTGGCCCGGTTCCGCCACTCTCTTGCAGAAATAGGCCAGAAGAATGAACAGAGCATAAGTGCACCTGAAGCTAAACCAAAATAGATCCAATAACTTCGTTGCCTCAAGCTTGGACAGTTTTCCTTACTGATCTTAGTGAAGCTTTCTTGAACATTGGTGCAGTCTATTAGCTTAGAAAGGATGGAGTTGACATTGTATGCTTTATAGCTAACAGCGGCAGCTAATGTTATCTGGCTGTAATAACTAGGGGTCAATCGTCCCTTCTTGTTGCATTTACCTCTTAGTGAGACCTCGCAAACATACTCTCCCATTCCCATATGAAAACAAAATCCAATAGTTTTAGAAGGTTAAAGTTGTTGTGTGATTGTGTGCGATGATTGAATGATAAGCGGAAACATAAAAGAGAGAGCAACAGAATTGTTGAACTAAAATGTTAATGGAATTATGCTTTTCAAGCTCAACAATGAAACAAATGTAACAAATTTCATAATTTTTTCATGATTTATTGAGGTGAAAATTTGTGATTAGTATAATATCACTTTTATGGGAACTACCACTAACATTCCTCTTATTGTATACCAATCATAACTTGTCATCTCAATAGTTATTAAAAATGTTATGAAAATTGTTGTGTAATAAGACTTATTGTTTCAGTTTAACTAAAATGTAAAATAAAAACTACATATCTAATTAGAAATTTTAATATCTTTTCGTAAAGCTTTCTCTTAGCTTTTGAAAAAGAGGAAATAGAATGTATGTACATGTCTGTAATTTAAACATACCGCATCTGCATTGCTGAAGTCCACTTCACCAGTAATGCATTTGCGGTCAGTCATATCAGAGTGATAAGGATTACAGAGGGCAGGCACCAATGGACCAGATTGACTGAACGAATTTGGTCCAGTGCCATTCTTGTTGACCACGTTGGTGATGAACTTGTTAACATTACTGACCGTTTGGAAGGTCACATCTTTGCTAGTAGACAAGGTTCCATAGGCTGTTGCATTGTCCGCACAGGGAAGAATTTGGCTTAATGCTGTATGAGCTGTGGGATTTTGGAGCCAGTCATCCATTGCAACACAAGTGTCTGCTATCCCACTGAAATGTGGAGAAAATTGGACGAGATGCACAGTCCTAGCAAGAATATGCAATCTAAAATAAAAAAATATATATACCTTTGTACAAAGAAAAAGATAAATTTCAACTGTAAGAAATGTTTGTCCCTCTTCTTGCATTTGAGTTCCCCAATTTAACATATATGTACCCATGCTCACTAATTTTGTCAAAACTTCCATGCATCCTAATGTGAAGTTTGCGCTCCACAAATTAATTTTTGACAACAAATATAAGCGCTTAAAATTTTTTCCCAATATAATATGTAAGGTTGAATTTTATCAACCATCTTGTTGACTTTATTCCGTGTGAAATTTGTTTGTATTTTAGCAATTAGTAACCCTGTATTTAGGTGGGAATCATGTAAAGGTAATGAGTGAGAGAGTGTGAAGAAATGTTCAAGATTGTGCAAGGATGCAGAGACTCGCGGCTGGGACTCGTGGCTGACTCGAGACTGGTAAGCTGCCAATTGCAGCACACGTGTGAAGTATGCAGGGAAGCTGAAGAGTTATGCCAGCTGTTGCACTATTGAACAAAAGTCCCAGGCTGACCAGGCCGTTAGCTCATGACTTGAACTCGTGACTCAGTCTAGCTGCGAGGCCAAGTCACCAGACCACCCTGTTTGGGAAAAGTTGACTCTTCGCATTCTTTTCTCACCCCACTATATATAGACCCTTATACCCATGAAATTTAGAGAGCTTCCAGAGAGAATTTTGAGAGAAAAACCCTAGAGAAAAATAAGATTGATTCATCCACAATCTTCACATAGAGACTCTTCAAATTCCTCTACTCTCTTCCTCTCCATTGTCAAATCCTTGAGAGGTACATTACCAAAACCTTTTCTCACCATACCCATATCTGTGAGAAGGTCATTTGGTGTTTGGGAAGCAGTTAAGAATGGACCAATTTTATATTGGTTGATGCTATGGTCAAGTAGCGGAATCCGGTAAGTTAAAGAAGAAATAAGTTTAACGTAACCTCGTTAGAGTAGAAGCTTGAAGGGCTTAGGTACATTGGGTAGATTAGGCTTGGAGGGTCTTCTGCTATTCATGTATCCCAACTACATTTTTTAGTGGATTGTTTACCGCTTGGAGGGCGGCGGAGAGGTTTTACGTCGAGGGCTTTGGTTTCCTCTTCGATAACACATCTTGTGTTGTCCTTGTGTTTGCATCTCTCTTCCCTTAATCTTTTCCATTTAATTTCTACTGTGGATGTGATTTTATTTGGTTTAGATTGTTTATCAATTTTGTTTTAAGCTTATGTTCATATTCCGCACATTAATTGTTTGACATTAAGCTTGAATTGGTAATTTATAAATTGGGGATCTAAACGTTCATAGTGTTTTATACATTAATTGAACTTTCATAATAGAATATTAAACAAGTGTAAGTCGCTCACCTTTTCCTAACTTACTTATATCACCCATCAAACATACTTCATTCGTTGACGACTATTAAAAGAACCTTTTGTCTTTGTTTCTTGACAATTTGATAGTTGCGATTGGGGAGGGAAAATTTCAACCTTGAAGTTGTTTGTTATAAACACCAGTGATTCTAGTTGAGTTACAAGGCTTTAAACAGGAACCTCCTATATTCAACAAGATATAATGGAGACCTAAGTTGGCTTAATGTCTGCTTTTCATATCTTATTTTTAGCTTATTTGGTTTCGTAAAACTTTTTAAAGCATGTATAATGATCACTTATTTGGTAATAAGTGAGAGGGTCACAAGACTCAACCAAGAGTAGATGGTACTCATGTACAAAGCCAAAAAAGCTTGGAATATGCAATGTGCATGCCAATGTATTCTGTATCATGTTCATTGAACATTTGAAAGTGCATGCGTACAGATTTTTTTTTTTTGATAGGAACGTACAGAAATTTCTTAAATCATTTAGTAGACATGTAGAAAGAGTTCTTATACTTATTCTAAACAAAGAAAAGTATCTGATAAGTTTATTAAGAACAAAATAATTCTATATACATACAATCATTGAAGGAATAAATGTAACTGTGAACATAATAAAAAAGAAGAGGAAATAAGTTGCTTACAACGAGATATTGAAATTAATGAATAAATGAAGCCACACAACACGGATGTGTTTGTAAATGATCCAGCCAATGATCATAAATCTGCAGCAAGTTGATGTATGTCATCAGCAACGAAAAAAAAAAAAAAAAAGAAGAAGAAAGAAATACATACAAAAGAATAAGAGACAGAAAGAGTACAGTTGGGAAATAAATGTAGCCAAATCACTTACATGTACACAAAACATTGCATGCCGAAAGCTGAGAATACTGCAGGCATTAACTACAATCACAATTGAGAAAAAATCATTAGTGGTTGTATGGTAGGCCTCAAGGAGGAATTATATATATATATATATATATATGAGTGTGTGTATGTATCTTGTTGAGAGTTCAATGGCCTTACAAACCAAAAACTGCCAAGAATAGCATCACAAAAGCAAGGTTAACAATTTCTCTCCTGCAAGTAAGATCAATAAATTGATTCACAACCATGAAAATTTACCTACATAAGCCACAACTACCACCAAAAAAAATTATAATAATTGATATAAAATCGAAACAAAGGATGAACTCACATAGAATTCAAAAACAAGTTTATATTTTTTAAAGAAGTCCATGTCCTGATCTCAGGAAATAGAGCAGAAACATTAGCCGTGTTTCTGACTTCTTCAATGTTCTTCTGAACATTAGGAGGCAAAGGAATTTTGTTCACTGCAACCGTTTTAGCTTCAGCTAGATTATCCAATGCACTTTTTTTTTTTTTTTTTAATAAGGATTATCCAATGCACTTTAAAGTGTTTTGGTGGTGGATTTTACTTGATTGGATGTATATTCTGTCATATCTTGCATGTTACTTTGGAAGTTGCCTTAACCATGAAGAGAATAGTATTTCCAGTGCTGATACATTAAATGCCTGTTTGGGAAGCGCGTTTTGCGTGTTTTCTAGCCGTGCGTTTTTGGATGGTGGGTCCCGTGCACTGTTCAAGGGACCCACAAGTACCTTTTCAGCAAAATTTTCATTAAAACTAGGTCCTGCGGTAATATTCACACATTTAAAAATTATCTTGCTACAGTGTTTTTAATTTTTAATTTTTAACAATAAGTGGTATCCAAATAAATCCTAAAAATAAAATAAAATTTTGGCAATTGGAATCACAAAAGTGTTCAGAGATAAACATAACACACATGAGCTATGAGTGAGGAAGTTGTAATGTTGAGGGTTACATACATTGCAACAATGGTGAAAAGTATAACAAGGATAACAGCAATGGAATAAATGACTTGAGAACTATGAAGCACGGGTGCATTTCGGGATTCGGGTGCAGGTGTGGGACTAGGCAATTTTGGAAAAAGGTGGGTGTAGGTGCGGCGATTAAAAAATTATTAAAAATATTTTTATTTATATTTTTAATATATTGCTAAGCATACTTTTTCACATTATATAAACATATACCAAATATATATATATTTTTCCCAACTCTAAATAATTGCTTACATTTCCTTTTTGGCTATTTCTAAATAAGTTCTTCAACAAAAAAGGTTAGAATTTTTACAATTTTTTTTTTTTAATTGGTAAGTTACATTGACACCATATGGATATTGAACCTGTGACCTTGCCCTCCACCTTCCTCTGACAAGGGGATGATGTACCATTTAAGATAGAGCTTATTAGCTGAATTTATTACTAAAGATAGTATTGTTTTTTCACATTTCAATTTAAATGTAAAGGGGTATTGGAAAGTTTTATACTAAGGTATGTGAACTCTTTTTATACTTGTCTTTAAAACTTGTGCATTTTCAAGTGGGGCTATTATTTGGAGATAGAGGGAGTGATATATAAGAGTTGTCAATAGTAATGTTTAATTGGAAAGTTATATACTAAGGTATGGGAATTCTTTTTATACTACTTGTCCTTAAAACTTGTGCATTTTCAAGGGGGCTTTTTATTTATAAACAGAGGGAGTAATATAGGTTGTCCATCCTAATTTTTATTCCAACTTGATTATTTTTGTTGATGCGATTCATATATGAAGCTTCTCCCTTAAGCATATAGCCATCCTAACCTTCTATTTAGGAAACTTGTGTGTACCATAGTCCTCTTATGCTTATAGTCAAAGCTCGTCAGAGGTATTGGGGTGCATTTTGAACTGCTTAGTTTATGCCAAGGATAGCCAGCTTAGTTCATGTAATTAAGCATACTTTTTTTTTGAATTTTGGCTTGAATCGGCCGTTTTGCCTGATGCGGCCCGAGTCGGCGCGAATCAGCCCGATTCAGTGCGATTCGGTCTAAGTTTGAGCCGCACCGGTGCGAGTTGGCATGAGTCGTGGAAAAAAAAAAAAAAAAAAAGCTGGACGCGGCACCGACGCGCGAGTAGCGGCATCCCTCGATTGTCAGTGCGTTGGGCCGCGGGTGTGGCATGGGTTTTGCCTCGTTCGTGCATCCCAACTTGAGAATAGCCACCATGCCCTCTTTTGAGGAAGAAACAGTAGCAACAGAAAAATATCAAGAACAAACCAAACACCAAAAACCAAATTCCAGCACTGGCGATTATAGGAAAAGCGGTGTAAGCAAAAAACTGCATCAAAAACATATATAAGAGTGTGAAACTGTGAATATTAAGCTAATTTCATTATTTAATCAACTACAAAAGGCAAAAGAATAGAGAATCAGCTGGAAAAAAAAAATGAAAGGTTTGCAAAAGCTCATATCTATGCAAACATTTGTGGCTCAAAGTTTGCATAGAAATATATATGAAATAATTGTAAACCTAGAGTGACTTTAAAACTATCAGAACTTTATATTGAACTTATAAGAATTATAGCAAAGTCTAGAAGGGATGGTTTTCGTTAAATGATTTATTCACTATTTCTTAATAATTTTAGCTTTTAGGACAATATGTTATTATAGTTGATAATGCTTAATTAGTTGGAACATGTTGGGCTCGCTTATCAAGGGAAAGTTTGTATTGAAACATAACGGAAAATGTTAGAATATTAAAAAATGATTAAATTTACTATTTTTTAACCGCTTAAGTTCTTGGGACAATTAATAATTTATCATAATTGACTTTAAAATCTACTGTCATCTATATATACTATAAAATCGAAGCTTGTTGACTAGTAGTTAACTTTTTGTAGCCTCCACAAATCTACACGTCATTATTAATTTATTAAATTATTTAATTTTTTAACTTAGTGTTTTTTGAGAAACATGTTTAGAGTCATTAGGTTTTTTAGAGAAACACGTTTATAGTGATTGTGTTCGTCTTTGTTGAGGTACAAATTTTCGGGCCTTAATTTCATTAGTTTACTCACAAAACACCCACATGAGCCTACACATTATTTTAAACCCATATAAATATTCTCCATATATATTACCCAAATATTCTCCATGTTATTGGGCCTTTACAAATACTCCATACACAAGCCCATAAATTGCCTTAGGCCCTCTCACAAATGTTACCCATTATAGCCCACATATTATCCAACTTGGGTTTTCAAAAAATACTCACCATATTGCTACCATATTGAACTACAAAATTATACCATCTCTATAAAAAAAAACCCAACGAAACCCTCTACAAACCCCGTTACTACATGGCACCCTAAAGCCCGTTGCTACACGGCACTCTTACAAAGGCCATTGCTACGTGGCACCCTTACAAACCCCGTTGCTACACGGCACCCTTACAAACTCCGTTGCTACACAGCAATATTTTTTACAAAATCCTACAAAACCCAAATACTAATTTGGCACTATTTCATAAAGCCCAAATATTAATTTAGCACTTATTTTACAATGCCCAAATACTAATTTGACACTATTTCATAAAGCCCAAATATTAATTTAGCACCTATTTTACAAAGCCCAAATACTAATTTGACACTATTTCATAAAATCCAAATGCTATTTTGGCACATATTTTATAAAGCCCAAATACTAATTTGGCATTATTTCATAAAGCCCAAATATTAATTTGGCACTTATTTTACAAAGCCCAAATACTAATTTGACACTATTTCATAAAGCTCAAATGCTATTTTGGCACCTATTTTACAAAGCCCAAATATTATTTTGGCAACTATTTCATAAAGCCCAAATGTTGTTTTGGCACATATTTACAAAATTCAAATATTATTTTGACACTTTTTTTACATATACTAAATCCCATACTCATGGGAAATATAATTATTCATCCCTTAAGAAATACCTCTCTTACAAGATTTATAAAAGCCCATGAATATCACCCATAACAAAACTATTCATTTTGTAGGGACAACCAAGCCTAAGGAAGCTTAACTACAAAGCCAAACTAGACCAGCCCAGCTCACACACAAATTTCAGCAGCAAGAGGTCATGTGAGCTGACCAGCCAAAATCCAGCACAACTAAACAGCTGGAGCCCATTCCCATCATGTCCTAACTTGTCTAATCATATCAGAAGAGGACATGTGTCCATCAGGGGTTAAACCCTTCCTCCACAAGCTGAAATTCCATCATTTCTCATGTGACATAAAGCTAAAAGTGATGTGACATAAAGCTGGAAAGCTTCAGCCAGCTGTCACTTTTTTCTTCTCCAACCCATTTAGTCAAGAACCAAGAGTAGCCATGACCACGCCATCAAAACTCTTGAAACAACTTGAAATCAGTTCATTTTCATACTAAAAACATGTATTCTCTGATTCATGGACCAAGCACATGAACCCCAAATGGAGAAATTTAGAGAAATGTGGTTTGGAGGGCACCAAGGGGATCCCAATAGAGTTCCCAGCAAGGGCTCCAAGATTGACACCTGGCTTGGGGTGATCCAATCTACCCTAGGGAGCTCTGATTCTAGCTGCAGCATAACCAAGATCATTAGTCTAAAGCATACTCTAATCCTTTCAGCCAAGGCCAATCAGCATTCAATGCTAAGTCAGAATCCCAGCTGTTATTATCCAAAACAGCAACAACCTTCTAAAAGTTGAGCTTACCACTATTAGCTAAAATCCCATGAATGATTCTCTAAGGGTTTTTTGAGGATTGGGAAAGATTTAGCAGAGATTATTTGCTAATCACCCTCTAAAAATCCAAATATAAATGGAACTCTCCATTAATGCTTAACAGGGAGGGGAGACCAAGATACACTAAGACATACATCAGGAAATATTTTTCCTTAACCTCTCTGTTTAAACCTTCTTTAAGCTCTGAAAAAAGCACTGAGTTCTTAGTTTCAAGCATAGAAACTATGTCCCCAACTCCTAGCTTAAAAACACTTCTCATAGCTCTACTCATAAACACTTATCTACCCCCAGCAGAAAGCTCCAGCAACCTTACTATACTCTCTCACTCGTGACTCATACTACTCACAAATGACTCTCTCTACTCATTACTCACTATATATTCACAAGCATGTTTTGACACCATAATGATCTTGCTGCGCTAGCTGGGACCACACTAAGTTTTCCTCATTATTTGTCATAATGGAACCCATGACATTTACTTATTCATTTACTATTAATGGTTATGATGTAACTGTTATTATAGAAATTTTCCCTTATATTGTTGTATTAAAAGACTCCTCTCTAGAGTTAACGGATGATGAGTTTGAAAGTGTAGATATTTTCCTTAATTTGTGAAGTAGCTAACGGCTGGAGGTTTATCCTGTTTTATCTTATGTTACCGCTAGGTTATTTCTGCAGAAACACCTTATCGTTGGGTCATTTTCTGTAAAAACATTTTATTGCTGGGTTATTTCTTACAGTATGCTTTTTAATCGTGATGACGTGTCGGCTGTAGGGATTGTTTATGGGCTACTCTTGTCAATTCCAATCTAGGCCCAAGGCATAAAATATAGTAGATTCCTTGGATCTTCACCGATAGCCTTTAGGCCATGCATCAAGCCCATCGTCGAGTTTCGGTTTAGACCCCCCAACTCATCATAAATCTCATTTGTCGGAAAGGAAACTTTTTTGCCCCTGACAGTCTTAAAAACTTAAAACCCTATTCAACTCACCTCACCCCAAAACCCTATTCATACCAGTAGCTCCACTGCTACTATAGCTATCTTCACCTACAACCATCGGCTTCTCTCCTATAGATCATGTTAGTTTGCAATATTATATTTCAATAGTTATAGCCATATATTATTCTTTGAGGTAAATGCCTTTCATTTTTTATTTTTTATTTTTTTGTTGTGTAGTAAAATAATTTTTTTCTTGTTTCAATAATTCCTAGGTATTGAATCTTCTGATTATTTGTTTCAATATATTTCTTTGTTATATAGTCACATATTTTTCTGTTGTGTAGTAATATTTTTCTTTGTTGTGTAGTAATATATTTTTCTTTGTTGTATGGTCAAATATTTTTTGTTTTGTTGTATAGCCACAATTGTTAAAAGTTCATTCAGATGGGTCGCATTGGGTCTATAAAAAGCCGAATCAAGAAAACAAATCTGGGCTAGCAAACAAGAATAGGTAATGATTTGCTTGTGGCTCGGTTAAATTTTTGTTTTGCTATGTTGGTTTGGTCATTTTTTAAGTAGTGTGTGGAATTAGTGGCTTATTGTTGGAATTGTGTAAAGCCGATGAAGGTGAGTTGCAAGAAGCCGGTTGGAAGGCTTAGAGAGGTAGTTCAAATTCCTAAGAGGGTAAATTTGATTGAGATAATGTTGTTTTTGTGAAATATTTTTGTTGGTTTTTTTTATAGTGGCTATTGTTGAGGTAGTGTTCAATTTTCTGTATGTGTTTATTGGGTTGGAATTATATGACTGAGATTTGTTCTGCTTTAAAATTTATGGGTTTTGTAGATTGGATATTGTTCTATTAAGTGCTCGTGGGAAAAATGAATGTTTCTTAAATTGCAAATTGACCATGGATTTCTAATTAATTAGAATTAAATGCTTTTAGGGATTCTAGCCATTGATTTTTTTTGAAGCACTAGCCATTGATTTTTCTTTTAAGAGTAACCTATCTTTCTGGCATTGAATCTTATGATTCTTTAATTCTTTTTGGCCTTTAGAATGTTTTAACATATGAATTTTTGTTTAATTTTTGCTATATTTGAAATTGTCTTGCAAATTTTAATGGTTATAGTCATGAATTATTTTTTTAAGGGTAAGTCATATTTCTTTTAGATTTCTCTGTTGAATACTATATATATATTTAATATTTTCTAAGTTTTGAATCTTCTAATTCTTTAATTTTTTAAATTTAAGATTTTAACTTTCTTTTCTTTGAAATAAACAAAACAAGTAATTTGAATATATAAGTTGTGAGTAGAACCAAGGGTAAAGTTATGGTCCTTATGGAGGGTACAATTCTTTTTATTTGTTAATAAAACATTTTGCCATTTGAAATAATGTTTGTCTTTTTCTATTTCTATTGCTCGCAACTATTATTATTTAATTTTGTACGTTAACCACTGTGAATCCTCTTAAATGCTCACCAGTTTTTCTGTTGATGTAAATAATGAATATCATTTCATCAAAAAAGAAAAAGAAGAAAAAAGTAGTGATGATCATAAGACTAGAAGAATGAAATTTATTTGTTTCATAATACTGTAAGATAAAATTTAGAGTTGCAGC
Organism: Quercus robur; assembly: GCF_932294415.1. NCBI lineage: Eukaryota > Viridiplantae > Streptophyta > Magnoliopsida > Fagales > Fagaceae > Quercus > Quercus robur. Next base: position 32,248,538 of record NC_065538.1, read on the forward strand.
GGAAACTAAATAAACATAAACACATTTTCAGTCATAGTTGTTTAAGTGTTTAGAGAAGAAAAAAAAAAAAAAAAAGACTCACTATACGATAATGTATATATAAAAGGTGTCTTCTAGTCTATGGCCTTTACCACACATATTTCCTTTTGATGGAGACTGGCTATATATACATATATATAGAGGCTAGACAAGGGACCGTTTTAAATTAAGATTTGCTCCATAACCTCTTTCCATCAAGGAGTTTAAATCTTGTAACTTCAAAGTGTTTATTAATCAAAGGGGTAATACCAATTGAAAGTTACTTAGAAATTGTTATTCACCATAATGTCTTTCACAAATAAAATCCTTAAGACATGAGTTTTCATTTATTATTTAAATGTGGGTCACATAAAGTTTTCTTAAAATCTTACATTCTCCCACTTGGCCCACTTGACATTTAAATTACTTGATAAATGATATTAACTTTAACATGGCCATGATATTACTCATGTCAACTAATTGTGAAATGCTCCCACTCAAACAAAGAATCCAATGCATGAATCATGGCGGTAATACCCTAAATTATAATGAGTACTTCCTTCCATGTATTATAATGTATAGTAATCCTTACATGAGTACTTTATGAGCATTAATTCTTTATAAATGGACTACCTATTAACCATTCGGGTCCTCTTTTATACATCCCCATGGATATATCATCATTATATATCTCGATAGATATATCTAACTTAATACATATACTTTACGTGCACAAAATAAAAATAAAATATTTTCTTCTCCAAAACTAACCAAATATGTGTCCAAAACATAGAATAATTAGAGAGAAATTAAACACCAAATGAGCGAACAAGTTCCATATGTCCAAAAGACTTTTATACTGCTTTGCTGGAAAATCTTTAGTTATAAAATTAACATATATTAGCTCAATAATTTTAACTCAATGGACACTTTCAATTTCTTAAAATTCTCTCTTAGACTGAGTTACTTTATGTTGATATGTTTATTTCGACTTTCACAATCATTGTTCTTAGAGAAGAAAATTATAGCAAAGTTATCTTTAAAAAATCTTTAAAGGTCTCATGATCATAAGATCAACAACCTTAAGACCTATCCATGATGCCTGTCTTATAGCTTCGTAGCATATAGGATATCTTACATGACAAAATAAAATCACTACTTTCAATTAGTATGTCATTCATATTTAGGAGTAAAAACAATACATTTATTCCCACTAACCTTAAGGTGTATACACCAATTAACAATGTGCCTAGTAAAACCAAATGGCGCAACAAAGTTGGTGAACCTTTATATACCATTAGTGGGATACCTATATGCCTAACTTTTGCAATATAAAACTTTTATTGGGAGCCAAACCTAATGGATCTTGTAAACTAACATTAATAGCTTTCACAAAACCTTTAACCTTATAGGAATAAATTTCTAAGTTCTTACTCTCGAGCAATCAAATCACTCCCACCCTTGTACTCAGTTTCTCATTTGACATATTTTATTCAATAAGATGGGTGATTCATCCACATGAGTACCAAAACATAGATCCACAAACCCAAAGAAAATAAACTTTAATGCTACGAAACTTAAACTTTAATTCTAAATTAACCAATGGCAATTTAGTAGTAAATTCAACCTTCCTATGGGTAGAGGCACATCATGCATGAATTTACTATAAATCTTTATTCATAAAACTAGTAAATAGAAACACTAAGAATCAAATTTTCCATACCTATGGGCCTAAGAAAAATCTCATCTTAATGCTACATTCACCATCTTATTCCAATTAAATGATAAAAATAATAACATCCCCATGGGGCCAAGTCATTATCTTCATGAATTAATTGCCACTTAGATGCCTTTATTCCTAATGAAGTCTTATAAAACTTTCTTGATGTGATTATCATCATGGCTTTAGATGCTATGGCCACTCCTAAGTCATTTTGATATTCACTACTTCATATGGCATCATAAAGATCAACTAATCGTAATATTGATCATGTCAATTAAAATAAACCACAATATGATATTTAAAGACAAGTGTAAGAAATTGTAAATACACTAAAAATATCAAATATTTTAACTATGTAATGATCAAATTTTCATATATAGTCACAAACTTTATAAAATCATTGCACACTATATGCAAGTCAGACAAGATAAGGTCGCTAGCCCAAACCATGTTTTATTTCTATCAAAGAAACATAATAATCTATATGCAAGAAGTTATCATGACAGACGTCCACTTTCATGAGAAGCTTAAATTTGAAAAACCAATCATGATCTTCATAGAAACATTCGACCAATGCTAAATGCAAAAGGAATAATTTTCCATAGATAGTCTTCTATATCCTAAAACTATCCCATATTAAAGCCATCCAACCCAAATGATGGTATATGCTATTTTAGTGATAAGCTTCAACACTATATGCTATGACCCATACACGAGATACATGGCATAAAACTTACATTATTCCATGCCTCTTAAAACTGAGTTTGCTAACATTGGTTAAAAGGCCAGATTTTGATGGCATTGTTAATTTAGCTGAAAGGTCCTACCACAAAAGAATATGCAATGCAAATACTTTATATTCTTAAATACATATGTGCATTGGAAATTTAGCCAAATAATAGAAAAATATATGAATTAAAAAATTACTAAACAACTTAGCATGAAGGATGGCTTTGATACCAAATGTAAGATAAACTTTAGAGTTGCAGCGAAAACTAAATAAATATAAATATACTTTCGGCCATAGTTGTTTAAGTGTTTAGAGAAAAAAAAAAGACTCACTATATGATAGTGTATATATAAAAGATGTTCTAGTCTATGGCCTTTCACTCACATATTTCCTTTTGATGAAGACAGGTTATATATATAGTCTAGACTATGGACCATTTTAAATTAAGATTTGTTCCATATCCTCCTTCCATCAAGGAATTTAAAACTTGTAACTTCAAAATGTTTATTAATCAAAGGGGTTATACCAATTGAAAGTTACTTAGAAATTGTTATTCATCATAACGTTTTTTTACAAATAAAATCCTTAAGACATGAGTTTTCATTTATCATTTAAATGTGGATTACATAAAGTTTTCTTAAAATCTTACAAATACATTATACATTTTTGCAAAATTTTCCCGTACATTGCATGGGTTAGCAACTAGTAGTATCATAAATAGAACAACTCACATGTTGTTTTATTCGAAGAGTACCTATCCTTGAGACTTTGCACGTTATGTAAAGAAAATAGAGTTTTTTCTGAGAGAGAGTAATATAATGATTGAATGCAATATATGGACGCGTTCAAGAAACTCACATAAATGTAATGTTTATTTGTAATATTCCAACCACCCTTGTAGAATTTATAATTATCAAAAGGGTCCACCCTGCGTGTTCTTTCTGTAGCTAATTTCAGGGATGCGTCCAGTACAGCTTCATCATTTGCCTTCGCAACAAGAAACCTCTGAATTTCCCATGAACCGATACCATAATCACGCTTCTCAATTGTTCCTACAACAAATGAAAGCATTTTTTTTTTTTTGAAAAACATAGTTAATGTGTAGAAGCTTTTTGTTAATATCAATTAATATATGAAAATAAAGCAACCCATTTTACAGCTTTGATTCTTTCACACTCCCTTTATGCACTTTCCACTCATCATTTGTCATCATGGATCAAATATGGACATTCTTAAAAAAAGTGGACACCTAATATGAAAGTGTGTACATTATATGTATACATCAGGTTTGTGAAACAATAATTTTCCTTTTATTAAAAAACAAGATAATGAAGTACCTCGAACGTGTTTGGTTCGCAGGTGTTGAAACTAAGGAGCTCCATGAGAAAACAAAAAGAAGGTTGAAAAAATGAAGAGCAAAGTTGGTAGAAGAATGAATGGCTTTGATTTGAAGTATGGCATTGTGCAATCTGCCATATTTCCTCTTTGTATGTCTCTGAAAACAACAGGGTTATGGTTCATCCATGAAAGCTACGATCTTTATGAATGTCCGAAAGAGAAAAGATATGAAATGAAATGTAAGTTTGAATACATAACCATTTGATAAATTACTATTTTTGGGCATCCTTGGGTTCACAGAGTTGGTAGAAGAAGGAATGGCTTTGATTTGAAGTATGGCATTGTGCAATCTGCCATATTTCTTCTTTGTGTTAGAGATATATATTAAACATATATTAGCCCAATGTAATAGGCCCAACCCAGTCCTGCTTGTACTAGTAGTCTAGGGTTTAGTCGCCTATTACATTGGGCTAATATATGTTTAATATATATCTCTAACAAAACCCTAGACTACTAGTGCAAGCAGGACTGGGCTTGGGCCTATTACATTGGGCTAATATATGTTTAATATATATCTCTAACACTTTGTATGTCTCTGAAAACAAGAGGGTTACGGTTCATCCATGAAAGCTACGATCTTTATGAATGTCTGAAAGAGAAAAGATATGAAATGTAAGTTTGAGATTACCATTTGGTAAATTACCATTTTTGGGCATCCATGGGTTCGTAGAGTCAGGGCCAGCCCTTCCATTAGGCCAATTAGGCAATTGTCTAACACCCCCAATTGGAAGGGAGGCCCCAAAATTTTAGAAAAGAAGGGGTAGCAGGAGAAAAAAAAAGGTTTTAGATGAGTCAAAAAAAAAAAAAACCTGGCACATCCTTTGGAACCAAAAAAAAAAAAAATCCGGCACATTTTTTAGATTTGTTAAAGACTTAAGTTTTCTCTGAGCGGTGGGCTGGACGTTTCACCATGTTTGGGCCTTTAAGCGTTTTTGTTTTTGTTTTTGTTTTTTGTTTTTTTGTTTTTTAATTTTGTTTTTTTAGGTGCAATAGGATTTGTTTTTATGTTTTTTGTGGGTGCCATCTTGGCAGGCATCTTCTTGGATGGGCTGGGGTGCTGGGCTTGTACAGTGTTGTGTTTATTTTTATTATTATTTTTTTTAATCTTGTGTTTATATAAATATATATATATATATATATAAATTATTGGTAATATAATGAATAAATCTTTATTTATGCAGGTTGAGATTGATAAAAACTTGTTATTCTTTGGTGAAACTACAGCAATACTTTTTATATAAATCGGGTTCTATTTCTCATTTGCTCTACACTTGAAAGTTATTTTTTATTTTAGTCTTTATAAATATATTTTTTTTATTAGAAATTTCTACTAGAAAATATGCATCTGGATATGAAAAACATTAAAAAAAAAAAAAAAAAAAGGAAAAAGAAAAAGAAAAATTAATTGAGTGTCAAAAGGATCAATGGATAAATTTGTTATTAGTAATAAACAAAATATAAAACAAAATTTAGATGAAAATATCACAAATGAGCGAGAAATTCACCGAAAAGAGTTAGAAGATAATAAAATGATACAATTGCAAGATAACAATGATGTTCAATTTTGCAATACAACAAATCTTGATAATGAACTTCAAAAGAATTTAGAAGAAAATGAAAATAATGATGAAAATGTCACAAATGAACAAGTTCACCATAATGATGTTCAGCTAGAAGAAAATGAAAATAATAATGACATGTTGAATTATATTCCTTCAAATATTTATGATTCAGACAATTGGAAAAATATTGACACAAAATTAAGAGATTTATTAATAGAAAGAAAAATAGATTTTGAATAAAAATATTATAATATAAAAATATTAAATAAATATTAATTTAATTAATACATAAATATAAAAAATGCCCCATTTTAGTTATCGCCTTAAGCCCCAAAATGTTTAGGGCCGGCCCTACGTAGAGTTCCTACATTTTTGTTAGTGTTGCATAAGTTTAGAAAAACAACTGCAAAATTTGAACCAATACACAGTTTTATTTATTTATTTATTTATTTTTAAGAATAATATGAAAGTATATCAACTTCATGAAGTATTTTAAATTTATTTTTTATAATGATAAACTTCAAAATTGAAGTGTGAGAAATTTTTGTGATAGAGATAAGCTCCTGAATTTAAGAGATAGAAGAGTTTGGGCATATATGTAGGGTCTATTATTTTAAATTTATTTACAATTATGCCATTAAAAATATATTTTGTATCTTAAAAACATCGTCTCAACTGTTTTCAAAATTCTGTTTTGAATAGTGAAATAGGAAATGGTTTTCTTGAAATAGTATTTAGAAAACATCGGTCAAACAATATATTCAAGTGTGGACCCAACCTTTTTTATTTCCAAAAAAAAAAAATTCGTATTTAAATCCTCTTACAAACATGTCCTAAATAACTTTTAAAAGGTATTTTCAAAACTTTTATAAGAAGCACCGTGTACTCTTGGCGAGATAGTCATTTCACAAGTATAAATGTTTATGGAGTGTGGGGGTAAGGACCATGATTTAAGTCTTGAAGAGAGAGTTTCACATACATATTCATTTATATTAGGCTAGAGTAAAATTTTTATCTTGTATTTAAAAAAAAAAACAAAAACTTATATAAGAAGAATAGAAATAATAAAAAGTTAAAAAAAAAATTAAAATATAAGTAATCATTCTAGTACAAAGCATAAACACAAACAAACAAATCTTTTTGAAGTTTAACATTCAATTATATCAAGTACATTCTTTTAGTTATTTTTATATTAAAGTATATTTTTGGCCCTTAAAATTTGGGGTTGTTTTCTTTTTAACCCTTTGCGTTTCAAAATTTTCATTTTTGTCCTCCATATTTGATTTATTTTAATATTGGCTTTTTATGTTTCAAAATTTTTATTTTAACCCTTCATATTTGATTTATTTTTTTATTTAAAATTTTTTCATCTTCCTAAACCACTAAAATGAAGATTTTAGTTCACACAACCAACTTTCTTTCTCGCCATTAACATTGTGGACTGTTACCGTGTTACCTCTTCGTTGATTTTGAATTATTCAAACGTGAATTGAAACTGGTTTCTCTTCGCTCTTGATTTATATAACACACATACACCTTTTGGATTATGACAGTAATTAGGATTAACAAGACAGATTCTAACGATGCAAAAGATCCCAATGGGCTACTAGCTCAAACTAAAGTTTTGGAAGATCAAAAAGATGAAAATCACTCAATCGGAGGGCACTGATGTAGAACTGACCTAAGCTTTCTGAGCCTTAAGTCAGAATTCACCAAACCCAAAAATATTGAAAACAAAAGAGTTTCTAAGGTGTTTATAAAGGAGTTAAGTTTGACCACTGCTTCCACAATTCTCTCCACTTTCCATAGTGATGGCGTTGTCATCAATCATGGGCATTGATATTGAGATACATCTCCCAAAATGGCATCTCTAGATGGAAGTATATTTGCGCTTCCATTCTCGAGAATCTCCCTCATTATGATTTTAAAGGGTCATGTTTGTCATTCTCGTCCATAGGTTCAATTGACCCAATTACAAGATTTATTTTTTTTAAGAATAAATTGGGTTAGGAACTGGTGTAAAAGGTGTGTTTTATGCCAACCAATCCTGACCTACCATGTCATCAAAACAAATTAAATCAAACACACTCAACACAAAATTATAGCCCTCTTCAACCCCTTTCAAAGACAACAAAATACGATTAGAGTCTTCAGACCGAATCAGACATGGAACATGGCAAAACCCAAATCTCATGTCCTCCTCCTCCTCACACCGGAGCTCCACCTCGCCACAGATGCCATTGCCCACGTTGTTTATGGAGCTGGCGAAATTTGTTGAAGCTATTGCAAGTATGGTGTTATTTGTTATTTCCCCAAATTTTGGATCTTGAAATATTGATGGATTTTGGGTATTTTTTTGGAAATCAATCACTTGATTTGGTATGGGTTTTGTTGATTTGGTATGGATTTTGCTGTTTTGTGGTATTTTCATGGGGTTTGATTGGATTCAAGTGTTAGGTTCAAAACCTAAAAACCCTTCTCTTGCCAAATCCTGACCTTTGAGTTCATCGATTTTGTGTTTGAATTGGATGGGCAAGACGGGTGGTGAGTCAGGAACTGCTTGTTGAATGACTTTGGATGTGGGTTTAGGGTTGATCCTCTACCTCTTGGGTTTAGGTAGGGAAGACTTTTCTATAGATAGCACTATTGCAGAGTAGTTAGGAATTGTAATGGGTGAAGCAGAAGAGCTTCCCGAATGATGGGGTTTCTTTGGTGGAATGATTTTGAGCCGCAGGACTATCTTGGATGTAGCAAAAGCCTCTATTTTTGGTTCTTCTTGTAGTAGAGAAACTTTCAATTCAGAACCCGTAATGACAAAGGAGTTTGATTTGATGTGTTTGTGAGGCAATGAGTGTATTTGATTTAAGGGTCGTGTTAAGGGGCACCTAACCCAGCTTTTTTGCAGTCTTTTACACAGCTTTACGTGTCTTTTTATCAGATGTGGGTCAGCTTTATAGGAAAAAAAGAAAAATGAGCAAAGAGACCAAAATACCCTTTTTCACGTCTCTCACCAACTCAAGCCTAGTCAAGCGTCTTACACAGGAAAATTTGAAAACTCATGCGTCTTTCGCAGGAAAACAACACCAAACATCTTACAGAAAAGAAAAAACTGAAATCACAATCCTCTCACAGGAAACAACCAACATAAAAAAAATATTAAAAAAAAAAAACTAAAATCACAATCCTCAGGAAACAACAAAGTATCAGTAGATCCAAAAAAAAAAAAAAAAAACCCCATCTCATAAGAAACAATTAACATCAATACATCCAAAAAAAAAAATCATCTCACAGAAAAACAACAACATCAGTACATCCAAAAAAAAAAAAAAAAAAAAAACCCATAAGAACATATGGGAGAACATAAATTTTTTTTGAGGGAGACGAACTGGGTCAATGGAGGGGAAATCAAGGAGGAGATGAACTGAGTTAGAAAAGAAAGCTGTGAAAAAAAAAATAGAAGACAAGGAAGTTGAGCCAAGAGTTTCATATGGGAGAACATAAAAATTTTAAAAGATGAGAAAGGAGAAGCAAAAAAGGATGAGAGAAGATAAGTGTAAGAGCACTCACAATAGTGGTGCTATATAGGTATAATGCTAAAATTTAGCTCCACAAACCCAAAAACGTTGCTGCAGCAGTGGAGTTAAATCTAAAAATTTTAGCTCCACTGCTACAGTGCACATCTAAAAATAGATGTGCACTGTTCATGAGATCCGTGCCTCTATCTCACTCCCATTAAAAAATTATATCTTTCTCTCTCTCACTCCGTGCCTGTGTCTCTCTCCCAAATCACTCAGCTCTCATCACTCTCTCAAATCACTCTCACTCTGTGCCTCTCTTTCTCTCCCAAATCACTCAGCCTCCTCTCCCAAATCACTCAAGCTCTCGTCCTCTCTCGACCCATCCGTCCCTCTCACTCTCCCAAAACTCTCTCAAGCTCTCATCCTCCCGCCGCCACTCCCGACCCAGCCGTCCCAAGGCCCCAAATCACTCGCTGTCGCTCCTCTCTCACCCGCACACTCTCAATCTCCTTCATTCATCGTCGCCAGCCCAACCTAGCCGTCCCAAGCCGCCGATAAACTCACCGTCACTCTCCTCTCTCACCATCACTTTCCGATGTAGCGTAATCGGAAACCAAAGCGTTGGCGAGGATGTTGACAGCGTGGGCAGCATTGACATGTGGGTTTGTCTCTGATTTGTGCTGGGTTTGTCTCCGATTGGTGATTTTGCTTGGTCTGGATTGAGGATTTGGGGTTTTTTTTTTTTTTTTCTCTGCTGTGGATTGCTGGTGGTGGTGGTGGTGGTGGTAGTGATATATTATTTTATTGTAGTAGAAATATTATTTTATTGTGATGATCATATTATTTTATTGTGTTGAAAGCTAAAATAGATTCACTGATGTAGCATGTGTGTAGGTAAAATAGATAAAGTAACTTTTGGTGGAGCTAAATTGCTAAAAATTTAGCTCTACTGCTGTGGATACTCTAAGGGTGATGGGATACGTGTGGTTGAGAAAAAAAGGAGAAGTAAAAGTAAATAAATTAAAGTAAAAGGTGGCTTGATGGTATACGTGTCTATCATAGATGGAATTTTACAAGATAAAAATTACAAATTATATTACAATACAACAAATTAGCACAAAATTTTCACAACAGTTGAATTGTCAAATCTTTTTTGCATTATTTTAAATTGGCATGCATGTTAAAACTATATAGAACATGTAATCCGACGGTTGGATTTTCAAAATATGAATTCAGTAATAATTTATTGGTTTAAAATTTCAAGGTAATCAAAGATTAATAGTTATGTCAACAATCAATTCTCTAGATTCAAGTTTTAGTGGTTTAAAATAATGCATAAAAGATAACTTTATAGATCAAATGGTAAATAACATCCGATTGGCATGAAAATTGGCATGTATGTTAAGACCATATAGAAAATGTAATCCAACAGTTGGATTTTCAAAATATAAATTTAATAATAATTTATTGGGTAGTGTAACATTTTTTAGAGTTACGTCAGGTGTAACTCAATCCCAACCCTATATTTCTTAATTCGATGTGAATTTTGTCAAATCTATCGTTAGATTACATTGTTTTCATATATTTTTCATACTTACAAAATTTCAAGGTGATCAAAGATTAATAGTTATGTCAACAATCAATTCTTTAGATTCAAGTTTTAGTGGTTTAAAATAATGCATAAAAGATGAGTTTATAGATCAAATGGTAAATTACATCCGATTGGCATGAAAATTGACATGCATGTTAAGACCATATAGAATATGTAATCCAATGGTTGGATTTTCAAAATATAAATTTAATAATAATTTATTGGGTAGTGTAACATTTTTTAGAGTTACGTCAGGTGTAACTCAATCCCAACCCTATATTTCTTAATTCGATGTGAATTTTGTCAAATCTACCGTTAGATTACATTGTTTTCATATATTTTTCATACTTACAAAATTTCAAGGTGATCAAAGATTAATAGTTATGTCAACAATCAATTCTTTAGATTCAAGTTTTAGTGGTTTAAAATAATGCATAAAAAGATGAGTTTATAGATCAAATGGTAAATTACATCCGATTGGCATGAAAATTGACATGCATGTTAAGACCATATAGAATATGTAATCCAATGGTTGGATTTTCAAAATATAAATTTAGTAATAAGTTATTGGGTAGTGTAACAAAGGCATTATATTGTCAAAATTAATATTGTCCAATGACATAATATTGTCAAAATTAACAAACACAATATTGTCATAATTTTTTTCTTTTACAAGCTCAAGAGTTTATGTCTAATATTTCAAAGAAAATATTGGATTCAATCCAATTTCACTTGAAGTACATTTTTTTTTCTTTTTTGGGCACCATTTGAGGAAGTACAATTATTTTTTCCGGACATGTTGAGATGTTATGGCCAACATGCTTGCAAAGTACAATTATTTTTTTCTTTTCACTTAATGATGCTTCACGACACCAACGTGGTGGTAAATACAAGGATGGAATTTGGTAATAATCTTTATGAAGGAATACACTAAGTACATGACGACAAAGTATACCCCAAAATTCAAAATTCTTGCAACTACAATATGTCATCTTACCATCCCATAATACTTTGTGCCTTTGACTAGTTTCATCTTTATAATATTGTAGCACAAATTCAATACCATTTTCTTGAAGCAACGAATATTGTGTTGCTCTCCCAAATTCCTCTTGAAAAATCTTGAAAGCATAGGGTGTCAAAACACAATGTGCTTGGTCTTCTAATGGTGACAATGATCTTAAAGAAGAACCTCTATATGTCTCCAACATCGTATCATGTGATTGTGTTTGCTCAATATCTTCAATGGCAAGATCAACCTAAAATTACAAATAGTAAAATAAATTAAAAACTTTTGTATGACACATGAAGACTAGAAATATTTACAAAAAAAAATTATACAACAAAAGAAATCAATGGTAAATAATGACTTACTTGTTTGATGAGTTGGATCAAGTTTGTGTGAGAACTAACAAATCGTTTAATAAATGCATTTATACTTTCGGATCTTTCGGTTGTTGTCATTCCACCAAAAAAATGCCCACGAAAGTAACATGGTACCCAAAAGTGTTTGATTTGATATAAACCAATTACATGTTTGTTAGAGAGCATGTCATATTTTGCATAACTTTAAGCCACTAATTGTCAAAATCTTCACATTACTCTAACTTGTATAACTTATAGAAGTCCATACACCAATTTGAATATTGATTACGAAGAATTGATGTAAACCAACCGCTAAATTTAGCGGTAATATGCCATATACAAAAGGCATGCTTTATAGCCGGCAATTCTTTTGATATTGGCTCTGCAATCCATGGATCTTGGTCCGTCAAAATTGTCTTGGGTTGATTCCTCATTAAGCATGCAAAAGTCTGCTAAGCAAATACAAATTTACTAACACATGAAAATATTTCAAAGGATATATATAATTATTCTACTAATTAATCAAATAAAATTTAAAAAATAATTGTACAAATTTATAAGACAAAGAATGTACCTTCATTAGCCATCGAAAGGCACTTGTTGTTTCATTTCGAAGAAGTGCACAGCCAAAGAGAATTGTCTTTCCATGATTATTGGCACCAACAAAAATAGCAAAAGGCATATCATAAGCATTCACCTTATAAGTAGTATAAAAAATAACCACATCTCCATATTTTTGGTACCAATCAAAACAATGAGTAGGTGACAAAAAAATATGTTCCAATATATTTTCTTCATCGGTTGTAAATGCATATTGGAATCTATCGGGGACGTTTTTACGACAAGGGCCGAAAATGCGAGAATGACCCAAATCTCCCCTTAGGTTCTTTAGAAGTGTTTATTTGTGGAGAATCAAGCCCAAAATTCCAAATGTATAATGAACAAAAGGCTAATGGTGCTTTGACAAGAGAAAATCAAAATGTTAATAATGAAAATGCAGAAAAAGACATAAAAACATAACAGGTCTAAAACTTCGACCCACAGTCATACAGAAGAAGAAATTGGGGAAGGTCGTGAGGAAGAGAGGGAAGGTTCCCTTGTACCCATATTTCCACCCCTAAGATTCAGAATTGTGAGAATGTCTCTTGGATTAGTGGGTTTTTGCTCTGAAGTTTCAGGTCTATAGGGAAAACGTGGTTTAACAGGTCTGAAACTTCGACCCACAGTCACACAGAAGAGGAAATTGAGGGAGGTCCTGAGGAAGAGAGGGAAGGTTCCCCTGTACCCATATTTCCACCCCCAAGCTTCGGAATTGTGAGATTGTTGGCTAGCTAAATGGGTTTTTGCTCTGAAGTTTCAACTCTTTAGGTAGAATGTGGCTCCCCTATTTTGAATCTGATTGGGGCCTTTTGTATTGAACTTAGGGTGCTCTAAGTGACTGGTTTTTGAGTACTGGAAGAGGCTTTTATCCCCTATAATACTATTTTGGTGTTTTGGCTTGGGTTGCTTTTGTTTAGGGAAGAGTTTGGTATGCTTTTAGCATTATTTTGGAAATAAAGTGGGTTTTCTTTAATTGGTTGCCTTTGGCCAGAAATTTCAGACCATTGGGAGGGTCACCTAAGTGAGGGCTAGCAAATGGACTCTAGCAGATGGAGTTGGCCAATGGGAGCAAACTATGTTTAAAGGGAAAAAATGGTTTGGGCAGAAACTTTGGGCCACAGTCAAACAGAGCATAAAAACTGTTTTGGGGTGGAAATTTTGGATACAAGACATCCTCCATGAGCCTGAGGTGCTACTAGTGTCCCTTGCCCACTTGGTAGCACGTATGGGCTGGGCTCATGCAAAAGGTCCGAAAGGAATTGACCCATACCCTCCAAACAATACTTCCTCAATTTCCCCAATAAGTCACATGGGCTTGGGCCATGCTTAAAAGAATAAAATATAATATAATACATAGATTGAGCCCACAAGGAAGTCGGGCTTGTACGAAATGTGTCGCAAAAATGGGTATCAACATTAGCCCCCGGAGCACGCGTGGCGCTTACAACATGTGGTGTGAGTAGTTGATGTTTCCCATTGCTTGTAGAAGTTGCGGGTTTGAGAATTAGTTCACCCAAATGCGCCATTTTTTTTTGTTGAAATGTCATTGATCGCAAAGAAGCCCATATGTTGAAGTATCGTGGGTCCTAGAGCCCACTTGAAGAAAAATATTCGGGACAGGTCGATGAAGTCCACTTGTAAAAATTTCTTGTTTGCTTGACAGATCACTTGCCCAGCAACGTCATTGTTTTGCTTATTCGCTTGAGTCCATAGACTCCATACTTGGTTGTATAGATTTTGGTGGCGGGATCCCATAAGCCGATTGGAAGATGGAATTGGAATACCTGGCATTACATGTCTGCGACGCCCTTTAATATTTTTCCATATGAGTAAGAATGGCTATTGAAAGTAAGCCTCCACTTGGGCCAACACCGTGGGCCCTAGGTTGTCTAACTTGGTCCATTAGATAGTCGTTTAATTTCACACCACATGCTTCAGAAGAATCACATAACTTGGTTCATTAGATGGTCTGCATCCACTTATTCCATTGTATACTTCTTTCTTCAATTAGAGCATTTCAAAAGGCACTCAGCTTTGCCTTCCATGTACACCTTGGTAACTTCATCATTCTTTCCTTCACATTGCTTTATATATATTGGTGTTTGACTTTTCAAAGTTGTCTCTTTAGCCTTTAGTTTTGCTTCAGTCAACTTTTCATCTCACGCCACCTCTTTTTTTTTTTTGTGTGTGGAAAATACCAAATAACATGCCTCATTGCTTTGCTCCCTCCCAATTGCTTTTTACTTCTCTCTTTCTTCGTTTGCTTTGCCCTTCAAACTTCATTGTTTCTGTAGCCTTCCTTTAGGTGTATCAAGGAAACATTTTGGACTTAATTCGTTAAGACCCCACCAAATCTTCATCTGCTTTTCTAGATCGGCCAAAGCTCCATTTTTTTTTTTTTAATTGCAAGCTTCATCAGATCTTCTCGTTCTTTCCCCAAAATTTCACCTTTAATCCTTCACCACCCATGTTGCCAAATTTCAAGAAGGGTAGTGTTGGTGAGATGGTGATGTCGGCAAAAGAGAAGAGTTTTTCATTGTCTGCCATCCATGGGGTTGAGATTTAGGCAGGACAAAGTCTCATGGCTGAAGAAGAGAAAGAACCAATTGGTCACGAGTAGGGCGGTCTCATAGGAAATGTCATAGTAGGTTTGTGGTAGCCTGGCGCTTATGGCTGTGGGATTTGTTGGTATTGATGTTGGTGGAGCGGTGTTCATGACGAAGAGAAGCAATGCCTCGTTTAAGGAAATTGATGCCGAATGCGACGATAAGGTGTTCTTTGCACAAGCTTGATAAATTCAGATGTGACACTTACCTTGGTGAGTTAATATATATATATATATATATATATTTTGCCGTTCTCTCAGATGTACTTGGCGACATGTTAAATGAATAGTGTCATTGATCGTGTAGGTCGGCTCTTCCTTAGGAGATTGCAGATATCGCGAGGTACCGACCCATAAGGTTGAGTCATTGTAATTGAATCTGAATTTCATATCGAAGTAAACTCCTTATTGATTTCGATAGTCATAAGACATGGAAATCAGTTCATAGCGTGACCATGCCTGATATTGAGTTGGCATTGCTGTTGGAAGTAGAAGGAGTAGCATACTTGATTGTAAATTTGACTTGGGTCCATAGGTGAAGATGATGATGAATGAGAGGCAATCTTGAAGCTCTATGCAAATTGTACCACATTGAGGATGCTTCATTTTTTCTTGAGTTGCTTGATTGTTGGTTAATTCGGTGAGATTGTGTTTGCCAAGATTAATTTCGATGAAGTCGTAGCCATGAGCGATGAGCGATACTATTGGATGTCTTAGGACAGCTTATTTGAGATAGAATGGAGCCAAGATATCACTTGGCGATGTGGTATAGGGGTGTGACATAGCTGCTACATTGGTTGGCAGCCCCCTGTATCGTAGTCTTGCGATGAACGCAAGTGAGAGTGATAGCCACCAAGTGGTAGTTGCTTCTTGATTCAACAAGCTTGAAATGAAAGTATAGGAATGAAACTTGAATTTCTAGTGTAGGGGCGCATAGCGGTTGAGTAAGCCTTTAGCTCTCAACAATGCCAATGTATGAGTTATTGGGTTATTTGCATAACCGCTTAATCATTGTGAAATACTAAGTGTTGATGCCATTGAGAGTAAGCCATGTGTTGCAAAGCTTGATTATTAGCATGAATTGGTGGAGCTAAAGTTGGTGATTCCATGTTGCAGCCACTATTTCTTCTATGTAATTGTCGACAGCCTCGACACTTTGCATAGACAGTAGCTCCGTCTACTTGAGAATGAAGCCGCAATTTCTTTGGCTAGTTAAAATTTGTTGTGGCAAGACAAAATTCGCTATCAACCCCTTTTCATGCCAATAGGGATTGTTGAGCATGTTGTAGCATAATTTCTTGTAAGATGGCTTTGGCATAGCCAATCATGATGCCGTTGTTGGCACTTTCATTCCCGAGGCCAATCCTATTGCCAATGTATCATTTTCTGAGGTGGAAGCCACTGCAGATAGCAACGTAGAGCTACAATAGATAGTACCATGGCAGCCGTTAGTAAGTTTGAACCATTTTGGTCTGTCTCTCACTTGAGGCTTCGAAGTAAAAAAGAGAGTGACTACAGTCCTAAAGATGGCGACGTTGGATGGTGACCACAACTTTGCTTCAACTTTTTCCTTCGCCTACTTTCTTGCTTTCCTTTTTTTATTTATTTTTTTTTTTTTTATTGTCTCGTATTGAGCCCCAAATTTTGAAATTTTGAAGTAGTTGAAGTGTGTAATATGGGTTGCTGCCTTGGAAACATTTTCTCTTGTATTTCATCCTTGTGAATAGCCCACTTATGTATAGAGCAACTCCTGCCTAGTTATATTGGTGCCACTTTGAGTTTGTACTGTCATGGTTAGTAGGCACAATTTGTATTTTGTACAAAGAAACACATATGCGATGTCTCAACATGTAATTTGAATTTTAGAATAAAAAGAATGATTTCTACCTCAAGGATGTGAATAGTTTGTATTTTGTACATTGAGAATGAGTTTCTACCTTTCTTCAATAGGTTATGAGCATGTTTTTGTTGCGAAAACAACTCTTGTATGGTTGTGACCATTTGAATATGTTGAGAAAAGCTTGCTTGGAAGGTTTGAGTGCATATTGCGATGAAGTAGCATAATTTTGATAGATTATATGCATTTAGTCTCTTGAGAATGACTTGTGGTTGATTTGATAATTTGTGAATATGGCTTTGCCTTTGCAATGGCAAGTCAAGAGACATGTTGCTTGCTTGCCATGTCTTTGCGAACAAGCTTTGGCTAAGTGCACGTCTCGCTGTCTATGCACCATTTTTCAGTGCTCTATTGATGGGCAGATTTGGTTTCACATACAGCAACTCATATATATTGAAGCTTGGCTCGTTGTTTGGTAGTCAACTTATTCTCAACATGTATTAGGTTGCTATTTCGTTAGTTTCAAAAGGCCCCCACATATGGGCTGCATTTTTGTGCATTACGGCTCATGGTGTATTTGTTCGTCACCATTTCATAGGGCGATTGCGTTCTCACATACATAGGCTTGCTAATTTCTTGAGGAAGGATTTTAGCCTTGTGTATAGCAAATTACCATGTGGCAATGAGATAGTGATTTGTTGTTTCGATTTTCCCATAATGTTTTAGGGATGATTATGTCCACCATGTAATGGATCGCTATGCTTGAATTATAAGATGTTGTGTTGGCTTCAATACCGCTTCGTAAGGCCTGCCTTTATGAAAATGTTGGCTTTCCCTACTTTGTTAAGGGCATTGCATCTTCGCAAGTAAGGGTCTTGCCACATATGAATGATATGACATCTCGCCAGCTTCCTAATCATTCGGTAGGGATTTCCATTGAGGATGCATTGGCTTCCCTACCTTGTTGAGGGCTAGTCGTGCCCTTACAAGTAGGGGTATCGCCATTATAAAACGTCTCATTGGCTTCCTAGCCATTTGATAGGACTTACCATTGAGGAAGTATGTGTTTGGCTTTCCCTACCTTATTGAGAGTATTTTTTTTACCCTCGCATGTAGAAGCTTTGCCGTAAGAGTAATTTGTTGGTTTTCTTGCCGTTTCGCAAGGTTTCTAATTAGAAGAAAGCATTGGCTTTCCCCACCTTATTGAAGGCATTGCACCTTTGCATGTAGGGATCTCACCATGCTTGGATAACATGATAGTTCGTCGGCTTCTTAGTATTTCATAGGGCTTGCCTTCGAAAATTGGTATAAGCAAGACGTATTGTTGTCGCTTATGAATGAGACGTCAAAGCAACAAATGATATGTTTCTTGATGAGTTTGGCTACAACCATTCCCATTGCTTTTCTTGAGTCAAATTACTCCCGCCCACTTAGTGAACTATTTAGCAGCGACAAAGACCCGAATGTACTCATTCAAGGGTGAATGGATAGGTTCGATGAGTTTCAAGCCCTCGAGTATAAAAGGCTATAAAGCGTTCACGTCTTGAAGGCTTATATGGTGTGTGCGTATAAGCTTGGAGTGCACCTGGAAGTGTGGCGAATTTAGTGAATTTGGTTATGCCAAACCAATGGTATCCTATCGCCAAGAGTTGTTGGTAGGATTATTACTCCCTTAGTACTCACCATATTTCTTCAAGATGAATTCCAAAAATGGGGCTCCTTATTTGCTATATAGAGGGCAGAATATAATTCCTCTTTGTCGAAGATTTGTTGTGCCGTAGACAACATCTCCATACTCAGCTAACTTGGCTTCTAATTTTGGGACAATGATAGGCTAAGTGTCGAAGATGTCGGTATAGGATTGTTTCACTCCCAGCACCACAGTTTTTCTCCCACACTTCGGTTAGCCTCTTTGTCGAAGATACATGGTACTGCAAATAGCAGCTTCATACTTTGCTTTGCTTAGCTTCTAACTTTCGGACAATGATGGGCTAAGCATTAGAGACATCGGTACAACTTTATAATTTTTTTCATTGGCCTCTATGCCACTTATTTCGAGCTTTCACATCAATATTAAGATTCCACTCAAAAATCTTTGGAATGGATTTCCAACAACTAGCTTGTGATTTTTGAGTTGTTTGACATCAATGTTTAGAGTGAGCTCTAGTGAAGCATTCTTCAAAGGTGCGTGCGAACTTTCCTTATTGGTTGGCTTGGCCGCAGATTTCAATTGCAAGAATTGAGTGACAATAATAATTTTCTTGATGATGGCAACATTTGAACTTCCCTCTTCAAGTATAATCTCAAATTCAAGAAGGATTAAGGCGTTGTCATGGCTTAAAATGAATGCGCTTGTCATGACTTGAGATATATGAATATGCCATGGCTTGGCGTGCACGGAGCAACCAAGATTTTGGATGCGTGAGCTCGTCATAGCTTAGCATTCATGAACGTGTCACAGCTTCAGTGAAAGGGAATTGAATTCGGATTTTCTTTGTTGTTAGGTGCTCTGAGAAGGTTTCCATTTCACCCTAAGTGCAAATGTGATTTATATTAGTAAGCGATAGTCATGTCTAAGAGAAATAACATAAACGACTTATAAAAAATATTTTGATTAAAAATTTGAAAGATTAAAATGGTTTAAACGATATATAAAAAAAAATGAATTAGCAAAGAGAGTGCTCAAGAATCTTAGCTTAAGCGTGCTTTAAACAATAGTATGTCGCTCGTATGACTTCAAAACTTGGCTTATGAAATGTTGCTTCTTAAAGACTTGATGTATGGTGTGTCACAACCTCAAGGCTTGGTGCATGGAACGTCTAGCGCCTTACGGTGGGCCATTTAGCTGTTGCCTTTAGCTCTTTGGTGAAGACTTCATTTAGCGATGAAGCCAAAAATGTTTAGCTGCGAAAGGTCGCACACAGCAACGATTATTGTTGTGCCAAAATAATTTAATCACCCGCAGCAGCCCCCATATGCTCGGCGCTAACTCAGCAACAATACAACTTGATGTATGGTATGTCGCTACCTCAAGGCTTGGTGTATGGAATATCTAGCGCCTTGTGGTGGGCCATTTAGCTATAGCCTTTAGCAATTTGGTGAAGACTTCATTTAGCGGTGACGCCAAAAATATTCAGCTACAAAGGGTCGTACACAATGACAATTATTGTTGTGCCAAAATGAGTCAATCACCCGCGACTCCCATATGCTTAGCGCGTAAGGGGTTCTTGGTTTTGAAATTGATGTTTAGAGCTTTGCATTGTTGATTATTGGTTGGAACCGTCATTCCCTTCGCGGTTGGATTTATGGCTCACCATTTTTGCATTTTCAAGCTACAACAAATTTTTTTCACAAATATCATGTAAAGTAAGAGATAAATGATGATTCATCCATAAGAATGATAGCTAATATATATATATATATATATATAGATGAGTGGAAGAATTTTTTTTTTCTTGAATAAGAAAGTTGATTCTCCCTCCATCCTTCACTTCTTGGGTGGTTTCCGGAGGTTGGAGCGATTTCATCACATGATTTGGAGCATCTCCAGCAGCTCAATGAGCTAAGGATAGAACTTATTTCAGCTCAACTTCACCATGCTCTTCTTGCGTGGCAAAGTATCATACAATTTCTCTTAGAACGACAAGTTGGTGTGAGAAACATCATCTTTTTGCTGGTTTTGCATCTTCAAATACATGACTTCTCTTGTTTTAGCTGCTTGACTCCCCAATGGAGTCACCAAAATGTCGGTGACGTTTTTGCGACAAGGGCCGAAAATGCGAGAATGACCCAAATCTCCCATTGGGTTCTTTAGAAGTGTTTATTTGTGGAGAATCAAGCCCAAAATTCCAAATGTATAATGAACAATAGGCTAATGGTGTTTTGACAAGAGAAAATCAAAATGCTAATAATGAAAATGCAAAAAAAGGCATAAAAACATAACAGGTCTGAAATTTCGACCCACAGTCACACAGAAGAAGAAATTGGGGAAGGTCGTGAGGAAAAGAGGGAAGGTTCCCCTGTACCCATATTTCCACCCCTAAGGTTCAGAATTGTGAGAATGTCTCTTGGCTCAGTGGGTTTTTGATTTGAAGTTTCAGGTCTATAGGGAAAACGTGGTTTAACAGGTCTGAAACTTCAACCCACAGTCACACAGAAGAGAAAATTGAGGGAGGTCCTGAGGAAGAGAGGGAAGGTTCCCCTGTACCCACATTTCCACCCCCAAGCTTCGGAATTGTGAGATTGTTGGCTAGCTAAATGGGTTTTTGCTCTAAAGTTTCAGCTTTTTAGGTAGAACGTGGCTCCCCTATTTTGAATCTGATTGGGGCCTTTTGTATTGAACTTGGGGTGCTCTAAGTGACTGGTTTTTAAGTAGTGGAAAAGGCTTTTATCCCCTATGATACTATTTTGGTGTTTTGGCTTGGGTTGCTTTTGTTTAGGGAAGAGTTTGGTATGCTTTTAGCATGATTTTGGAAATAAAGTGGGTTTTCTTTAATTGGTTGCCTTTGGTCAGAAATTTCAGACCATTGGGAGGGTCACCTAAGTGAGGGCTAGCAGATGGACTCTAGCAAATGGAGTTGGCCAATGGGAGCAAACTATGTTTAAAGGAAAAAAATGGTTTGGGCAGAAACTTTGGGCCACAATCACACAGAGCATAAAAGTTGTTTTGGGGTGGAAATTTTGGATACAAGACCTCCTCCATGAGCCTGAGGTGCTACTAGTGTCCCTTGCCCACTTGGTAGCACGCATGGGCTGGGCTTATGCAAAAGGTCCGAAAGGAATCGACCCATATCCTTCAAACCACACTTCCTCAATTTCGCCAATAAGTCGCATGGGCTTGGGCCATGCTTAAAAGAATAAAATATAATGTAATACATGAATTGAGCCCACAAGGAAGTCAGACTTATTTGAATCGGGCTTGTATGAAATGTGTCGCAAAAATGGGTATCAACAGAATCTAGAGTTCTCTTCTTTAATAGCTTTGCAAAATTGTAGAAGATCCATGGCATCATTCTTTGCATTCTTTCTTCTCATTTTCACATAAAGATTATGAATATCCCTTTGAAAAAATGGAAGTTGTCCATGTTTCAAATGCCTCTCAAGTTCCATAGCACGCATTACCTCTCTAATTGAAAGTCCAGCCTCTTTCAATAAGAAAATGCGTTTTTCATCATCTATAGTGATAACTTGATTGGCTGGAAGAAATCGCACTTCCGAAGGGGAGAACAAATCATGATTGTGGTCTTGAACAAACTTATTCACATGCCATTCTCGAGAAAAAATATCAAATGACTTTCGCAAAATGATACTTAAATGAGTATTACATCCACATTTTAAAGACTTCCTATTTCTTTGCTCCTTAGATGAATCCACTATTTTTAGTGGTTGTTTACCTTGTCGATGACAAAAGAAATCACATTTTACTATTTCTCCTTTTTTTTTTCTCAGTACGACCTTTTCGAATTGTAAAACCATATCGACTTGCATAATTTTTATAGAAAATGAAAGTTTCTTCTTCACTAGAAAAACATTGACCAACAAAAGGCTCAAACTCATTTTCTATTGAATTTATATCTTTATGTTCTTCAATAACTCCCATTTTATTTATTGGACATTCATTCCAATCAATTATTCCATCATTTGGAAGCTCATTTAATTCAACACAATTCTTTGAAACACTTCCATGAACCCCACTTGCAATCAAATCATCATCAACTTGTGCTATATTAAAACAAAAATTAAAAAAACAATCAACATCATATTATGTGATATATGAATTATATAATACAAATAAAATGAAAATAATAATACCTTCTTGAGATAATTCATTTAAGTCAAAACAATCCATTGGAACAAATTGATGAGCCTCACTTGCATCTGCATTGTCATCCATTGGTGCTATATTAAAACAAGAGTTTAAAAGATAAATGTCATATTCTATGATAAATGAAATGTAAATTTATAAATAAAATAAAATTATAATACCTTATTGAAGGGGTTCATTTAAGTCAAAACAATATTTTGGAGTAAAGTAGTGACTCTCACTTGCGACTACATTCTCATCCATTGATGCTATAATACATGTATTAGAAATAAAAAGTAACATCATATTAATTTTGGTGCTATATAAAAACAAGAGTTTAAAAATATTCTATGATAATGAAATGTAAATCACAAATAAAATAAAATTATAATACCTTCATGAAGTGATTCATTTAAGTCAAAACAATCTTTTGCAACTACATCCCCATCCATTAGTGTTACAATATACATGTATCAAAAATAAAAATTAACAACATATTAATTTTAATCTATTTTTTAAAAATAACTATGAATCAAATAAAATACAATAGTGGTACCTTGTTTAATTATTCCTCAATCTTTTATTGACATTTCTTCATCTCTTCTTCTCTTTGATATTGGTAAAGGAGAAGAAATTTAGTTTGATATTGATAAAGTGAAAGAAAATGGATAGTAAAATATTGGTAAAGTGAAAGAAAGTGGATGGTAAAATATTAGTAAAATAAAATTTGGTGAGAAATAAAAAGTGAAAGAGAGGGAAATGCATTAAGAGGGCAATTTCGTCCAAAGAAAAAAGAACCCTCAGTAGTGCCAGCTGTGTCCCATATATAGGAGGGCAACTCTGTCCAAATTTTCCTTACAATGTTATGTCATGCTTTTTCTCTAATTTACTCAAAATTTTTTATTTATGTGGGATCCAGGAAGGAGAACCTTAACAAGCACTGAAGGGTGCTTGTTAACATTCTCCTTGATTTAATTTGTTTTATTGATATGACGGGTCAAGATTGGTTGATGTAAAACACATCTTTTAATGCTAGCTTCTGACCCAATAACCCAATATATTCTCTATTTTTTTAACTTTAGGGCAACTAATGGAATGCCAAAGTTTTGGAGTACTTTCGTAATATTGGGCTGCTTCAATTTCGATGCATTGTCATTAATTGCAATGTGAAGGTTGTGGTGACTTTTTGCCATATGTTGATCTCTAATTGGGCACTTTGAATGATGCATCCTTTCACATCATCAAGGAGACATTTGGGAAAACCCAAAATTGGTTATTATTTTCTTTCTCAAGTTTGCGTCTCAACAATTTCCTTTCACTCAGGCAGTACTCTTCGTCGGCATGCTTATTTGGTGAGTTTATTATGGATCCTTTGAGTTCATCCTTAGCGTTCTCTTTCGTTAGATTGTGTTATTTTATCAAAAAATATCATAGATGTCCCTTTGTAAGTCCGATCTTAGGGGCTTTATTAGAGTTTAGGAGAATGCCATTTGAGGGGGTGAATGGTCCCTTCTAGGGTATGATGAGTTACTAATGGCGTTTTGTGTTGTATCAGGCTCATCTTCTTCTTCTTTGTCCATTCCCACTCCTTCTACGTTTGTCACCTTGACCTTAAACCTACTAACTCTCTCTTCAATTCACTATACATTCCTTACACCCTCTAAGATAAAAACCTTAAGCAGATTAGGAAGAAGTACCGAATTCCTCTGTCCCTTTCTCAAGCTTCCTGTAAGGACCAATAGACTTGCTTGTTTGTACACGGGGATGTTTGTTTTGACAAGGCCATTTTCGTTGTGGCTTTTTATCTCTAAGCTTTTGCATTGTCTATGCTTGGCCCCTGGTCAGCTTTTTCATATACATAATTCTTTTACAAATTTTTCATAACTATTGTGTAGGCAATTATCAATAATAGACAATAAAATGGTGTCAGTGGTTAACTCATGTGAAATCAATAACAACTTGTTGAGTCAATAGGACTAGTTTGGCAAACCATGACCTTTTGCAACCAAACTAGGAATCTTAGTCTGCCTTGATGGGCATTTGAAGTAAAGTTCAACTTCCAAACAAGTAAAGGTTCAAGTAGCAAGACAACCCAAAGTTTTTGGAATCTCAACTCCAACCTGATTCTAGCTTGACCCATTGAGATTCACTAGTCTTAACCCATCGGGCCAAAATCTCAACCCATTGAGATTTGTGTAGAATTAGTTTTCTGGTTTTATTTTTTTAATCGTTTAATCTAGAATTTCGTGGTTTTCAAGCCAAGTATAAAAGTAATCCTAAGGCATGTTTTCAATACTTTTAAGAGAGACGTTTTATGTACAAAAGCATGGGAGATCTTCCAAGTTCTCTTGAAGCATCAGTCAAAGATCCAATTCAAAGTTCTGAAGATCTAGTGATCAAAGTGAAGTTGTTGCAGTTAAGCTATAGAAAAGTTTTTTAAGTAAATCTTCAGGTGGGTGCTTGAAGTCATGAGTGGGAAGTTCACATTCAATAAAGTCCAAAATAGAAGAATTCGTTGATTCGGAGCTGTGTGGGGTTACATTTGTAAGTACTATATAAGGTAGTAGTAGATTTATAGTTAAATCTATTGCATAAACTTCAATTCTATTCATAGCAGATTTTGTTTCCTTACGACAGATAATTTAAGCCCTTTCGGCAGTTTTTACTTTGGTTTGGGACAGTTGTTCTTTTGATTTCCCTTAATTACCATATTGCATGTTATTGTGCTTTTAACTTTATATGTTACTAGTCGCTAACCCGTGCGATGCACGGGAAAACTATTAGAAAATAATAAAGCATGCATATATTAAAAGACAATTTAAGTTCATGTGTGCTTGCAAGGGATACATACCTAAATAGTTCTTGCGGTAGAAATAAAAGCCTTATCTTTGAGATAAAGAACTGATATAAACAAACTAACCTTACATAAAACAAATTAAAAAAAAAAAAAAAAACATAAAAATGATGTCACGGGAAATTCAGCCACATAGAAGTAATATATAAATCTCTTAAAACTTAAACCTAAACATAAGGACTAAATATATAAACAAACTAACCTTACAAAAGCTGAACTTTATAAGCTAAAATCTATACATTGCATTGTAGATCTTGAATGCTTTAGGGCTTCCTACGTTTGGAGAGAGAGAGTTTGCAAAAACCGTGACTTTATATTTCTTAACTTGAGAGAGGGGTAAGGTTACTAGGGTTTTGTAGATCTTGAATACTTTAGGGCTTCCTACGTTTGGAGAAAGAGAGAGTTTGCAGAAACCGTGGCTTTATATTTCTTAACTTGAGAGAGGGGTAAGGTTGCTAGGGTTTTGTAGATCTTGAATATATACTTTAGGGCTTCCTACGTCTGGAGAAAGAGAGAGTTTGCAGAAACCGTTGCTTTATATTTCTTAACTTGAGAGATGGGTAAGGTTGTTAGGGTTTTGAGGAGTTATAATTTTTATTTATTTTTTATTTTTTATGCTGACGTGGAAAATTGTGGTGCCAGCAAATGCTTCGGTTTTATATATATATATATATAGATTATGAACGACTGTACCAATTGAGACAAGCATAATTGAACTGATATTTAACTTGGTTCTAATATTAATTGGTAATTTGGTACAACTGAGGCCTAACTTCCTTACACAACTTCCCACCTAAATTAAGAAAAAAAAAATGTAAAAGAAGAAATTTACATATTTAAAGGGCTTTTCCATCATTTGTTCAAAAGCTGTGGACGTTCAACCCCCCAACAACAACAACAAAAAAGGAAAAAAGAGAAAGAAGTAATCTTTTAATCTCACTAAAAGCCTCATACTCCTTGAGAATAAATTTTTGGAGTAAATTTTTTGGCATAGACTCGATGCCGTCTCTCTCTTGCATAGACTAGCCAGAAGATCATAGAAAGCATAACTGCAGCTGAGACCATAACCAACCCAACATAGATCCTATAACTATAGCGCCTTAGTCCCGGACAGTGATCCTCACTTATGTCACTGAAAGTTTTTCTAACAAAGTTGCAGTCCACAAGGTCAACAAGGAAGGGCCCATAATGATACAATGTATAACTCACATTTACAGCGGCTTGCATCTGGCCGTAAGATGTAGGCGTCAATCGGCCCATGCTGGTGCACATACCAGATGGTAACACATTGCAAACATAATTCCCCCACACCTGCAATGGGTAAGAATAAAATGATTACAATTCTTCAAACATTGAACTTTGCAGTTTTTTCATTGATCCAATGAAGCAGAAGGGACTTCTTGGAAGCAACAATAAGGATGAATGGAGTATAATGGTACCTACAACAATAAAAGCCTTAGTCCCAAAATTTAGGGACTATGTATCCTCAACAGATTTGTTACGTTTGGCGGCCACATGTATTAATGGTACCTAGAAGCTATAATTTTATAATACGGTTTCTCTTTTTAGAAAATATAGTTAGAATGTTATTCGCAGACAAAGTGGGTGAGACTTCTTATTCAGTAACAATTATCTTATTTATGTGATATATGCATTATTACTGAGATGTAACTTCTTAAACTCTTAGGTGTCCTTAATGGGAATTCCTTGGCATTACTGCTGTGGTTTAGCAAGAGAAAAAAGTAGAAGACAATCTTTCTAAATGTGCTTGAAAATGTATCAAGAATGTATTGAATTTAGGTGTAGGAAATCTAAATATGCACCAAAAAAACTAAAGATAATTTGGGCAAAAAGTGATACTAGGAATACCACAAAGTGTACTACATAAGTTTTACAAACTGACATGCTAATAATCACAAAAATTAAGTGCTTTAGATATTCATATTTTCAATTTGTAAACCTTAAAAAGTAAACTTTGTAGTAGGTTTAGCATTTTTGTTGGGGAAATGACCATAGTCAATTTTCCAAAAAAGAAACTCTAACCCCACTCCTCTCCCTACTATCCCAAAAAAGCAACAAGCTTTCAAATGCTTATTTAATGTGCAGGTTTACCTGGGTTGCATTACTCAAGTCCATTTCACCAGCAGTGCATCTCCGATCAGTGTTATCAAAATTTAATGGATTACAAAGGATGGGCACCAAAGGACCAGACTGATTGTAATAAAAAGGTCCAGCATTTGGGGGTACATCATTGTTGGCCACATTAGTTATGAACTGGTTCACGATACCAACCATTAGGAAGGTGACATGTTTGCTTATAGATAAGATGTCATTTGCTGTTGCATTGTCCATGCAAGGGAGAACTTCACTTAGGGCTGAATGAGCTGTGGGGTTTTCGACCCATTGATCCATTGAAACACACGTGTCTGCTACAATGCTGGAATGTGAATATAAATGAATTAAATGTTGTCACAATTTAATATTGCAAGGCATACTATAAAATAAAGTTCTACATTCTGTAATTAATACAAAAGAAAGGTGATTTCGATGAGAAAAAATTAAGTCAGAATTTAGGGGAACATATGTTCTGTAATCCTCCATGATTGATTCACTGATCTATAAGAAGCATGGAATTTGTTCAAGTTTCATTTGCAGGCAACGCTTCTTATTTATCTGCTAAAGAGGAGCAGCAGCAGTTTGAGTTATCCATGTTAAGAACAAATTAAAGAAGTCACAGAAGATGCAGTTCCTTTTGAAAATGAAGGGATGCACTTATAACATGATAAACATTATATATGTTATGCTAAACATGAGCATGTGCCTGAATTAGTCTAATATAAACTAAAACTCACACAGAAAACAGTAATATGCATGGATACTTACAGCTGCCACAATTTTAAACAAAGAAAAGAAGGTATTCACTATATGATATTTTGAAATTAAATGACTCAGTGGAACTTACTTATGGAGGACAAGAGATATGCCACACAAAATAAATGTGCCCGTCACAAGAATCCACCCTATGATCATTAATCTGCAATAATTGATTTAATCTAAGTTAAAGCAAATTTAATAAAGAAACATTACAAAGTTATAATGCAAAACTTTGAGAAATAGACGGCCTACAGACAGCATATAAGAGGGAAATGATTGGTAGAAAGTCACTCACATGTACACGAAACACTGCAGACCGAAAACTGAAAATACTGCAAACAATATTGACAACAACAGTGTTATAAAATAAATAAAAAACTTGCAATAACAGTGTAACATTAGTGGTTTGAAAATGGTAAACAACCTAATAGAGGGTGTTAATAAATGCTTACTGAAACCAAGAAGGGCTAATAGTAGCATTGAAGCGGCAATAATGTTAAGAACCTGCCTCCTGTAAAAAAAATCAGTAAATCAATTGCAGGATAAAACTAAACCGAAAACTATACCAAATCAAAAGGAAGAAAGAATCAAAGCAATCTACTTACACAGGAAGCAAGACATTTTGTATTTGTTTTGAACTCTGCTGTGTCTTAATTTTAGGAATCATAGCAGAAATATTTGTCATATTTCCCAGTATGTCAATATTACTCTGGATATCAGGAGGTAGAAAATTTTGACCAACTCCGACTTCTTTAGCTGCAACAAGATTAACCAATACATCCTTTAACTTCTCAACAGTGGTATCTGCTTGGTTGAGAAGATATTCCAATATATTTGTTGTACTGACTTGAAACTTTCCCTGCGCAGTGTACAGAAAACCACTTCCTGTTCTGAAAACACAGCAGTTTTATACTTAGAACTGAAATCAGAAAGATTTAACCAAATATAAATTCAACACTGATAAGGAGGGGCAAGGCAGGGAACATACATAGCAGTGATGGTGAAAAGTATAAGGAGGATAAGAGAAAGTGCATAAGCAATTCGAGAATAGCCATAAGACTTCTTCTGTCTGCGGCAACAGCAGCAGCAGCAGAGGATTAACGAGCATAGGCCGAATATCAAAAACCATGTTGCAGCAGTGGCAAGAAGAGGAACACCAGTATATGCAACTGACTGCATGGAAACCAAACTTAGAGAGAGAGTGAGAGAGAGATAGAAGTTGATATGAAAAAACAACTAGAAAAAAAAATATAAATGAATAGACAAGAGCCTTATAGATCAATGGCATTATCTGGTTCTTACATGGAGGAGAACTTGGGTTCGAATACCTCTCCCCTACTTAATTAACATTGTAAGAAAATAAGATTTTAGGAAATATGCAAAATGCATGTGATCTAGGCAATTGCATGGGGTTAAAAGTTCTCAAGTCAGTACATAGAACTTTTAGCAGAACCTGAATAAGAAAAGTAAAATTACAGGTTGTAGAAGACCTTCAATTGTTAAAATTTAATTCCATCATAAAGAAGGAAAACTTAGATGAACTCAACAGTTACAAAAACAATCGCTTCTATAACTACAAATCCACCAAAAATCCCACAGGCTGCACAAATTAAATATAAAAAGATCCCTTTTTGGGTCCTAACATACATAACTGGCAAAACTTAGATGAGGAAATCAATTCATAGTCCTAAAATTTATCCACTCCAATAACAAAAGAATGACATGCCAAAATATAGACTTATTGCGTGGCAATAAAAAAGATTAGGCAACATATGGAACAATGAATGAAAAGAACTCACATAAAGATAATGTTCATTAGTAATATTCCATCCACCCTCGTAGTAAGTAAAATTGGCAAAAGGGTCTATCCTGTGTGTTTTGTTAGCAGCTAATATCAGGGTAGCGTTAGGTGCAACTTCAGTATTGCTTTCCTCGAGAAAAGACCTCCTCATTCGCCCTGAAATGTCAGCAACACCGTTTTCACCTCCATATAGGCAAATTAGATCCATTAATGTTTTATTATTAGCATGGAAAACAAAAGGTAATGTGAAATTTATTTTTAAAAAAGTTGTTGATCAAAATAGGAAACTAAATAAATCCCATTTAGCTAGAGAGGGAGAGAGACAAGCGGAAAAACAATAAAAAAAGAGGTAGTAATTACCATGAACATGTTTGGTAGGTAGGTGCTGAAATTGAGGAGCTCCATGACAAAGTGAAAAGAAGGTTGAAGATACGAGGACAAAAGTTGTAAAGAGAAGAAATTGCCGTGATTTGAGACATAGCATTCTATTCTTTGCTCAGGATTTTTTGTTGGGTTTCTCTTTGAGAAAAAAGTCGGCTAATGCATGCATGCATTTATGATTTATTTAGGAATATATTCTCATAGAGAGAGAGAGAGATGGAGAGAGAGTCCGTTGGATATATAACTATTTTTAGGTTGACATAGTTTATTTAAAAGGCTAAAATTTATTACACATATGTGTAATCAAACACTTGCCTTTATACACACGTGTATGTAACAAATAGCTCTTATTAAAACAATTTATGTGAAATTTGAGCTCTACAAGACGCGCTTATTGTTTTCACTCTTCACACATAAATAGGATTTTATTTGTTTTTCTCTTACACTTGTAACATAAATAGTATTTTATTTGTTTTTCTTTTCCTAATTAAGTTTTTTTCATTTCCCTTATTAATAGAGGTAGGATTTTGTTATTTATTTTTCTTAAAGGACTAGAAAAATATCTCTTCCTATAAGGACTATTTAGATGGAGGTACGTGATTATTAAGTTGTTATTAGAAAGGGCTTTCTCTATTCTTAGTATATAAGCCTAATGTTCTCGTTCGTAGAACTTAGGATTTGTGGAAATGTTGTTATTATTGTGTATTTCAAATTATGCTTTCACAGGCCTATGCTACAACAATAGCAATCAAAGCAATGCTATGCTGCAATTGTTGGTATTAGAACCACACTAAGCAAGGTTATGTTCCTGTCATGGCACCAAAAATAGCTCGTGGGGGAAGGTATGTTGTAGTAGACGATGTGTGTGAACACGATGCACAACTAGAGGCATTCTTTTAGCTCACCTCCTTAATCATTGGAAATAACAGCCTCAAAACTGCCATCCTAATCCGCATTATGTGGAAGAGGAGGAATAGGACGATTGTGATGTCTAAGAGCTGGATAAACATATTAAAAGAGTTGGTGTAGTAGACAAGAATTCTTCACCAATTAATTAATGATGACTATCTTCAAAAGCATAGTCAAGGAGACAAAATGTTGCTTGATGAGGATAAAGTCACATGCATACAAGATGAGCCCATAACCCACACCATTGATGTGGCTTTCTTTGTTCAAGCAAAAGAGGTTGTTGATTATATAAAAGATAATCATTTAGTGGTACAATTAGTTTGTTTAGGAAAAGAAAGATTCTCTATTAATGAATGGAGTTTCAACCTCCCAAAGCTTGAATACATTTGAAAGCTCGAAAATGTGTTAAAAACACAAGAGTTGTTTAGACCCCCAAAATAAAGTTACGGCTCGATAGATTTTATACTAACTTAATTCTAAGTGCGGAATAGTGTAAATGTGAGCGGATAAACAAACAAGCTACTCTAATCCATAAACAAGACAACATAGCAGTAAACTGGAATGTGAAAGAGTAGGGAAGAGAGATACAAACACAAGATAACACGCCAATGTGTTATCGAAGAGGAAACCAAAGAACTCGGAGAAAAACCTCTCTGCCGCCCTCCAAGTGGTAATCGATCCACTAGACAATCAGTTGGGATACATGGGTTAGCAAGAGACCTTCCAAACCTAATCTACCCGCTGTACCTAAGCCCTCCAAACTCCTACTCCAACAAGACTTCTCGGAACTGTATCTTGTCTAACTCTCCAGATCCCACAACAAGCTCCATGTTGCATCTGTCATCCTTGGCTTCTTCCAATACTTCCTAACAGCACCAAAACCTCACTTGACACTCTGAAAGAGTGTGGTAAGTGTTTGGGCTATCAACCTCTCAATGGTATGGAAATGGAGAGGTAGGAGTTGAGGAAATCCACAAGCATATGTGTAGAGATATATAGGTATGATAATCTCTAACTCTTAAGGTTTGAGGCTAGGATTTTCTTTCAGAAGCACTCCTTAGCATTTGTGGGTAATGTGGATATATATAGTGTGGGTACAGAAAGTGTGTATCAGATAGCATAGTTTGGCAAAATAGAATGTCTCGTGGGTGTCTCGCAGGAAGGCCTTACCCGCAAGATACTCGCGAGACACAGTTGTCTCCATCTGTACTAACTCTTCGCATTCCAGTCATGTGTAGGGCACATGCATTACTTTGCGGGATGTTAAGTCGCGAGATACCCACGAAAACCTCTTCAGTCTTTAATAGCTTGAGTCTTCACACACTCTCTCTCTATCACACAACCCTTACAATCAAATCCCACAATAAATATAGGGTACAAAAGATTGATTAAAATTACAATAAAATTTGATACAGAATTAAAGTCAACAAAACACATAGTTGTAAATCACAACTTTACAACATTCAATTCTATGATGTTATTAGAGTTGATGGGTTTCTATCAAATCTTCCTAGTGATAACGCTAAACTTACTTTGGAGAGATTAATGGTTAACATTCTTGATTCTTTTTGGGAAGACTTTGTTAAACAAGAATAAGTAGAGATAAACAGGAGGCATGAAAGAGTGATGTCAGATAAACTTTGTGGAGGCATGAAAGAGAGAATAAAATATATATATATATATATATATATATATTTATGAGACAGAAAGATATATTTTGAGTGAGAAAAAATTGATAAGTAGTATATTGGCTTGGCCTGTCTTGTCTTGTCTTGTAGAGAACAACGTTTTCAGACCCGGACCATTCATTGAATCGTTAAAGGGAGAGGTTCAAGATTTTTGAGGTCGAACCGAGGTCGAACCGGGGTCGAACCGTGATGACATCATAATTAATTAAAGCCTAAATATAGATATTAAATTTATAAAACTAGCAAAATTGACAATATATCTATATATGTGAGGGAAATTTAATGATTTTTAAGCATATATTTAATAATTAAATAAGAAAGTTAATAAAATAAAATAATAACCATGAAAACATTAAAATTTATGATTACTTTTTGAAGTAAAGTTGAATATCTTTGAAAGATTTTAATTATAATTTTTTTTTATTTCTTGTAAGAGATGGATAATTTAATTAAGTAGAATAAAATTGTAAAAAAAAAAAAAATTGCTAAGGGGTTGGACCGCACGGTTCTCACCGGTTCATACGGTCCAATCTCGGTTTTAGCGGTTCACGGAATTAACAAAAAATCCAGTTCTTTATGCTTAAAAAACCAGTTTTCATCCCGATTCTCGGTTTTCATGGTCCGACCTCCTGGTCCGGTCCAGTTCTGAAAACTATGGTAGAGAAGAATAGGATGGAGAGGAGTTGATAGCTACCTCTATTTTTCAGCCTATACAAACCTCACTGCAGCAAAGTTCCTTGTTTGACATGATGAATGAATTTCTTGTACTTCCCTTGTCATCCATTTTTTAGTTTTTCTCCCGTGCATGCTCAAAAGATTAATGGATGAAAATGGATTTTAATTAGAAAAATAGAAAATAGATGGAGGAATGGATGAATTAATAAAAAAGATAATGGAATTACAAGAAAAGCGTGTATCAGTTAGGACAAGGGAGCTCTTGTATTGTTACCAACTACTAATTACTGCAAAAGTCTGGATGGGAATAAGTTGGGAACATTATTGAAGGATGGCACAGAATAAAATACCTCCAATGGCTAAAGAATAATCCACTAACACAGAAAAATGCACATCAATAACTCAGTTTCTTTTTTGAATTAATCAGTTAATTTACTAGTTTTAGTGTAATCTTTATGTAAAACTAGTCGCAAACACTCAATGCAAGGTAAAAATATTATGATATAATTATTTTATAATAGAGAATAATATAAATTTTTTAGGTTATATGTTATTTAAAAATATTAACTATTTTTATAAGTTTCATGTAAAAGAACATATATATTCATTAAGTAGGTTATATTTTGTAGGTTATATTAACTATTTTTCATTAAGTAGCTAGATAGTAATTTAACATAAATATTTAAATTTCATAATTATAATAAGACAAAGTTTAGCTACAAAATTAGTTGTAGTTTTAGGCTACAACCTTATTCAATATTTTTTTATTAGATTATTAGAGGTGAATGTTAACAAATCTATTATTGAATTATATATTTTTCTCATATCATCTATGCTTGCAAAATTTCAAGATTAATAACTATGTTGTAAAGAAAAGGAAAGCTCCCTCTAAATAGATGTTTCTTATTGATGAAAAAATGAGAGGCTAGAATCATAAATATCTACTGCTCTGCTATTTATACACCATAGCAGACTCAGTTCCAAGCAAAAGAAAAAGGCACCAAAAAAAAAAAAACTAACTAACAAACTATAACAAACTTTTTATCCTCTAATAAAACAACGACACCTGTCAAAGCCTAATAACAGATTCTGAGCTTAAGTCTGTCACGTGCACAGTCCATGTCTTCATTAAGTTTTACGCGTGTCTTCATTAATCTGAACGGTGCCGTTTTCCTTTAATTCAGCTTTTATTCATTCAGTCAAAATGATGTCGTGTGAACTCTCCTTCTTGCAATTTTACTTCTTGGCCAGAGCTTTAACATATATCATCAATAAATTGTTTAAATTATAAGTTTTTGTAGTTTAAAATTATACATAAAATATTAATTTACAATCAAATAGTAAATAAATCTGATTGACAAAAAATTTAATATATGTATTAAAAGCGTAAAGAACATGTAATTCAACGATTGTAAGATTATAATGTTTATTTTATATAGCAATGTTTATTTTATTAGGTAAAGTTGTAATTTTAGTTTTGTAGCTAAACTTTGTCCATTATAATATTCTTTTTCCATATTTAGTATCACCATAATTGGTCAACTTATTTGAACATTTTCAAGAATATAAAATTTTTTATAAAAAAAAAAAAAATTTACATCTCCAAGTCCATGGAACACATATTACATGTTACTTTAAGTTTAAATATTATATAAGATTAGAATTGTAGTAGATATTTGTTTTCAATGTTATATATATAAGAATAGTGTATATACTATTGAAACTTGAATTTTAAGAAAATATTTTCAAAATTTATAACTTTTGTTGTTGCCTATACCTCCAAATGATGGGGAATGAATTAAATTAGGTTGATATTTTGGAGGGGATAAATTCACTAATGGTCTATTTGAATTGAGGGAGGGAGGGAGGGGGCGCGCGGGGGGGGGGGGGGGGGAGTAGAGTAGAATTGGTTCCAAATTAGTCTATTTTCAATTAACGCTGCTTTACTCCCATCCAGCCCCGGCCCCCTCTCTCCTCCCTCAATCCGAACAGGCCCTAAAGGCATAAGTAGACAGTAGTATGGGACAGCCACCATAACAAGTATGGAAAAAATAATCCTTTGACTTTCCTCCTAAAATTTGGTGTACTAACCCAAATATATATTTGAGATTTTCCTTTTTTTTGGTAGGCATTTGTGGACCAAGTTGAACTGTCGATCAAATGCATCATCAACAAAGAAAGAAAATCTTTGAACGCATGCAGAACGTGTGAAAAGACTAGTGTTAATAGTCGACCTTAACTTGTCCGTTACCAAATTAGTATGAATCACATCTCAAGCATAAAAGATTCTATGATTTTTTTTTTCTTTTTTCCTGAGAGATAACTACAAATTCTATGAAAGCTGAAAAGGAAGTGAGAATATCCATACTTTGTTTTCTTAAGTGAATAATGTCATGCAAATAGATAATAGCTTCTTTTTTTTCTTTTTTCTTTTTTGTTGAAAAAAAAAAGACAATAGTTATTACAGGATCACAACCAATTACATACTTATTTTCATAGCTATCCTATGTAGTAGATTGTGATGGATTGTTTGTTACTTTCATATATATTCATCACTTTATTTCCACTACTCATAATTAGTCGCATCAAATAGTTGTGGAAATGGACACTAAATTATCTGTTGTCCTGGAATAATTCAATAAAAAAATATGTTAATTTCTCTTTTGGTCAAATAGTAGATGAAAGCTCACTTGGTGTGTAAAACACTAGTGAATGTTTAGACCCCCAATTTCAATAATACCAAAACAAGTTTATATTCAAACAATATATGTGTAGAATGATAAATATAAGCTATACCCAAATAAACAAACTACTCTAAGCCATAATTTAATCACAACACAGTAGTAATTAAATGCAAAGAGTAAGTGATTGAGAGAAGCAAACGCAAGATAATACCGGTGCGAGTTCTAGTCGCCAAGTAACAAAATGGTCAGACTGTACCTTTTGTCCTGTAGTGATCCGGCTGTATTGACCCTTCAACTTCCTGTATGCTTGACATGTGTAACACTTCTAGCGAGTCACCACTCACAAGTTAGTCATGAGTTCTAGTCGCAAGAATGCTCTTGAATGCACACACGATCAATTCTTCACATTCTCTCGCACACAACCCTTACATTATTCTCACCTAAATACAAAGTTTTTAATTGCTAAATTACAAGCAAATTTGGCACAAAATAAAGCCAACACATGGTTGAATAAATTCAACCTTACAATCTCCCCATTTGGAGTATAAGGGAGTAGAGGAGAGGAGAGGGGAGGAGAATGGTTATCCTTCACCTTGTTTGGATGTTTTTAAAATTAGTAAGAGGGAAGAGAGTAATTAGCCCTTCCCCTTATTTGGATGTTTTAAAAATTAGGATGGAAAGAAAAGGAAATAATTTAAATAGACAAATTTACCCCTATTTGAAAATGGACTTGCAACATCGGTCTATGATTAATTTGTTAGATTAAATCATTATGACTATAGCATGTAATATTTTTTTTTATAATTTTTTTTTTCTGATGTGAATTAAATAATCAACATTGGTCTATGATTAAATATTTTTTCTGCTTTTTTATTATTCTAAAAAAAAAAACCACCCTTAATTGATAATAATTAAAATATGAAAAAAAATGTTTGGTTTGTTTGTTTACATAAAAAATTAACAAAATATTGAATTTTGAGTGTTTCTTTCATTTATTATTATTATTTTTAATATTTTTATTTTATTTTTCTTAGTACATGAATTTAATTTTTTGAGGATTCAGAGAAGGATTGAGACCCAAAAAAACAAAAAAGTTAGGGAGACTGACTCTAACTATCCATTTAGGAACCAATGCCCACTTTGAATCATGACACGAGATACTAGAATTTTCCAAACATTGAGCCCATTGAGAATGCCTTGTCCATCTAATTAATAAAGCATAATCTTCTTTTTTTTTTTTTTAATAGAACAGGGTCTAAAACTTTCAATAAAAAATATCAGATTCAAGTGGTCCAACAACTAAGGCAAGTCCAGACCAAGCCAAAAAAGAGAGCCTAATCATTTACAAACAAGATTAAACCAGGGCTGATATACAAGTTTTACTAAGAATTCTCTAGCTTTCTTCCTCCTGTTCTTTCACTTTCATTCATCCATTGTTGTTTAGCTTGAGAAATACAAAAAAGTTTTCAATATGCACAGGGATAAAATTGTTTTAGATGATGAAATTGTTTATGTTAACCTGAAATACTTTCAAAGTCTAAACTTGATTATCACTGAACATTATTTGAGAAAAAAAAAAAAAAGCATAAACAACTAGTCTTATAAGACCTCCACAACATGAGGAAATGGAATAGTGGGGTGCACAACCACAAGTTTGTCCCTTGGGATTCTATATAAATAAATCTGATACGTATTAATCATCATTGACCATACCTTCATATTTCTTTTCTTCATTCTATATCACATAACAAAGATGTCTGAGACCATTGTAAAGTTCAATTTCATGTAAAGTTCAATTTCAACAAAGCCACATGGGAGGAGCATAGTATGACTCACAGGCTATAGTAGCATTGGCAGTACAACCAATTTTTGAATCAAAGGCCTCATATGATCATATCACAAGAATGAAAGATTTTGTCACACAGCTTTCATGGATCCCACCACCACTGCCCCAACTAAGGCACCTATACTAGTAAGCAGTATTGAACAACCAGGGACATAACACAAGACCTAAGAAGTCAGCTCATGGAGTCAACGACGTTGTATCATGCCAGACAACTAAGAAGTGAAAAGCATAAAAATGAATGTAAGCAAACAAAATTTTCAAGCCACTGAAAAAAGGATAGTGTTACAATGAGCTATGACCATATCTGTAATTGCTAACAAACTTGTTTCAGAAAGCAAAACTAAAAATAAACACAAGCTGGTGCCAAAGAAAAATTAATCCCAAGAGTTTACAGTTCAATGATCAATTGAAAAGGTTTTTAGAAGCTGAAATTGTCTTGGAACATTTACTTGTCTAACTGTTAGAGAAATTTAAGGATCAGACATCATTGTGAACAATAGCTCCTTGCACTCCTCAACTGGATAGCCAATAAAAGCTCTCAACATATTGGGATTCTTAATAAGATAGAGATAAGCCCTCATTCGCAATCTAGAATCAATTCCTATCTCATCCAAGAGATGGAACACGTCTTGTTCAGGAATGGGAAGATGTGCCAAGCTCCTCTCAAAATTTAAATTTCCTTCTCTCATTGCTAAAGCAACATCCTGAATTGCTCCCATAATTTGTGCCATGTCCTCATTTTTTGATGTTTTTCTCTTTTTGGCTTTTGAGAAGTGTAAGGTTGAATTTATTCAACCATCTAATTGGCTTTATTCCGTGCCAAATTTGCTTGTAATTCAGCATTTAGTAACCCTGTATTTAGGTGGGTTTGTTGTAAGGGTAGTGAGTGAGATAGTGTGAAGATTGCTCAAGAGTGTGCAAGAAAACAGAGTGTCGCGGCTGGGACTCGCGACTGGTCTCGCGGCTTCAACCCGCCAGAAGATGCACACGTGCCAAGCATGCTGGAAGATGAACAGTCATGCTAGCTGGAGCACTACAGGACAAAACAGGACAACTGGCCATACGGTTAACTCGCGACTGGAACTCGCGACTTAGTCAAGCCGCGAGGTCAAGCCGCGAGCCACCCCTGTTTTGGTAAAACCTGACGTTTCGCATTCTACTCCTCTCCAGTATAAATACCCTTTTAACCCACGTTTGAAAGAGAGCTTCCAGAGAGAATTTTGAGAGAGAAACCCTAAAGAAAAACCAGATTGTTTCACCCACAATCTCTACCTTAGAGTCTCATCAAAATCCCTCACTCTCTTCCTCTCCATTGTCAAATCCTTGAGAGGCCATTATACCAAACCTGGTTCTCACCATTATCATCTCTGTGAGACAGACGTTTGGAGTTCTGGGAAGCAGTTAGGAAGGAGCCAATATTCATTGGTT
Source organism: Quercus robur (assembly GCF_932294415.1). Taxonomy (NCBI): domain Eukaryota; kingdom Viridiplantae; phylum Streptophyta; class Magnoliopsida; order Fagales; family Fagaceae; genus Quercus; species Quercus robur. The sequence continues at coordinate 32,288,425 of NC_065538.1, forward strand.
GATGCTACGGTGTAGTAGCGGAATCCGGAAAGCTAGAGAAGAAAAAGGTTCGGCGCAACCTCGTTGGAGCAAGAAGCTTGGAGGGCTTAGGTGCATTGGGTAGATTAGGCTTGGAGGGTCTATTGCTGTCCTTGTATCCCAACTGTATTTTCTAGTGGATTGATTACCGCTTGGAGGGCGGCGGAGAGGTTTTTCGCCGAGGTCTTCGGTTTCCTCTTCGATAACATATCTGGTGTTATCGCTGTGTTTGCATCTTCCTTCCTCTCTATCTCTGCCTTTACATTATCTGCTGTGGTTTATTTTGTTGTGGCTTAGATAGTTGTTTAATCAATTCCTTGTTATAGCATATGTTAAGTTTCCGCACACTAGTTGTTTAACATATTGCTTGTGTTGATTAAATTGGTTTTTGGGGGTCTAAACGTTCAAAAGTGTTTTTGTACACGTTTTTGAACTTTCAATTGGTATCAGAGCGGGTACACATCTGTTTGGTTTTATTACCATTGTGTGATCCTTGACTCCCTTTCTTTTTGAGATGGAAAAGAATCCCAATCCACACAAGGTGTTACTTGTTTTGAATGCAACGGGCATGGACACTTCAAGAGGGAATGTCCTAACTATTTGAAATCAAAAGGCAAGGTGTACGCCACGACTTTGAGTGATTCAGATTCGTCCGACTCAGAATCTGAGGAGAGCTGTGATGGAGAAGGGAACTACTCAGCTTTCATGACTATTGCTCATGTTGAGTCTTCGGATGAATTGAATTTGCTTGTTCAAGACCTTGGAGAACATAGTGAGGATGACTCACTAGGAATTGTTGAAGAATCAGAAGCTGAAGAAGAAGAAAGCACAGCTACTCTTCAAGAAAATTACAATTCACTGTTGGAGAAATCTGGTGAATACACAAGGGTGGCCAAGGCTGCAGTGAGAAAGATGAAGAAGGCTGAGGAGGACTACAAAAGTCTCCTAATCCGGTATAGGGAGGCCAAATGCGAGATTGAAACCCTTAATGGTGAGCTGTCCGAAGCCTACACTAAAGTGAGATTCCTTGAGAATGAGGTTGTTCAAGCAAATGCAAAAATAGAGAGGGTCACCACCAAGAAGCTTGATGATGTTATATCATCTCAAAAGAGCTTCTCAGACAAATCCGGACTGGGATATACCGGAGGAAGTAGCTCAACTGGAAATGTCACTAAAGAAGTGAAGTTTGTGAAGTCCAAAGATCCAGTTGTAGCTGACTCTACTAGTGTGAACCTCGAGGTGGAGGAGAAGAAGAATGTGGTGGACCATCGGATGCTGAATCATCATAATCAGTATGTGGGCAGGTCTGAGTCTCGTGCCAAGTCACGTCCTCGACCACAAAGAGGTCCTAGAGGAATGTATGTGTGCCATTACTGTGGACTTCAAGGGCACACTCGACCAAATTGCCAAAAGCTGAGAGCAAAGAACAGTGCTACTCCTCAAAGGTCAGGAGGACCAAGAGTTGATAGGAGAACGTGGGCAGGGGATCAACCTAGAGAGCAAAACGGAGATCCCGGAATGATGAACGTGATGAAGATGATTGGTGCATTCACCAACTGCTTGGAAAGCTTCTCACGAAGGTTTGAAAGCCCTAACTCCCGTACCCAATCCTCTTCTAAGGAAATCACCCCAAACGCAAGTGTCGTGTGGGTGAAAAGGGGTACTCATGCATAAGCATTACAACATATCCATGCATTAATACTTCCTATGCTTTGCGACTATGTTTGTTTGGTATGCTTGTTGTTTTTGATTTTGGTTGTTTGTTTGTGAATATCTCTTAATTGTGTTTTATCATTCTTTTTGTTTCTTATGTCAAAAATCCAAAAATTTCATAAACATTTGAAAATCAAAAGGGCTTGATTGACTTTGTTGAGTTTTTTTTTGTCTTAAAACTCGTTTTGCCGTGTACCTTTGTGCTAATGGCTTTGTGCATTTTCGAACATTACTTGTTTTCATGCACTCATATCTCTTTGGGAAAAATCTTGAAATCTATGTGATTGTTGTAAATAGATCTTCAAACTTGTCATGAATGATTAGTGAATGGTTATGTTGATCTTGAAACTTGCATAGACTTGTGTCTATATCTCTTCCCATTTTTTTATTCTTTTTGCTAAAAAGAGCTCACTAAATGTAAATCTCCAAATGAAAAGAGATATTGAGCTGCAAAAGCCTGTCGCACATTCTAGTATTTGACTAGGAAAAAGGGTAAGCGACTTTATATTAAAAGTGAAATTTCTTTCAAAAAGGCCAAAGGCCTATTCTTCAAAGAAAAATGTTATATATCCCTCTCACAATGAGAGATGATTGCCTCAAAAGATCAAATGTTATGGCTGAAAGTGGAGTCAAATGAAAGGCTCCTAGTTATGTTATCAAGTTGTGTGGGAAGTCATATATTCATATTTCTGTAATTGAGATTGGTCACATGATCTAGTGCTAATTGTGTATGCCTTGGTTGAATTGATCATTGAAGCTTCACATTAGACAAAGGACTATTTCATTGTTGTTATCCACACACAACACACAAGTTTATGTTTGATAAATGCCATATTCATTTGTGTGATTGTACTTGATAAAATGTGTTTTCACATACTCAATCTTTGTTAATTCAAGCACAAAAAGATTTTTGAGTGTTTTAGGTGTTTTTGGAAAATGTTTTGCTGAAAAATCTGAGAATTTCAAAAATACAGTTTTTGCCCTGTTTTGGCGACTCAGTCGCGGGTGTGTCAAGTCGCGAGTTTCAGTCGCATCTTCGCTGGTCAGTTTTGGCGACTTGTTCGCGAGTGGAAGGTCCAGTCGCGAGATTCACTCAGAGATTTTCGCGGCTCAGCTCGCGACTCACTCGCGGGTAGACCTTCCAGTCGCGAAAAACACTTAGAAAAATTTTTCAAAATTTTCCTCTTGTGTGCTTTGGCGGCTTGAGCTGGCGACTGTGTGGCGACTTGATCCAGTCGCGAAAATCGCGTGTTTTGCAGAAACAGGAGCAGTTTTTAAACCTCTTTCAGTTTTCCCTCGAACTTTTGTAACTGTTCACCTTCTCTTAAAAACTGTTGTTTTCTCCCAAACCTCTTCGTGAATCCATTTCTCAAACCCTTTTGGTACTTCATTTCTTCTCCAAATCATCAAGAAAAGGTATGGTTTTTGATTTTTCAATCTCAGTTTCTTTTTCCTGCATATTTCTGTTACTGTTTGGACTGGTATTGTGTTCGTTATTCTTATCTCTATGTGTAATGGGTTTGGAGTATCCTGTTTTTGATATTGTTCTCACCCGTTTTCATGCTGAGCAGTCAATGTGTTTTTCATTGTATTGTTTATACTGAATCTTGTTGACAATCATTTGTGGGGTATTGTTGCTTGGTTCTTTTCTGTTGGTCTGCTCTCTTGCAGATGTCTCGTCGATCATCCAGGGGTAAAGACATTGTTTCTGACGAACCAGCAACCCCAGTTGCTAAAAGGACTCGTCTTTCATCTCAAGCATCTCAAGATCCCAATGAGGATAGATTCAGAGTTCCCCTAAACTCACACGCCTACTCAAATGTGTTTGACAAGTCAACAACTATAGTGGAGCGGGTCGTAGAGTTCAACACCTTAGGGACTACTTTCATCCCTCGAATCTTTGAGAAACGAGACTGGGCAAACTTGTTCGGAAACTTTGATGATCCAATGGATGAGCTGGTCAAGGAATGCTTCTCCAATGCATCTGATCTTGGACCTATCCTCATTTTCTGGGTCAGAGGAACAGAGTTTAGTGTTACCCCAGACTCCATCGCAGATCTTCTCGGCATCACCAGACCTCAGAATGTGAACTTAACTCCCTATGATGAACGAAATCCAGAGGTTGGGGAAATTCTACAAATCCTAGGACACGATCATGAGGTGTCTAGTGCAGGAACTTCCATCAGCACCGCAAAGTTTGCACCTGAGTTGACCACACTGAAGTTGATCATGTTCACCAACCTCTACCCATTGTCCAACACTACATTCATCAATCTTGGGAGAGCTATATTTCTGTGTGATCTCATTACCGGAGCCCCCATTGATATATGTGCTCACATCTACTACAACCTGAGGAAGACCGCTTGTCGATCTACAGCTCGAGGAATCATTCCATTTTGCAGTCTCGTCATGAAGCTCATCCTTAATGCAGGCATTACTCCTCCTGCAGATGGTAAAATGTTGACTCGTCAACGTCCCATTTCTTTGTTCACTCTTCAAGCAAGCAGAAGTCACTCCTCCAAATCACCAAGACATGCTCACATCTCTCCGGGTCCTTCATTTGCCCCTGACTCAGAGACACCTGCACATACCACCTCTACATCTCGTGCTGTTCCTGAAGCTTCACAGGCTGGTATTCCGCAAGCACAAACTGCTTCTCATTCTGACAGAGTTGGCAGTGTTCTTGAGCATATTCAGAAACGAGTTGATGAGCTTGTGGCACTTCTCTATTCCACAAACAACCATGTCCAAATGCGCCTCGAGACTATGGAGACTCAGCTAGATGAGATTCAACGGAAGTTGGATGAGAGTCTTTAGCTATTCGTGACAAAAAGGGGGAGAGCATTCAGTAAGGGGGAGAAAAAGTTCAAAGGGAAGTGTGCATAGTGATAGGGGGAGCACACACACACACATATTTTTGCTTTCGTCTCATCTTCTAAACTAATGGTTATTTTGGTTTTGATACACTGTGTTTTGGTGTATAACTGTTTCTAACTTTCCTCATATACTCTTGGATAAACTTTTATATATGTTTGTTGATGTTATTCAGGTATTTGTAAGTTTGTACCCATATGCTTTTGTAAGCTTTGAGGGTTTATGTTTTATGCATAGTTTGTAGGCCTTGTGGTATGTACCATGCTTAAGTGCAGCCTTTATGCTATGTGAAATCAGTATTTTAAATCCAAATGTTCTGCATTGTGGTTTATGTACTGTCACTCTTGTGCCCTTGTAGGATTGTTCCTAGATGCATATGCCTTGTGTGCTATGCATTGGTTGAGTGTTGTACATACAAGTGTCTTGCCTTGTGCTTGTTAACTTGTATGTCCTTGTGTTCATTCCAAGTGTGAATGAACACTGTGATCACTACCTTGTGGTGTTCACCTGGTTGATCAAGCCATGGTTTGTTTATTAACTCCATCTTATGCTTGATCTCATATTGCCTGTTTCATATGCATTTATAATTTTCTGCTTACAATGATCATGGTGTATTGTTGTGTTTCAGGAGTTTATGTTCATATGATTCAAGTGCTTCACAGCTTCTAGAATTAGGTGTGAGTGAGTTTTGATCAACTGTTCCCAACTCACATGTTAAGTCTAGAGTCTGTTTTAGGGTTTTGTCACGGAATAGCCAAAGGGGGAGATTGTAAGGTTGAATTTATTCAACCATCTAATTGGCTTTATTCCGTGCCAAATTTGCTTGTAATTCAGCATTTAGTAACCCTGTATTTAGGTGGGTTTGTTGTAAGGGTAGTGAGTGAGATAGTGTGAAGATTGCTCAAGAGTGTGCAAGAAAACAGAGTGTCGCGGCTGGGACTCGCGACTGGTCTCGCGGCTTCAACCCGCCAGAAGATGCACACGTGCCAAGCATGCTGGAAGATGAACAGTCATGCTAGCTGGAGCACTACAGGACAAAACAGGACAACTGGCCATACGGTTAACTCGCGACTGGAACTCGCGACTTAGTCAAGCCGCGAGGTCAAGCCGCGAGCCACCCCTGTTTTGGTAAAACCTGACGTTTCGCATTCTACTCCTCTCCAGTATAAATACCCTTTTAACCCACGTTTGAAAGAGAGCTTCCAGAGAGAATTTTGAGAGAGAAACCCTAAAGAAAAACCAGATTGTTTCACCCACAATCTCTACCTTAGAGTCTCATCAAAATCCCTCACTCTCTTCCTCTCCATTGTCAAATCCTTGAGAGGCCATTATACCAAACCTGGTTCTCACCATTATCATCTCTGTGAGACAGACGTTTGGAGTTCTGGGAAGCAGTTAGGAAGGAGTCAATATTCATTGGTTGATGCTACGGTGTAGTAGCGGAATCCGGAAAGCTAGAGAAGAAAAAGGTTCGGCGCAACCTCGTTGGAGCAAGAAGCTTGGAGGGCTTAGGTGCATTGGGTAGATTAGGCTTGGAGGGTCTATTGCTGTCCTTGTATCCCAACTGTATTTTCTAGTGGATTGATTACCGCTTGGAGGGCGGCGGAGAGGTTTTTCGCCGAGGTCTTCGGTTTCCTCTTCGATAACATATCTGGTGTTATCGCTGTGTTTGCATCTTCCTTCCTCTCTATCTCTGCCTTTACATTATCTGCTGTGGTTTATTTTGTTGTGGCTTAGATAGTTGTTTAATCAATTCCTTGTTATAGCATATGTTAAGTTTCCGCACACTAGTTGTTTAACATATTGCTTGTGTTGATTAAATTGGTTTTTGGGGGTCTAAACGTTCAAAAGTGTTTTTGTACACGTTTTTGAACTTTCAAGAAGGCTTCACCCACATTATTATCACCCACATTATCACATCTCTCCAAAGTAACTTCATTTTGAGCAACTAAATGATCAATATCTTCAATATTCTCCATAGAGCCCTCTCCGGTTAAAGTATCCCACCGTTGCCTCATCTCCGATGCAGTTTCAAATTGTTCCCCAATTGCTCTATCTTTTCCATAAAGCTCAACCAATTTGTCGTAGTTTGGAATTGGTTTGTTCTTAAGCTCTTTTGCTTTAGGTTTAGTTTGTTAAAAAATGACAACAAAATAAACCCATTACACACAAAGCTAAAGTCACAATATCAAAGGTGCCAAGATGTAACCGTTTATATATCATGGGTTATATATATATATATATATATATATAAATCAAGGTTCGATCCTCTTTTACACCTTATGTGTTATATAACACATGAGTTTCAAGGTATTATATAACACTTGATATTTAAGGAATAGTTCAGGTATTATATAACACATGCCAATAGGTGGACTACACCTTGGACCTTGGGTTGAATATCATTCAATGAGCCTAAAGTATTAAGAGGAGTAAACCTTAATCTTAAGGTTGTGGATTCACTTGAGGATTAAAAATTGATCTTAAGTTTGAGAATTCAAATAATAAATGTTCATAGTATATAAGGGTTCATACTTGCAAAGGCAAAATCATCATGAGCATCCACAACCACTTTATTACTCCGCATTAAAAGCTATGAGCTCTGTCAAGGATAAGGTACCCAACTTTTCTCGTTATGGAATTACAGTGCATTAGTTAGATATGAGTGTTTAGTAGGAATAGGATTAGACTTACCTCAACTATTCCTTAAATATGCAATATACTGGAAATGAAACTTACACGTTCATATTTCTTGGATAATTCTTGATTAAATTTCCTTGAACTTTTATGCACATAATTTTCAATTTACAAAGTTACACTTAATACATCACTATATCCAAACCAGATGCATCACCATCATTCAGCCAATACATCACTAGTCCACACTTAGTATGAAGAACAGATTCTAGCATTGGACAGAGGAAAGTCACTAACAAAAACTTCCTTCACAATTATTTTATAATAGGTAAAGAGGAAGCTTAACATAAGATTAGGACAAAAGGGACCTCATCTACGCAGCAGCCTGTAAAATGTACCACAAGAAACAATATGAACTCCTAGAGTATAAGTGACAAACCTGGAATAGACTTTCCCAAACTTCCGGTTCAGCACTCCACATTTTGGTGATTAGACTCCAAGCAAAACCACTCAATCCATTCTTAAACACATCATAGCAGTCTGACCAATTATACTAGATGGTTTTAATGCGATTTTTCACCTTTTGCTTGTCTATTGGTTTTTCAAATTTTTCTTGCAATTCCTTCACAATATTGTCATAGGCATGTGTGGTGAAGACTGAACCATTTCTATTACCAAGATGATGTTGATGCAAGAGTGCATCAATAAGCACATCATCCATAACAGCTGTCCAATATTCTTTATCTTTCTTAACCACATCATCAATAGTCCTTTTTTCTGACATATTTGAACCTATAAAAAAAATATTTAAGCAAATAAATATATTTAACAGAACCATCAGATTTAGCTTGTTGTCATGTGCCAGCCCATTGAATGAAAAAACTTAACAGACAAACTTGCAAAATTTAAGACAAGCTGTTTTGGAAACAAAGGTAATTCATTTTGCATACTAAAGAGGAAAGTCTCACACAAACCTCACAAGAAGAAACACGTTCTCAAGTCACAATCAAAACTCATTCAATAGTTTATCCCAAACAAATTAAATGTATCATATAAAAAATGATAAGTCCATAAAAAGAAAATTAAATAATAAAACAATTCTAATGAGAATCAGCCCATTAAAACAAAGACATAGTTCTAATTCCACTAGAAGCATTTGTCTATAATTTTATATTTAGAATAACATCAAGTTGGATTGGATGTATAATCCCTCCACATATCAGTTGCTATTAAGTTTCTTAAAATCTCTCCTTAGGCAGCATCATCATTATTTCTCTCTCTTTGTGCACCAAGCTGTTCATGGGGTTCAGGATTGTTTAAAATTTCTTCGTCCACCTCATGAATAATTCTATCATCCGGATCTACACCAATCAAGTAATTGTGCAAAATGCAATATGCTAAAATTATTTTTTCTGGGTTGGAACTCCTTAAGACGGCTCATTTGGGCTTGCTATTATAGGAAACCTTTTCTTCAAGACTCCAAATGCTCTTTCAATCGCATTGCATAAAGATTCATGTCGAAGGTTGAATAACTCTTTAGGATTTTGTGGTGGATTTCTTGAATACTCTTTTAAGTGATAACGAACTCCTCTATGAGGTGCAAGAAGTGTGCTCCTTAACATGAATCCAGCATTAACAAGGTAATATTTACCTATAGGAATGACATGCATCATTATGTTGTTATACACTAATGGCTATTTTTTTTTTCAAACGAAATTACCTTAGGGGACTTTTAGCTTATCGTGTCTACTTAATGCATTTTTAAAAATTATTGAGTCTGACGCAGTTCCTTCCCATCTAGGCAAAACATATGTAAATTTTAAATCAAATGTACATGCCGCTAGTACATTTTGTGTTGGGTAGTCCTTTCTACCACAATATCTTGGTGCATCTTCAATAGGAACTTTTTCCCGAATGTGCGTTCCATCAATTACCCCAATGCAATCCTAACATGGGAAGAACTAAAACTGTTGAGTACTTACTTCTATATATTAAAATCTTTATATATAACACAATTAAGCTATTAGAGTATAACAATGTTTTTTTTTTTTTTTTTTTTAAATTTTTTACCTTAAAATATGGGAAGAACCTAGAACTGTTGAGTATTTCTACTGAAGTTTGAGATCCATCAAGTTGTTTCAGAAACTTCTCTTCTAGTTGTGTCATAGATCTTAATACTTGATGGAAATGACGGTTTATAGTCTCACCAGAGCGACGAAAAAAGAAAAAAAAAAAAAAAAAAGAGATTTCCCGATGCTTTACACCATGTGATAATATGTAAAGCAATTTGGCAACTTGTTCTTCAATCATTGCTCTTTGTGTTGGTTGGAGGCCACCTTCTTTATGTCGCATGTCACATAAATCTAAAAAGGCTCCAGGCCCCATGCGTATAATATCACGACACTTTATATTTCCACTTATCTCTCTCATTAGTTCATCACGAATGCTTCGTCTTTCTAAACTCAAACTACTAATTGAGTAAGTTACTTGTCTCCTTTGAGGCCTCCTTCGAAGTATTAACCAATAGGCAACAATACAAACTACATAAGCAACTGCCATTCCACGTCTCCATTCCCAAATTTGCAATACACTTCTCCTTTTATTCTCTTGTCTATCTATCTAATAAAATTATCCCATGACAGCAAAGCTATTACAATCCATGATATGCATAAATACACTAAGCTATTACAATTCAGTGTGTTTTGTGTAATCTATTATATAAGAATATAAAACTTAGAAAGTATTTGGCTTGCTAGTGAAATGCCACTTCATGGTTATAGTAATGACTAAAACTAAAATCAAATCAAAGAAACAACTTCATAGTCAGCATCAACAACTTTACAAGACAAATAAAGTATCACCATAATATAACTTAATGAACATCATTGTTGCAGTAGAAACTGCGAGGACTAGTCAACTAAAGATTTGGGCAATTGTCTGCAACATAATATAACTTGATGAACAGGGTTTTAAGGTAAAGAAGAAAATTTCATTAAAGAAAAGGGTAAAGCAAAAAGTGGTCACATTAAAAAAAAGAAGAGAAAATGTATGTTTTAATATTAAAATTAAATCAGATAGAAAAGGATGCAATGACAGCTGAAATTGGAATGTGGAGACAATGGACACATGAATTTTGCAATCAAAGATCTATTGATAAGTGATCCATTTTCTTGTATGGGAACACTCCTACAAAATACCAAACTAGCTAAGATCAAATATCACTTTCAAGAACTTGGATCAAAGTCCCATTTCAGTTTATATTACTTTTCCTTGTCTTTTCTTTTCCCTGAAAAATATGCATGAATACACTAGAAGTTTTCTTAGTAAAACAAGTCAACAAATATTTTGAAACAACAAGTGAAGTCCACATCCACAAAATGTAAGATCAAGATCGGCTCAGAAAATCACCCATAAATATAAGAACATACCCATTATAAAAAAACAAAAAATGTAAGGCAATAAATGAGCAAATCTCGAAATTTTAATTGAGAGACATAAGACATGAAACTAAAAGAAGCATAAAAAAGAGGAGCAATGAGAGCATAGATGGAGGGAGGGACATTGACCTGGCCAAGAGGAATTCAGAGAGAGAGAGAGAGAGAGAGAGAGAGAGAGGTGGTAGTAGTGATGACAATGCAATGAAGATTGAAACGTGATAAGTCTATATAAAGATGGATTAATTATTAGTAAAGATAAAAGACAATGGGAATGGTGGTGGTACCAGCTGGTGCTGAACAATTACAAATATAAAGAGTAGGTACAAGTACAAAGTAAAATGAGATGAGATGAGTAGAGAGGGCTACTTCTATAGTAAATACCCCAAAACAAAACATATGAAGGGATGGTTTTGGTTTTGGTTTGTTCTACTCCTCGAAGATACTAAAATATTTAATTAGTAGACTTTATTGGAAAGACTTTCTCATGTAAAGTAAAAGAGAATGACATAATTCAGAAACAATAGGAATGATATTAGTGTGTGTGCTAACATAGTCTTAACAAAACTATTTCCCTAATATGTTAGCATCTACCAATAAAACAAATTGGAGAAACATGACTAACTTTTGATTTGAAAATTGCTCCTATTAGAACAACACCATATACTGAAAGATGACCAGCAAATAATCAAAATGTGTATATGCACCAAAACAGTACCAGTATCCAAACAAGAACTCTCACAAACAAAAACAATAGTTGCAAAACAGTAGTACCAATAAATAAAATTAAAAAAAAAAAAAAAAAAGCAAAGAGAGAGACAACTACACAGTGAAATGCTGCACAAACTCATGTGAGTTCGATCATACACAATCAAACAAGCAATTTATCAAACACATTGTGAGCAACTCTTTGAAACTTTAAAATTCCAATTAAAAAAAAAAAAAAAAAAACCCATTCACAAAAAACAAGAAATTATCTAATAAAAATAAACAAGAAACACAGATCCATATATAGCTACAATATACAAATTTAAGCAAGTTCACAATCTAGACTCACTCAAGCACTTTGTCAAACACGTTATGAGCAATACTTTGAAACTTTAAAATTTAAGTAAAAAAAGCAATCAGATCCGAAACACCCCCCCCCACAAATAACATGTTATTACCCCATAAAATCACAATTAATAAGAAATTACCCAATAAAATCACAATTTTAAGAACATAGTTATTTGATCCAACTCAAAAGAAATCCATGAAACAAAAAGAAAAACAGAGTTTACCTCTAAAAGAAAAACCCAGGCATGAGAGACGATTGAGAGTGAAGAAGTTGTGTGAGAGCGAGACAACGTGAAGAGTGGAAGAAATTGTGTGAGAAAGAGGCAACGAAATCTTCAAGGTTGAGAGAATTGAGAGAAGTTTGAGACGGATGAGAGAAATAATGTAAATTTATTTTATATAATCGGTTTGTAATTTTGTTAATTTAGAAAGGGTAAATTGGGAAATTCGTTTGGTCAATAATTTATCTACTCTACTCTCCCTCCAAATCTCTCCAATTTGGGGGAATTAAAAATGAGAGGTTAGAGATAGTTGAAACCCTTCCCCCTCCTTCTTTAAAAAAACTTCCAAACAAGGTAATTGAATTACTCTCTCTCCCTTTACTCTACTCCCCCTCCTTTTTAAACATCCAAACAAACCATTAGCGACAAAATATTTCGTCACTAAAACAATTTTTTGTTGCTATATTTGGTGACAGAAAAATTCATCTCTAAAACTTATTTTCTATTTTTATTTTTTCATGGCTTTGATATTAACCTATAACTTGTCATTAAATTATTAAAACCTCACATTTGAATAACACATTTATTTCAACAACAAATTTATAAAATAAAAAAATAAAAAATAAAAACGATCTATACATTCCACAAGTAAAAAGTAAAACAAGTATCTAATTCAAACTCCTTCCATACAATAATTGTTTGCAACACATACAATAACACAAGATATTTTATACCAATACAAAAAGTGTAGCGTAATATAATTAGAACCAACAAAAGATGTCCTCAAATGTCTTCAAGTAATGCCAAAAGTAAATGTCCTAAAAGCCGCCAATAAGAAATTTGTATAAATATAAAAACAATACTACATTAAAATCGTAAAGTAAAAACATTAACTATGTTATAAGAAATATTTCTAATAATGCATTAAGATTAGCCACACCAATGGATTAAAATCATAACTCTTAATGTATAAGTTGTAGAAAGCAAATATAGATTTTTAAGTGTAGTGTAATACAATTAGTTTCAAATAATGCATTAAGAAAAGTAGTCACACCATGTAGTGCGGGTCAATTGCTAAAATAAAGTACTAACCAATAAGTATTTTAACTTGAAGATGAACCACCCCCATAGGTAAGAGTGTCATCATAAACCTTGCTCTTCAAAAAGTTAAGAATGTTCTTTTAGACCTCTTCTGGCTTAGCTTGCGCCTCTTGGTCCCTAGCTCTTACCTTTGAGCTCAATTGTCTCATTTTCTAGATGATGGATATATTCCACTGAAGAACTAGATGAGGTGGTGGTTAGTAGAGAAGAGGAAGGTCTCATGCCAAGTTCTTTTACAATACCGAACTTCTTCTTAAAAACCAATTCTGCCCAATTACAAGTAAAGTGCATTTTGTCAAAAGATTGGCCAATTCTATATTAACATATGTTCCTAACATGATTCACATATGTCCTAACAATCTCTCATTTTGGCAATCCATGACAAAACCACAACAAACAAATGAACATATGAGAGAAGTCATAAATTGCTCAACTCATACTCACTTGTTGAATACAATAAAATATATCCTAACACAAACTCTTGAAAAACTTTGCAAGAAGAGAGTTCATGGCAAGAAGACTTTGACAACCTATATTTCTGAAACACTTTAAACAAAACTTATCACGGAATCTTAGTGTGAAACAGAAATAAAAGATTGCATACAATATATAAGAAGCATGTGCATAAAGGGAGAAAAGAAATAACACATGTAAAGATAGGTGAAAGAACTGTAATAACAACCTCATCATATATATATAACATCATAAGCACAAGGTTTGCTATCACAAAGTAAGAACAATGTATCTAAAACATAAGAAAAGAAAGAATACATAAGTCCTCACTACATCCCTAAAAAAGAAAACACCTTCTCCTAACAAAAATCTCCTATGCTAACTCTCCCCCTATATACATGACTACTCTCATATCCAAAACTACTCCCTTTTTTTGTCATGAATGACAAAAGGTAAGTAAATCAAGCAGTCATTGTGTCGTCACTAGAAGAGCTAGCATCCTTATCCTCATCATCATCACCGTTGGAATCACCATCATTGTCCTCGTCCTTAGATGCCTCTGGAGAAGGAGAGGGAGACTCTACAAGCCACCAAGACGAGCCTACTGTCGAGCAATATGGCCAACACGGGTGTTTACCTGACACAACTCATCACTGAGTGTGTCAAGGCAAGCATCCATGCGCTGTAGCTGTACCATGACTGCCTTAAGGGTCACACCACCCACCGATGAAGAAGGTGCGTATGTGGAAAGAGCGGAAGAAGCTGGAGGAGTCATTGTCTCTGTCCGTGGCCGCTTTGGTCAAAGCTAGGCCTCGCTCTGTTTGACAGTAGCAGCATCTATGGCACACATAACCAAAAAATGAGGAGACTCGAGATAGGAAACAAAAAAATGGCAAAGAATCCGCTTGATAGCCGAAGGAAAAATGAGCTTATCACAAGTCGCCATATCCCTATAGACAAGGGATAGAATTAAGTGAAAGGAAAAATCAATGGTAAGCCTCTCAAGGAGGAATAACAAAAATTGAGCGTGAGGCTCTGTGATAGAGTTATAGTGAGACAATAGATGGAGAACAAATGTCATCACCATGTTAAGGAACCTTGGCTTTTGCAAAGCTCGAGCAAGGGGTGTTTTGATAGTCACTCCATGAAGAAAGTGTCTCATCGAAAAGAGACGAGAGTTCGTCTTTGGAAATAGTCCTCAAACGATTGCAGCCAGGATAGTCAGGATGCGTTACCCTAGGAACATGTAGCACCTCGGATACAATATCTGGAGTGACTACGATGCGCGTACCTCGAACGCGAGTGACAAAATGAGGTACTGAATAATCGAATCTGTGCATATTGGAGTAAAACTCTTGTATGATCACAGAGGGACAAGTGACCGAGATGCCACACAATGACTCCCAACCCCTACTATAGATGATAGTGGGAAGGTCAGTATCAGAAAAGTTTGATAGAATAACTTGGGGTTTTGAATGAATGCCTCGTTGTGACAAGTTCTCCGAAAAGTCCTTACGGGCTTTATCATCACGAAACCAGACATGAGATGGAGTAGAATCAAAGGGGGAAGAAGAAGAAGATGGCCGAATGAAGAGGGTTCTAGGATGGAGTAGATTTTCGTTTAGGTGTCATAGAGCAACTAATGAAAGAAAGAGAGAGAGAAAGGGACAAACAGAAAAAGCACCAAACAATTTAATATGAGAATATAAAGAAATGAAGGTATGTATGCATGAGCATGTGATATGCAACATTAAAAACATCATGGGCTCAACCCAATCCAAACCTACCAGCACACAACATTTCAACATAGGCAAAAAACACATTTTGGTCCCTACATTTTGACCCGATTTCCGTTTTAGTCCCTAAGTTTTTTTTTTTTTACCGCTTTTAGTCCCTCTCCAGAAAAACGGTTCCATTTTAGTCCCTACCGTTACTTCATAAACGGATATTGCTGATGTGGCAAACGGCATTGGTAGTCAATAATAAAATAATGTCTACAGTACCACTGTTAGTTACTCCCGCCCTTATTAGTCACTTGCCACTCACGTGACGGTCCCTAACCAAGCAAAACCCCAAATCACCCAAATAGAAATCCCTAACCCCCAAATTTCCTCAGCTCCTCGCTCATCAGTCACCACACGGATTGAAGTCCCTCACCAGTCACGAACTCAAAAACACCTTCAAATCAATTGCTCCTCGCTCACCACATAGCCGAAAACCATCTTCAAATCAACTGCTTTCCATGGATTCAAGCTCGATGCTTCTGCTCGGAGAGACCCGTTGTGGTCGTTTCGTGGACATCTGACAACCCTGGAAGAAGGTTCTACGATTGTCCAAATTACTGGGTAAGGTAGTATCTCTCTTTGTAATGTTTTTAAATTTCTGGGTTTTTAACTTTGGAAGCACTTCAGGTTCATTTTCGTTTCAATCTTGCTTCAATCTTGCAATCCCCTTTAGTCTAAGTCTAACCCAGAATTTCTTTTCTTAAATAAATAAAAATTTTAAAAAATTTAAGGAAAAAAAAAAAAAAAACTCAGCTTGTTGCTGACAATATAAATTGTGCTAATACAAGAACATTGTGCTAATACTATTTTAGTTTCTGGTAAGGTAGTATTTGCTAATACTATTTGTTACTGTTTTTCATGATTTTGGTTGTTCATTTAACATCATTTATCTGGTCCTTGGGTGTCAAGTTGGACGCAAGTGTAAATTTTTTCAATGGCTTGATGATGAAATTTGCGAGCGTGGGAAGGTGCTGATTCCGGAGCAGAGGCAACGGATTTTGACCCTTGAAGCTCAAATTGTAGGCTACAGGAAGAGAGAGAAGAGGCTGCTCATTTGCCTGGGGCTGTCTCTGGTGATAAGTGGGATGCTACTTTGTTTGATGCTTCTTCTGGTTGGCTAAATAGGTGGGGGGGAATGGGTCATTAGGTGGGTAGGTGTTAGTGGAAAAAGGCCTGAATTTTGTTGTATGTATTAGTGGCAAAATGCCTGAATTTTGGTGTATGTATTAGTGGAAAAAGGCCATAATTTGTGTTGGAATGTGTTGGTTTGTAGTAGTGGGAAAAGGCCTAATTTTTTGGTGTAATTCTCTTTGCAATCCAAGACTTTAGTAATGGAATATGGTCTTTTTAATTAATCTATGATTTGTGTACCAATTTATTACATTATTGTTAAGTGTTTATGCCAAAGCAGTTTGTGATATTAACTGTGCATCAATTGTCAATTTGACACTGCAATTTTGAATGGAAACAGCAATTTGACACAACAATTTGACACTGCAATTTTGAATGGAAGCAGCAATTTGACAAAGCAATTTGATACTACAAATTGATACTGCAATTTAGAGAGCAACTGGTTGCAAAATATGCAAGAAATGGCATGGCTGCAAAATTCTCTTTATGTATTAAAGGAGCTGGCTGCAAAATTTACCAAACCTACATGCATCACCAGCAGCCTGTATAATTTACCAAACCTGCATAGTTTCTGCATAACTTACCAAACCAGCAGCTCTTTATTCATACATCATACATCATTACACATTAAAGTGGCTACTCCCAGCACATTAAACTCCAATGCTCACCAAATCTGCATAATCACCAAACTGCCCAGCAAAACTAAAAACCAACAAATTTGAGTTTAAGCATTTTAAAAACCAAAGCTAAAAACCAGCAAAACAAATCTGAATAATGGAAGCTGAATCATTATAACAATGGGAGAATAATTACAAAATATTTAACACCAATGGTAGTTTTTGGTGTACCACAATAATTACAAAATATGTGACAAAGCACATTCATACAAAAAAGGATTTGGTCAGCCCATAAACATATGCCAATTGTTCTAGCAGTTACATAAATATATGAAGAGTGCTTCAACATATAGCACAACAAAAAAAAGGTCCTGCTTCAGTTTGCTATCTTTTAGCAGATCTCATTGCTACCATATATCTTGCTGCATTCCTAGTTGCATTCAAGGTTTTAGTAGTGACTGCACTTCTCTTCCTCTGTTTTTTTGGTCTTCGATTGGACTGGTTATCAGTGAGGGTTGGAGGTGCACTTGTGGTCACATCATCATTAGAGCTTGGTTGTGCCCTGTGTACTATTGGCTGAGCATCCTTGGCTGCCTGCAAGCATAAGCACAATAACAATTAATAGTTTGCCAACTGAAAAATAAAACAATGAGGATATCTAAGTTAAAGTGTATACTTACCCTTCTAGTGGTCCTACTGACTTGGGATGCACTCCCAGGCAAGGAGGAGTTCCCTCCTACTTCTCTCTTGTAGCTCCTCTTGTTGTGTCCTAATTTCCCACATAACTTGCATTGTTTTGAGATGCCTAGGCCTCTTTTTTTTCTGTGACTTCTAGGTTCATCAGGCTCCAATGCCCCCTTCTTCTTAGGCCTGCCAGGAGGTCTCCTCTTGATAGGGGGTTGCACAGGTGGCAGTCCACTAGGACCCCACATATTCTGGCCATTGATGGGCTCTATAATGGGTTCATAGCAATCAATGTAGGTAGTCCTTTTGTAGCAAGCATTGACATACTTTTCAGCATCTTCTCTGTTGAAAAATATGCAAGAAATGGCATGGCAACATGGTATGCCAACTATGTCCCACTTCCTACAGCTGCATTTCTTCTCTTCCAAGTCCACAATGAAACTCTCAAGCCCATTCTTCACTTCAAACTTCATACGACCAGCCCAACATGCTATCCACTTGCTACATGCCAACTTCTCCTTGTACAGCCTCTTCCTTATCTTAGGACACAACTCAGATTCCACCTTCGTAATCATTTCTTTGTTTGCTTGAAATCTAATCATCAGATATAGCCTAATACACTCAAGCTGCAAGCACATAGAGAGAAAGGGAGAATTAATCATTCATGAATTACATAGGTCTATGGATCATAATGCACATGAAAGGGAGAATTATGCATACCATGGTTATTATAGGTTTGCTCCTGAACTTAACTATCGTGCTGTTGAAGCTTTCACACATGTTGTTCAAGACCGTGTCACTCTGCCCATCACTTTTGAACATGTGCCTAGCCCAGATAGTTGTTGACTGAGATTGCAGCCATTTGAATGCATCTTCATCCACCTCCTTTAGCTCATTCATTGCCCTCTCAAATGCTTGCCGATAGGTAGCCTTGGCTGCTTTCCAAAAAAGGTCTCTAATAATGACACCAGGATGATTTTTCCTCAAATTTTGGTATAAATGTCTGCAGCAGATCCTGTGCTCGTACTGTGGCCAATTGTCAACAAAGGTATTCACCAACCCCTGCAAAACACAATCATTTAATTCAGCAAGCAATGAAGCTACCATTAACTACAAATAATTCAACAAGCAATAAAGCTAACATCATACCTTCTGCTGGTCAGATATGAACACCCATTGCTTGTCATCTCCTATGTCAGCAAGCAATAAATTAAGAAACCAGGTCCAACTGTCCTTTGTTTCAGCCTCTACTACTGCATATGCGAATGGGAAGTATTCATCATTGGGATCTCTACCAACAGCACACATCAGCTGACCACCTGTCTTGGTCTTCAGATGTCATGCATCTAGACCAATGATTGGCCTGCACCCTGCCAAGAAGCCCTTCTTGCAACCTTCAAGGCAGATGTACATTCTTTCAAAATATGGCAGCCCGGTTGCCAATCCATGCTCAGCTGCCAAATCACCATTCTCATAAGTATGCACCTTCATCAATATTGTGCTCCCAAGACTGCACCTTCTCAACTCATCACACAACTCCCATAGTTGGTTGAACTGTGTAGTGTGGGTCCCATCAACAGCATCTTGAGCTTTCTCTCTAGCCCTCCTTGCCTTGCCTGCACTTATGTCAACCACATACTTCTCATGCACAGCCTCCTGAATATCCTTAAGCTTTATGCCAGGCTGTCTCCTGACCCTCTTCACTAACTTCTTCCCAA
Organism: Quercus robur; assembly: GCF_932294415.1. Taxonomy (NCBI): domain Eukaryota; kingdom Viridiplantae; phylum Streptophyta; class Magnoliopsida; order Fagales; family Fagaceae; genus Quercus; species Quercus robur. The sequence goes on from NC_065538.1 coordinate 32,307,866, forward strand.
TGTATGATGCTGTGCACCTTGGATTTCTATAACTTCTGCTGCATGTGTGTTCCATGTTTAGTGTTTTCAATCTAAAACTCTTCTCCCTTGGCACCTTTGCAAGGTAGGCAACAAAATTGCACCCTGGCTGGCATCGGGCTCTCACTCTCACCAAGTCATTTTTCACAAATTTTATATCCCACCCACCATGGACTGCATAATCAGTTATAGCATCTTTAAATTGTTTAGTTGAGATGAACAACATATCCTTTTCAAACCTAAGGTTCTCAGCTTTGGCTACTGGCCTAAAGATTGGATATTTGCTACTCCTAATAAAATTGTCAACCTCAGCAATAGGGATGTCATCATCACTTGAATCATCACCACCCTCATTGCTTGATGATGATTCATCAAGGCTAAGCAACTCCTCATTCTCATAGTCAGAATTCATGACACCACCACCCATTTGTCCTGCTTCAACCTCAGCATTTTCAGCTTGATTGTCCCAACTATCAGGACTATCTTCACCAATATTCATTGGTTGCACTTCTGGTTCTGGCTCTAGGTCTTCTTCTAAGTCACTCCTCTCATCCTCACTACCCTCACTGCCCTCACTGCCCTCACTATCCTCACTACCCTCACTACTCTCCTCAACTTGGTCATCAACAACTGGTGCTTTGCCAGCCCTCCTAGCACAAACTTCCTCATCATCTACCTCATGTGGCTCACCATGGTCAACATTAACAAATTCAGCATCATCATGGCCTCCAAATTGTGAAAAATCAGGTCTGTACTCTTCATTATCATTTTGAAGCACTCTGTCACTAGCAAAAACCTCTACCTCTACACCTACACCTTCTACTTCACTACCAGGTACTCCAGCAGCTAAGGGATCAAAATCCTCCATTGGTAACTCAACTGGTTCATGCACTGGATGCTCCACAAAGACATGAATCTCCCCATTTCCCTTCACCAAGTCAGTCATGAACATAGCAGCATCATCATCAACCACCTGATGGAAATTTGACCGCTCTGGGTCCACACCAGTCATTTTATACCATAGCTTATCTACTTCAGAGTAGCCAAAATCCCTACATATACTCTCAATCTCTACTTTTGACCACCTATCTGGGTCACAGTTATCCACTATATCAACTGTCCCTCCCACATACGCTTGAGGGTTCCACATGAAATGCCCACCATGGTAGACATGCAGAGTAAAAAGCTCATTCATTCTACATGCAAGTCACAGGAAGAAAACAGAATGAAAATGAAAACAGATATTAATAATACTTTGTTAGGCTAATAAACAAATAAAAAAGCATATAATACCGAGAAGGGATCACATGGACCCAGCCACTTCTTGAAAAGCAAGACACAATACAGACAATCAGTGCAAATACCAACACAAAGATTCCATGGTTTATCAAAGGTCAATATAGTGGTCCCTGATAAACAATAGTGACACATAGTACAGACAAACAATGCAATTGCCAACAAAAATACAGTCAGTAATGTGGTCCCTGATAAACAAAAAACAAAAGTTATAAAGGGAGACGCAAATAACAAAAGCAACACACAACAGCCAAACAATATTCCACTATCACGGTCAGTATTATGTCCACTACAAAAGCTATAAAGGGAGAGAGGAAGAGAGAGAGTGAAAGTGAGACACAACGAGAGAGAAACAGAGATAGATTGAAATTCCAGAGCAATAACAAAACACAACATCTCAAAATTCCTAAATTCTCAAAACCCAACAACTGCGATTCAAACTCAGAACGATTACCCAGCACTTAAAATGGCATTCATAACATAACTAAAGAGAGAGAGAGTTGGAGAGAAATACAACCTTCGCAATCTGCTCAGCACACACAAACACACTGAAGCTTGCCGATTTGTGGGATTTTTGTGCTTGCCGATTTGTGGGTTCTTTGATTGGTCTTGTGATGAGCAACGGGTAAGGTAAGGTAAGAGATTAGGGATTTTCAGCAAGTTCGCCGTTAGATCTCATCTGACTGATTTGGGGTTTTGTTTGGTTAGGGACCGTCACGTGAGTGGCAAGTGACTAGTAAGGGCGAGAGTAACTAACAGTGGTACTGTAGACATTATTTTATTATTGGCTACCAATGCCGTTTGCCACATCAGCAATATCCGTTTATGAAGTAACGGTAGGGACTAAAATGGAACCGTTTTTCTGGAGAGGGAATAAAAGCGGTAAAAAAAAAACTTAGGGACTAAAACGGGAATCGGGTCAAAATGTAGGGACCAAAATGTGTTTTTCAGCTTCAACATAATAATCACACATCTAAAATGCACATGTGATGCAATGCATGATGAGTTAACATCATTTAAACAAAAACCCATCCAAAAAATTTCACACAAACCTCCATAATTTTGAAAAATCCCAAAATTTATCAAAAAATCCCAAAAGTTAGGTCACAAAAGATGAAATGCATGATAAATGAATGAATAAGAGACATACTGGAGGAAGAAAATGCTCTTGAGACCGAAGAACACTTGGGGAAAAGGCTTGGAGTGAGAGAGAAGAGTTTGGGAATGTGAGAAGATAGAAAGGATTGAGAGGGATCGAGAAAAAATGAATTAGAAATCGCGCTAACCTTTTATATAGAAATCCATAATTCTCGACAGATTGAGAGGTATCGGGAGGTGTCGAGATTTAAAGTTCGACAGATACATCTATCGAGAAGCTATCCTTAGGTGTCCACAACAAAAGGGTCTCAATGGATCGAAAGCTATCAAGCATACATAAACTTCCTTTATGGATAGAGAAGCTGTCGAGAAGCTATCGAGACAAATTCTCAAAAAGCTTGATGGATCAAAAATGCGATAGCAACTGTTGAGAAAATAAGCTGAAGAGCTCGATATATAGCCTAGTTGTCGAGAGGTGTCCAGCAGCTATCGAGATTGCTTAAAACAATTTTTCAAAGAGGAGAAAAACACAAAAATGAATGCAATCAAACATGCTACACAACCAAAGATCCAAACATCATTTTAAGCTCTCAAAAACATCTCTCATCAAGAAAAATGTCAAGCATTTGAATCCAACACACACACACACACACTAAACAAGTCTAACCAAATTTTTATTTCAAAAACAAGTCTAGACAATTTAGTAAGTATACATTAACACATGTATTCCTTGTTATAGCCAAATCACATTGTACCTGCACATGTATCAAGAGTATCAAAGATTGTAGCATGTTATGTGTGAAAAACATCGCAAGATTGCATAAGTTTTTACATGTTATGACGATTTCAGATATGAGAAAATCCTTTTAACTCACATACAATCATAACTGCTTAATGGGGACTATCACCTTCAAGGTACATCCTATAACTCCCACATCTCCTAAAAGACACGCTTGCAATAATATATAAAGAATTTTAATTCTTTTTGCTTTTATTTTTCTTTGCATATTTTTCTTTCAAGCAAACCATGCATGGGTATATAAGAGAGAGAAAAGAAATACCTAATGATGTTAAGCTGTTTGACATTGCACTTTTGATATGCGAAGCATACATATTCCATTTCATGATTGGCGGGCAACAGTGGTGAAATGATTATTTATTCCTTTTTCTTAAAATTTTCTACTCCTTCCCGTCAAAAAGAGTGATACGAGTGTTAAGTACAAGAGATTACTTAATGTTACTCATCACAAACATGAGCCATAAAGCTCACTTGCTTAGTTGTGCATAGAGATGCTCATCTAAGTTACAAAAGATACAAAGTTTAAAGAACTTTGTTTCAATGGCCATCCAAGGTACACAAGTACCAATGTACACAAAACACACACTGTTTTTGTATTTTTCTGATTTTTCAATTTTTTTTTTTTATGAAAAGCAAAAGAAAAAAAAAACTGAAAATAGACAAACAAAAACATGTTAAACAAAGCAAAGTATAAACTAGACTGACTCAAAACAAGAAAGCAAAACACATAAGTAATGCAAACTCAAAACCAAGAAAGGGAGAGAGAGAGAAAATGACTTAATCACTTGGAGCCTTTTTCCTTCCACACCTTGGAGGAACCTTTCCGTTTTGTAAACCCTTGATCCGACGGTGATGGGGAAGAATTGAAATCGTTTAAGTTTGAAAGGAACATGAGGGCTTTGAGTAGATCTCTAAGAGGAGCAAAGGGGGATGGAAACTAATTCTGGTTTCCCGATGAGATCATACTGTTGCTCTATTGAGTGGCTAACTACTTGTAGTAATTAGGTCGAGTATTTCTCTTCTTAGCCCTAGGGTTCTTAATCTCTTTCTTATCAAACTTAAGGGGTGCTCCTAAGATAGATTTACCCTTATCTATGTTCCCACTAGCTAACACATTTTTCACATCGTTGTTTTTTAAATTCAACATTATTAGTAGAAGAAACAAAAACATTAGTACTAGTAGAAGCAATACTAGGAGAAGAGAAATCATACCCTAAACCGATTCGATCGGAGGCAAATTTTTGAAGACTAAGCATCTTGTCAAGCTTTGCACTTGAAGTCCTCTCCAGTTGAGCTTTGACTTGGACCAATTCTGCCTCAAGCTTCTTAGTCTTCTCAGCCAAGAAATTATTCTCAAATCTTAGTGCTCCAATGGTCTGATTGGCTTCATCAAACTTCGTGGACATTTCTTCTCATTCAAGCTCCACTTCACTGAGCTTCTTGGTGGCCAACCTATACAGCTTCTCATGTTTTTCTGAGACCTTGTATAATTTTGCATAGGCTGTGTGGATGTCATCTTGTTCATCCATCTTCTCAAATTTAGACTCCACCAAGTCCTCTTCTTCATCCACATCTTCAACAATCCCCTCAGTATGATTTACAGTGGCAGTGAAGGCATTTAGGATTCCATCATCCTCATTATCAAAATCATCTTCAAGCTCGGGATCGCTTAAAATAGCAGCAAGTGTCTTGCTCTTCCCAATGGTCTTGAGATACGTAGGGCATACTCGTTTCATGTGACCAAAGCCTTGACACCCAAAGCATTTTGGTCCTGAAGGAACAGTGTACTGACCATATCCCTAGCATCCTTCTTTCCTTTGTCTTGGTTCTTGAACTAAGACGAACTGGACTGCTTGCGGTTTTTATCAAATCCTTTAGCATTGGCATTCTTTATAAACTTTTTGATTTGCCTGGTGATATAGGATTTCATCTTAGAATCTTTGGACTCATCAGTGTCACTGCTCTTGGCCTTCAATGTCATGCTTTTTCCCTTACTAGATTTCCCTATCCTTGTCAAATCCAACTCATAGGTCTGCAAATTGTCAACCAACTCTGTCGAAGGAATTTTATCAATATCCTTTGATTCCTCAATCGCGGTGATCTTGGCATGAAATCTCTCGGGTAGAGATCTGAGCACCTTTCTAATAATCTTGGGTTCGGGAATGGTTTCCCCAAGATTAAAGGCTGAGTTCACTGTGTCCTTAAGCTTGGCATAGAACTCATCGAATAACTCACCCTCCTCCATCTTAATCTCTTTGAAGCTTGTAGTAAGCCTCTGAAGTTTCGAATCCTTGATAGCCTTAGTTCCTTTATAGGTTGTCTAAAGGATGGTCTATGCTTCCTTAGCAGTTTCAGTAGAGGATATCTTCTTGAACTCCTCATTCGTGATTGCACTAAATAATGCATTCAGTGCCCTGCTGTTGAAATTTGCTGCCTTAATCTTAGCACCATCCCAATCGGCCGGCACTTCCTTTGGCTTGGTCTAGCCTATCTCCATAGCTTGCCACACATTTTCATCTAATGACTGCAAGAAAGCTCTCATCCGTACTTTCCAGTATGCATAGTTAGTGTCATCAAATTAAGGAGGTATAATAAGAGACTGTCCTCTATCCATGACAAATAGGGGTCAATGGATCACACAGTAAAGATTAAAATCTAATCAGAGTATGTCTGCTCTGATACCACTTGATAGGCCAAGAATGTATTGACTCTTTGTGATGAATTAACCAATTAATTAGCCAAGTTAATTAATTAATTCAATTAGCATGCAATAAGCATGGTAGCACAAATAGATCACCAACTAAGTTAAAATTTCAGCAGAAAATAAATTGACATGGTGATTTGTTTACAAATGGGGAAAACATTCGTGGCAAAAACCCCACTAGGTGATTTTAAGGTCAACACTCCCGAGAATTCACTATTATCACAACAAGCGATTATAAGTAAAGGAATCCCAGTACCTTATACCAACCTACAATTGAACCTTTATCTCAATACCCAATTAGACTTGTTCTGTAGTGACAATCTCTCCTTTCAATGCATGGCTCCCAGTACATGACTAACCAATTCGATGCGTGGATCCCAGTATGCAGCTTACACACTAACTTGAGAAGGATATTGGCTGCAAAGTTTTTCAGTTCATCATACGATGAAGATCACGAAGTTCCTTGGTTATAAAACCCTACGGTGTACAAACACAGCAACTTCTTGAATAGAAAGATAAACTAGGACATATGTCTCCGGTTCACAATATGCTTGTGAAAAACTTTTGCATTGAGGTGCATCAACTGTGACGGCCCTTAAAACAATCCTTATATATGTTTAGGGTTGTGAGAAAAGAAAGCCCAAAGATCTATACACGAATTGGATGAAAATTAGAACTGAAAATCTGATTTTCTTAAATCTCAATAGGTACCATATCTATCGAGCAGTTGTTGAGCATCAAGCTTAAACAACCTTTTAAACCTCGATAGATACTAGTTATCGAGCTACCTGTTGAGATTTAAAATCCAGCACTTCTTCACTTGATTCTTGGTCAGACTTGCATGACTTTAAGACTTGAACTTGAAATCTTGTTCCTTGAAGTATTAAACACATCCTAGATCTACCAAATTACAAGTAAAGTGTGCTTTGTCAAAGGATTAGTAAATTCTATATTGACATATGTTCCTAACATGATTCACATATTTCCTAACAAAATAGTATCCATCACATATAAATTAACAATATTCATTTACAATTCAAAAAAAAAAAAAAAAGACTCCCAAATGAATTTAAACCACCTTATAACTCCATGCAAGTCACCTACTTGCTCCAACACAACAACCCACCACAAAAATAATAATCAACATCATGATATATAATGCTTACAAGTATTAAAAACAATTAAATAGTATCTATCACATATAAATCGACAATATTCATTCACAATTCCCAAAAAAAAAACACTCTCGATATGGATTTAAACCATCTTATAATTCCATGCAAGCCACCCGCTTCCTCCAACACAATAACCCACCACAAAAACAATAATTAACATCATGATATATAATGCTTACAAGTATTAAAAACAATTAAATGGTATCCATCACATATAAATCAACAATATTCATTTACAATTCCAAAAAATACGACACTCTGAATATAAATTTAAACCACCTTTGATAAGAATGCAAAATGTCATATTTTTCTCTCTTAATGTTTAGTCTTTTTTATTTATTTGGTGCCTAAATGTACTAATTATTCTTATATTTTGATTTAGGATGCAAATGGAGGCATTAAGTGCAAAACGTAGCTAATTGGGCGATTCTGGACAGCTTTGACATCACTTCGTAATCTGGGCATAACTCTCTCATCCAAGCTCCGATTGAGATGATTCAAGATGCTATGGAACTCCAAGACAAATCTCTACAACTTTCATGTTTTGAGTTTTGAGAGATATGGGATGAATCAAGGTCTAAATCAGGATTGAAGTTGCTGCACCTGCACTGCTGACGTTCTGGAATGTTCCTTTGCCTGAAATTCTAATACGCGTATCTGATGTAGTTTATTTTTGGAAGCCTCCAGAT